>NC_068342.1:891998-1226903 GCF_014633365.1 Diospyros lotus | reverse complement strand
GTTTTTATGACTTAGTATTTTTATTTATTTTTAACAATGTTTTTGATGATGATAGTAATGTTTGTTGTTTGAAACTTTGATTATGAATGGATGAATGATGAATTGATGATAAATGATGGATTTAATATTTAGAAATTTCATATTATTTAATTTTCTTGAAATTGATAGATGAAGTAATTTTGAAATAGGTACATGTATTTCATTTATAATAAGGAACATGTCATTATAAACATATATTTACATAAATTAAAAGGTGTTTTTAATTTTTCATAAAATTTTACGATTTGATTTTACGATCCGATTTTATGGACCCTCTTACGATTTTACTTAAAATCTCGATTTCAGCAATCTTGTTAAAAACACTTATTTTTGTAGTAGTAGGTTTGATTTCAAGTAAAGAGTTGTATGGTTAGCCTGCTTATAAAGTCACATAAATATCATTTAGGAATAAACTTCTACAATGGGTAAAATCACATTCATAACATTGAGTACTTTAAATATTAGAATCAAGAAGATGAATCAAACACATATGGCATAAACACGCTATATTGAAATAGTTATCTTGAGCTAGCCACACAAAGTGTAACTTCAGTGATGCAGCAAGATTTGAACAAATTACACAGCAAGATTCGAACAAAGCTCGTTCTACATACGCTAGGATTCTTCAACACTAGTTTAACTAAAAAGAACTTGAGCTACCCAAATAGCAATTTCCTTTGGCTGCCGTGGACAAGACAAAAAGGTATTGGAAACTAATTAATTAATGCTTAAACTCATAATTAAGTTGTGTGGGGTGGAGGGCTAGTTTTGACTGGATCCTTCCTATATAAGAGAGGATGGAAGAGCTCTTGTTTGTTTAGTGGGCTTGAATTCAAGTTAATGGGCAGTTGCTAGCTAGATTATTTCCTCAATTTGAGGAGCAAAAGAGTGGTGGTTAGTCACTGATCACTGCTATTCATTTAATGTGGAAGCCACTGTTAATCCTTATTCATTCATATCTTTTATATGTGCGCGCGTGCAGACAGATAGATGAATAATTAACCTTTCTTCTATTTGGACCATTAGATGAATAATTAACCTTTCTTCTATTTGGACCATTAAGCAGTTCATCCTTTGAATAAGAGATCAATAATATGTAACTTGCACACACGCACACACAGAGTCACATTTTTATTGTATGCAAACATCAGTTTTGTAATATTGTTTTTGTCTCATGGTTTGCAAAGCTTTGCAGTAAGCTAACATGGCTGTTAATGTCTTTGGAGATGCATTGAAGCTTATGGTCTTCTACCTCACTTTACCTTTGAAAAGAATTTAGGTAGAGCTTAGGTTATAATTGGTTTCTTGAGCCATTCTTATATTGCATTGCTAGTTAGCTTGGGATGGGTTCAAGGATCCTTGCTCCCCCTTGGTTTGGAAATGACTTTGTTAGTTTGTTATATCTAGAGATGATAGTGGGTCTCCCATTCACCCATTTGTATACCCACTTAGTAAATGTTTAAAATATGTCCTATGCCTATATCCATCTAATATGAATTTTTCTAATTTATTTCAATTTTAAATAGGTAATTAGGGCTTACTTTAGTAAATGGTCAAATAAATTTTATCTCTACGCATAAAAATATGAAATTTTTATAATCATTTTAACATTAAATGTGTAAATGGGACCCATTTATTAACCCATTGCCATCCCTAGTTAATTTCTTATTGGATATATTATATAAATGAATTATTAGAGTTTAATTTACAAAATGCATGGTTTTTTTCTTAGTAACTATGTTGTCCTGCATTTCGTTGAAATATTTGAATTAATTATCCATATGTATTTATAATGAAATACTTTTGGATATATATATATGTAAAAATATATATTTGCTGCTCCCTCACATAATGTCTTGCATCAGAGGGTACTTGTCATGTATTGGCTGTGTGCTTGTTCATATTTGTGAGTTTTGGCTTGCTGTTCATCCATCTCAATGTTTTTGTGGGTATGGGAAGAACTGGCATACACTAATGATGAACATTTTGTGTCAATGTTCTTTCCCTTTACAGAAGTACCACTGAATAATGTCCTTTTCCTTTATTTTCTTTTAATGAGAAGTTTCTATCTGAAACAGGTCCATTCTATTTTCAGTGGCTAAGTCAAATTAAAGCCTTTTTACCATAATACATTGAAAGGGAATCAATTTTGAACTACCAGAGCAGGCTCCCCTGAATTTGGTTTGAAAGATTTTTTCTTGTAAGGCAATTGATAGATGGCTTTGAGGCGTTTTTTCGGGTTTTCTGATGGGGAACTGATGAGATCAGATGCAAAACCTTGTTCCAGATTAATGCGACAAACTGCTGGAATTTTTACTGTTGGAGGAGCATTGGGATTTTGGGTTCTCTGCCGTTTGCATTATGGTCTGTTATCTCTTATCCTTATCATTAAGCACTTTACCATCTTATCTAGCTCAATTGCATGTATTTTCATTGTATTTACTTTTTATGGACATGTATCATGCTCTGTATGGTCAATCCCAAGTTGTTAAAGGCGCAAGGTGCACTTAGGTGTAAATTAGTGCTTGGGGCCGAGGCATGAGGCACCATGTTAAGCGCAAGCCTCGGGCGCATGTGCACCTTGCGCCTTTGACAACTATAGGTCATTCATGAAGAAATTTTCATCACCAGTTTCACTTTCTGGATTATTGTCTGTCTACTTCATTTCTTTCCTGATTTTAATTATTATGTATTTAATAGAAACATGGGAAGGCAATTTTCACAACTTTGTTGGTTTTTATCCTGGCATTTGGAAGTAATATCAAGTTAAAAGATGTATGCCTTTAGCAACCAATACTTGAGCATTTGTGTGAATGTCCATAGCTAATGCCTTGAATGTCCTTTATTCCTTAGAAGAGAAACTTTTTTTTTTTGGGTCAAAACAGTAAAGAGAGTGATTATATCGATCAGAAGGCCTAAACAAATAGCCCATGCATTGAATCACTCAAAAAATATTCCACAAAAAAAAAAAAAAAAAGAGGATGAAAATCACATGAAAGTAAACTGAATGAAATTTGCAACAAATTTCTTTCCATGCAGAAGAATCTATTTTTCACCACATCAAAACCTTTTCTATTCTCCTTCCCAAATAAGCTACAAAAATGCCAGTGGAACAGGCTTGCACTTGATCTACTAGGTTGTAAAGAGTCATCGCCAAATTGTCCTTGAAGAAGTTCTCTCTGATCTGTCCCAGACTCTTTCTTTGCCCTCTGGAAGTGAGCCTCCTGTGCTTTGCTGTGAGATTCTGGTTTTGGACCATGGATCAAAGCAAACTTCTCTAGTGTGTTTTTTGCATGATACCATCTGTTGACTTTCCACAAGAAATTGCCGGAAGAAGTGGGATTTTCTTCATTTAGAGACAATTGATACCTTGTCTCCTCTCGTTACTCTTTTTCTCTACATTTGAGTCAGATTGTTCTTGTTGTATTCCTTCTATGGAAATACTAGGCCTCTAGATTTAAGAATCCTTTATTTCCCTACTCTGTAAAGGAAGTCGTCACACACCTCAGTTTAGAACATGGCTGCATCAACCATATTATTGAATATGATAAAATATTTAGTGGTATCAATTATCAACTATTTCTTCTGTTTCTCTGTGATGTTCATGCTGTGAGATGAGAAGTAATGTGCATAAGTTTGGACTGGTGTACTTTTAGGTGCTGATACCTGTCATTTCTGCAATTGAAGGATTATGAAATTGGGATAAGACTTTTGAATTCTTGCAGCCATAACTTATCCACTCCTCACCCAAACACACAATAAGAAGAGGATAAAGTGGGAAGAGAGTGTGACGGTGGATAGAATCATAGAAAAACTGAAAAATGAAAGAAAAATATAACAGCCCCCCCCCCCCCCCCCCCTCTCTTTAAGTTCTTCCTAGGACCTGGCTATTCGATCAGCTACTTAACTATATTTATCTTCATGCGTGCCTTTTTTTTTTTTGCTATGAATTATCTAATATTGTTGAAGAATTCTATGTATTGAACTGTCAAAATTATGAATTCTGAAGCTTAATGGCTGGTCAAAGCTACTCCATGATCCTCCTGGATTTTCAGCTCAAGTTCTTTTAAGTTCAGTAATAACATGGACTTGGAGTATGGTAAAGGAAACGTAGTTTTCTATCCCCTCCCCCCCCCCTCATTAATAAATATCACTAAAAAAATGCTGTAGGAGGCAATTTTGAACAAAATACACTATTGATGTTTAAGCAAGATACAGTTTTGATCTGGTGTCCTGTTATCAAACTTCAAGCGTGATTGATTCAATTTATTAACTTGAACTTCACAGTAAGTTGCTGATTTCACAGCTGAGCTTCAAAATGACACTTTTACTCTATGAACATGCTGTAATGAATTTTATATTTATAATCACATCATTAATGCGGCTTCCATGTTAATGCAGGTCCTCGAATCACAGTTCCCAGGAGCCTTAGGTGGGCAGCATGTGGGGCTGTCTCAGTAAGCTCGACCTCTGCTTTATTAGTCCGCCTCTTCTGTCCTGAATGTGAACCCCAGAATATTGCTGCTTATGATAATAAAAAATGATGCTTGTCTTTTTTGGTTTTGAATTATGATATGTGAAATGACCTTTAGTCCCTCAAGAAGGTGATGGCATTACCATTTCCACAGAAACGGCAGAATTATCTCTTGTTACTAACATGTGAAGCATTTCTCATTAGTGAGTGTAACCTTTATTCAAAAAATGGATAAATTGTCAGAAACTCATTTTAACTTGGGATGGTAGTGTGATATGTTTTGATTTGCCTAATTAATGCAAAGGCTCCATGCGCATGTATGCACTATACCTTATTTCTTTGTATAGATTTTGATCCTCTCCATTTTGCATTTGCGATGTAGTAGTTATCCATTTAAAAACCACGGGTACCCAGAAAAAGAACCAAGAAACAGAGCAACCTTTATTCCTCATCATGAGAAGCAGGGTTCTGAACTATAATAAGATGTGTTTACTGCAATACTGAATGACTCTTTCCTCTCAAGGTGTAGAGTTTACACTGTTGTTTAGACCATGCTTTTAGTGAAGTGAAGAGATAGCATGCGCCCATATGCAATGATCAACCATGACCTCCTGACTGAAGTGGAGGATCCAAATTTTCCTTGGATGATCATCACAATTGCTTTATCAGGTCAGTTCTCTCGTTGTTACTAGGTTAGGAAGAAAGCAAGTCCTAATTGTTTACCGACATCTGCTTTTTTCCCTGTTTGTTCTTTGGTGAGAAAGAAGTGAACTCGTATGGTTGATCATTTGACCGCCCAATAGATCATATTACTGAGGAGTTGGACAGTAGTGATAATTTTTGTATCCTTTTCATGATAGTTATGGTAGCTTCTAATTCTCATGCATTAGCATAGAGAGTTTCCTAACATTTTCGTGCTGTAGCTGCTTTTTTTGTGGAGATCACCATCCCGTGTCTGCATTTTGAAGACATCCATTAAGCTAATACAGCTCTCTGTCTCTTGTAGACCTTTGGATCATCTACTTGAGGAAACCCTTATAATCCTTGAGCCTCTTGCAATGGAGAGAAATCTGATTAGTTGATAGCAGAAACACCATCTTTGGATGAGCATTTCTGGCTCTCATGGTACTGGAAAATGAATTTCATATTATGGTATGAAGTGTGAAATCTTCATTTGTAGGTTATATTTCTTTGTGGTGACTTTATGAAATTGCATGATTACGTGGCCTCCCAATTGTTTGTTGAATGCGGTTTTGTGTCCACCTCAACTCTGTCAAACACAAATGTTTATGTGCTCTTTGATGCTATAGGTGATAAGTGGGGGGGGGGCGGGGTTCAATCTGTCCAAAGCAGACTAGTCCTAGACTTAGACCGGGCTGGAACTGAAATTGGCACTGCATACATGCACTGTGTATAACAAGACATACAACAAGGAATGAGTACCAATTTTTTCAATTTTTTTGGACTGAACTAAATCAGACAAAAGTTTAGGCTGAGTGTGTTCATTTATTGTTTTCAAGTCATTTTTAATTTTTAATTTTCTAAAATAAAGAAAATTTGTTCTCTTTACTGTTTTTAAAAATGTATTTTTGAAAACAAAAAAAAAATTACAAAGAAAACTCAAAATAATAAAAAATTATTTTGAGTATTTATATTCAAAATAACTCAAAATTCAAAATACATTTATTTATTTGTATTTTCTTATTATAATAAGAAAAAATATTATAAAATTCATTAATTTTAAAATGTATATATTTTTTAATAATATATTAATATTGAATATTTTTAATTTACTGAATAATTAAATTTATTAAAT
Source organism: Diospyros lotus (assembly GCF_014633365.1). NCBI lineage: Eukaryota > Viridiplantae > Streptophyta > Magnoliopsida > Ericales > Ebenaceae > Diospyros > Diospyros lotus. The sequence continues at coordinate 1,220,574 of NC_068342.1, read as the reverse complement.
AAAATATTATTAAAAAATTATTTTCAATGCATCAAATATCATACATTGTATATGTACCAGCCTTCAGCATTAAGCTTTGGTTTCTGATTCTGAGAGAAGCGGTTTCAACTTGCATGTTTCTTTCCTCGTCTTTTGGCCATTCTTGTCATCCAAACATCACAACAAAGTCAAATTTGCCCCCACCAGGGCTTTGTTTAGGAGAGATTTAGTGGTGAAATAGTTCCAGAGTATGAGAGTAAGATAATAAACGTTATTTTTTCTTGTTTAGAACAGTAGTGAAAATGATAATTGAAACTTTCTGGGGGCGTTTTCGAAATATTTCTGTTTTTAAAAGGTTAAGAAATGTTTTTGAAATATTTTGTAATTTTAGAATTTTTTTTAGTTGTTTTGTAATATTAAAAATGTGTTTCCGTTTGATTTTTTTTATTCACGAATAAAAATAAAATTTTATGTTTTTAACTCAAACATTTTTATTTTTTAAGAATTTGTTTTTAAAATTTCTTTAAATGCGTTATAATCATTTTTTAAAATTTATGTTTATTTTTAAGTTGAATAATTATTTTTTTATAATTTTATATTTATAAAATGGTCTTATATTTTTTCTATTTAAACGTTTTCTCGCGTTCATTTCTTATTTTTTTTTAAAAATTAATGTTTTCTCATTTCTATTTTCTATTATATTTGTTTCTTATTTTTTTTATTTTTAATTATCAGGACTTTAATCGTAATCACCTTTCTGACTAAATAAGCGTTTTTGAGACTCAAATACTTTTAAATTTGCAGACTTGGTTTAAATTAACATATATTTTGGAATTATTATTGATAAATGAATAAAGCACTCAAATAGAAAGAGTGACGATAAGCCCAAAAAGACAAGGAGGCCCCGGCTGGGCCCCACCTGTCATCCCTTCCCTGACAGTTTATTAGGTAGAAATATGAAATGACAATGGTACCCTTCCAAAAGAAAGGTTAAAATGAGCCGACTTTGCTCTATTTAATCACATTAAAAAAAGAAACAAAGCATGCATGAGAGACAAAAATCATACATCAAAGCTTTAAGAAAATAATCAAACCCGAAACTTGGTGGCTTCTTAAGCTTTGGCAATGTTCATGGAACTTAATCATCTTCTTCTTTTTCTTTCCTTAATTGGTCTTTTGTGAGATAATTCTCACTTTCTCTCAGTGGTGGTCGACAGATCAATGTCTTCTTTGCTTTGCCTACGGCAATCTTCTCTTCTTCTAGGTACGTATGTATTTATTTATCTTTTTTTTTTTCGCTTGGAATTGGTTTAAATTTTTTTTATTAAAAGGGTAATGTTGTCATTTTAATTATTTCCACCAAAAGGATACATTGTTGGTTTTAAAGAAAGCGACTTTTAATTGTCACCGGCTAACAGGTCGCAGCAGCATAAGAATCTATTGCTCCGATAATCGGATTTCGAACCCTAGCTTTCCACTTCCACTTCCCACCACCACCATGGATTCCGACGATAATTGCCGGCGACAACACCACAAGCCCTTCGACCTCAACGAGAACGGAGACAACAACCACGGGCCTCCCAAGAAGCCCAGGCTGTCTCCGATTACCGAAGCCGATCTCCAATCTGAGTTCGCCCACCACGATCCCTCCGTCGCCAGGATCAACAACGGCAGCTTCGGCTCCTGCCCCGCCTCCGTCATCGCCGCGCAGCAGAAATGGCAGCTCAAGTTCCTCCGCCAGCCCGACGAGTTCTACTTCAACCGCCTCCAGCCCGCCATCCTCCGGTCGCGAACGGCGATCAAGGACCTCATCAACGCCGACCATGTCGAGGAGGTCGCCATCGTGGACAACGCCACAACCGCCGCCGCCATCGTTCTCACGGCGACCGCCCGGGCCTTCGGCGAGGGCAAATTCGACCCTGGCGACGCCGTCGTCATGCTCCACTACGCCTACGGCGCTGTCAAGAAGTCCGTCCAGGCCTACGTGGGAAGGAGCGGCGGCCGAGTGATTGAGGTCCCATTGCCCTTTCCGGTAAGGTCTAACGACGAAATTATTTCTGAATTTCGAAAAGCCCTAGAACAGGGTAAGTCTGATGGTCGCAGGGTCAGGTTGGCTGTGATTGATCACATTACTTCGATGCCCAGTGTTGTGATTCCGGTGAAAGAATTAGTTAAGATTTGTAGAGAGGAAGGGGTTGATCAGGTTTTTGTAGATGCAGCCCATGCAATTGGATGTACTGAAGTGGATATGAAGGAAATTGGCGCTGATTTCTACACTAGTAATCTGCATAAATGGTTTTTTTGTCCACCCTCTGTTGCCTTTTTGTACTGTCGAAAATCGGATAAGCCTTTGGATTTACACCATCCGGTGGTTTCACATGAATATGGAAATGGATTGCCCATTGAGAGTGCTTGGATTGGGACTAGGGATTATAGCCCCCAGCTCGTAGCTCCTGATGCCATAGAGTTTGTGAATAGGTTCGAAGGTGGAATTGAGGGGATAAGGAAGAGGAACCATGAAAAAGTTGTTGAGATGGGTGAAATGTTGGTAAAAGCCTGGGGGACCAATCTTGGGTCGCCGCCTGAGATGTGTTCAAGCATGGTTATGGTTGGATTGCCTGCGTGTTTGGGAATTACAAGCGATTTGGATGTTTTGAAATTGAGGACCCATTTGAGGGATTGTTTTAGCGTTGAAGTGCCAATATATTATCGAGCTCCAAAAGATGGGGAGGTTAATCCAGTAACAGGGTATGCGAGGATATCTCATCAAATTTACAACAAACTTGATGACTATAGTAGATTCAAGGAGGCGGTTAACAAGCTCGTTAATGATGGATTTACCTGTGCTGCTCTCTCTCACTGAAAAGGTATGGTTTTTATTAGGTCAAAGTGTCCTACAAGCTATGTGTGAATTACTTTTAAATCTGTTTGCAAAGCAAAGCTGATGTTCAACTTTACCTTGAGGACTACTTTGGTGTATGGTACTTGCAACTAAAAGTGATCTTGCCTCTTGAGAAAATATAGGTTCAATTTTAACAAACTTTCCTTAGATTAGTTGCTTTCCTGAAAATTTTTAATTTACTGGACATGGACTATGAGCCAGGGAATGATTCCTTATCCCTGGCCCATAGTTGTCAGTTCTGTAACGGACAATGTACTGGATTTGCCGTTAATTCGATGTAGTACCGGGACTGGACGGTACTGAGTACTGTTTATGGGATATTCAGTATAATAAATTAATAAATATAGATAATACTTGTAATCAAATAAGGTATTGAATTTGCAATTGATATGACACAGTGACGAAGTCAATAAGAAATGACTACCACTTAAAAAATTAAGAATCCTGATTATAACAAAATATTTATATTAAATAAGTTATGAAATTAATTAAAAAATAATCTAACTCAATTAATCAACTTTTTCTTTTACCAATTTTGCAAGAATAAACTTTATAAATCTTTAGATAAAGAAATAGTCACAATATCTATGTAGCAAAAATCCCAAAAATAAAGTAAAGCTAAATTAGGAAAATAATCATATAGAAAAAGAAAGAATGGGAATAACATCTAGGGACTTTGGACCACCCGATCACAATATAACCCTGCAATAGGATGGATATTATTCCTCACATCAAATTCCCTACATTAATCTTTCCTGGTAAACTTATGGACAATTTCTCCCTCCAAGAACTTTCTCTAAGATCTATAAGTAGAGAAACTATGCTTTCTCCTTCCTCCAGAAGTGGAGACACAGATCAAATGGCTTGAGAAGTGCTGTAGCACAAGCATTGTGAAGGTTAGACATGAGTTCAGTCCTAAGTTATTAAAAAAAAAAAAAAAAGAACTTATGATTGTGCTTCAAGGTGCATGATTAACGATCAGAAGGAAACTCTCTCATCCTTTTGTTATGTCTGTATAAACTATACATTCTCATTTCATGAGGCTGTAGAAAAACTGTACTGAAACTTCTGGATGCCCCCTATCAGTAAGCAATATTTAGTTGTCAGAATTTTACTTCTGCATTGATTTTCATGGTCTTGCAACCTGGTGAAGCTAAGTAGGAACTTATGATTATGAAAGCAAATAAACATTAGGGCCCTATTTGTTTTGAAGTAAATTTTTTTACTGGTAAAATATTCTACTTTATTTTTAGCATTTTGTTGGATAGCAAAAAATGAGGAAATTATTTTTTAAGCAAAAACATTTTACATCAAAATGTCAAAAATGAATTCGCAAAGAAACTTTTAAGTCATTTTTGGTTTTGAGTTCATATTTTGAATTTTAATATTTTAATGGAGAATCACATATGCACGCAAAGTGTTGTTAGATTTTCTAACTTTTTGCTGTTTTTACAGAATTTATTTTATATAAAAATAAAACAACGACGACAACATATCAAACATTTATTCTACTATGTGGGATCAGCTAATTTTATATGAAAATAAGATTAAAAGTATTCTTATATGAAATATCTTGTAAGCAAAAATATTTTTTCAAACGATATGTAAGAAATATTGGTTCAAAACATACATTCAATATACAATTGCAAAAAAAGATTTGTATAGATTTGAGGGTATATTTGATTTGTCTTTGAAAATTTTTAAAATACAAGCCAATCACCAAATAATGAGATGAAAAATAATTCTCGTGTTTATTTTCCAATATAAAAATACTTTATATGAAAATTAGAGGGTTGCATCAGGAAGGGCATCCAGTGTTAGAATTTTTCCACATTGTTTTTTTTGCATGGATTTGTATTATTAACTAGACATTTTGAAGTTAGTTGATATTATGAATGTTGTGTTTGTGACCCTAACTTTGGCTAGGATAAGGTAAGTTGATGATGATGATGAAAGTACTTCATATTGAAACAGACAAAGCCTAGATGTCTATATAATGTATTTTCCCATCACTTTCTCTTCATATAGGTTTATCCTCACCCTTTTAGTAACTGGAGTTAAAATGCCAAGATAATGCTCTCACAAAGAAAAAGGGGCGGTCTTAAGAGGCCAAATAAGGAAATTTGACTATGTTATAGAGTAGACTAGTAGGTTTAAAATGTATAGTTATTTATCGGCATGCCCTTGCCGTGTTTTCTCCTTTTCTCTCTTTTCCTTTAAATAGCTGTATTGCTGTTTTCATTGTTTTGTTGTGTCCATGTCCGGTGTCTGTGAATGTTGGTTGCTTCGTTCTCATTGGATCTATATTTTACGTGTTCCAGGAAATAAGTGTGGAAGGTTATAATATCTACTTAGTAAACAAGTTGAGAGTCCTGTCACCAAATTTTTGAAAGATAAGAATCATAAAGAGAGAATGACTATTAGATATCGTCTTCCATTATTTTGTCCTTGTACAACAGTTCCAGGTTGGTTTGGGTTTGGAACGGCCCTACATGGAGGCCTGTTCTGGCTGCCATTAGAGACTAAAAATGCATACCATTTAATGACACGAACTATAAAATTCATCTGTAAGGAAACTGAGATGTCAAATTTTTTTAGGATATTGAGATATTGGTTACTAGCAAGGTTGAATGCACCAAGTCATCAATGCTTACTCGATTATGATTCGTTTTGACTGCCTGTCTTCCTCTTTCTTTGTAGTTCAATGGGAAATTGATGAGTTTCTAATGAATAATAAGATTGTGAGACCACCCAGGCTCCCAATTCAGCCATTATGCGCAGTCTCTGTAAGCATTCGGGAACAAAGGAATCCAGGAAGTAGGGGCCAAACCAGCTACTAGCGATGTGCTTGTGAAACAGATGGAGTAGGTGCTCTCTAAACTTTGAAGATACAAATTCCTTTCGGAATTTGTCTTAACCAGTCTACTAGTTGATGCAGGAACATTCTCCATTTTCAATGTCTTTCTTCAATCATAGTTCCCCCTGTTTTCTTCTTCACTGACAGTCATCCTCCAAGAACAGAGTAGATGCTCAGTCCCCTTCTTGTGTTGTGTATTGTCCAAGTTTTGAAGTTCCTTCTTGTGCAGAGTTAGTGGTTTCTATTTATCTCATAATCACTAGAGCTTGAAATGGTTGGTTTCGTCTGTTTGGAAGGTGTTTTCCAAACCAAACTGCTAAAAGGCGGTTTGGCTATCCTCCAAACTATAACCAAACCTTTTTGTGCTCGAAATTATCCTAACCATGGATTAACAATTTGGAAAGCATGACATAATGATAATTAATGTTAACGTATGTCATGGATTAACACAAAGATGTAAGATAATTAATTGTTAATGTATATGAATAAATAAAAATAATTTAAAATTATTTAATCATGTGTAAGAAGTTATTAATATACAAAAATGTTTTAGTTCTCAAAAAGTATTAGAATTTATCAATGATATTTAGTATTTGTTAAAACTCATGGAGATTTATAATTTTATATAGTAATTTTGTTATTTTCTTGATAATTAAACTAAATTTATAATCTTATGAACAAGTAAAAAAATATAAATTATAAAAATCTTTGTTTCATTGAGATTGTTGGCGTTAGATAATATAAAATTTGTTTAATATAAGTAAATTGAGGGGGAGGGGGGGGGGGGGGGGGGGGGGACGTGGGCTCTATACACCCATTTTCTTAGCTCACATTGGCTAATATATCATCTCTGTTGTAGTTTGTTGATGAACAATATTTAAATTTAATTGTTTTAGATGATTTTTAAAATTGTAAAATTATAATCAATTACTATTTATAAAATAACAATTTAATCGAGTAGATTGTTTGGTTTAATTAATCTGAGCGGTTTAATTTTTTACTTGATGAGTTTCATCATCAGTTTTGCATAGTGTTTACAAAATATCTCGAACCGATAGAGACTCGTGTTGTCCTGTCTAAGTTGGAGTTGGACACTTTATTAATCTTGATGACATTTTGAAAAAAAAAAAAAAAATGTATATATATTAGATGGCTTAAAAGTCATACTTGAGCGCGTTGTTAAAGAGTGACAATAAGTAGTACAAGTAATCAAAATAGAGTTGTGTAGTACAAATAGTACTGTAGTACAATTATTTTATTTTATTTTATTTGTTTGTTCTTTGACTTGAGAAAGCAATAGGGAGTACAATGTGTACCAAATGTATGGGCGTCTTGGCTGCAATGGAGAGTTGTGTTATATACGTACTATACTGATCGGAGCTTTATATATCCATATAGTTAATGGGGGTACTTCTTCCAAGTGGTATTAGAGTCGGAATATTTCGGAGTGAAGTAGTCTTGTCTTGCTCGACGGTGTTAGAGACTAGTGGTGATGAAGGCTGAAGAGAGGAGGAGGAGAGACGGGGACTAGGCAGTGCAAGAGATGAGCTTTCATCAATCTTCGCCTGCCTCTCTCCCTTTGTAATCAATGGCAATCCTGCTAATGCTCTTCCCCTGCACTGCCTCTTCCCTGGCTCTCCTCAACTCCGCTCTCTCTCTCTCTCATAATTGATGTTTTGTAATTTCTAATCGCAATTGTTATTTGGATGCTCATGAGGCTGCTTGTATAGAATTGTATAGAAGCTTGAGGGTTTTATTTCTTGGTGTAAATTCTGATAGTCAAGTTAGTGCTTGACAAGAAAGTAATGAGTAAATGAGTCATCGAAAAATGAAAAGTTTTTATAGCTTGTATAGAAGTTGGTCTGGACATGATTAATATGTGGTGTCATGGAGTTCTAGCCATGTTTGTGAATGATCAAGACACTAGATCTCATCACGTAATGAGATTAGATGTCTTTCAAGAAATCTTTAGATTAGCTTATTAAGATCATGCGACGTGTTAATTTTCTACTAGTCAGTGTGTATTGCCGGGGTTAATCCATGTGTCACTTTTGAATTGGCTAGTGGATAGGTTACTTATTTCAATCAATCACTTATAACCTTTTTAATAATATTTATACAAATATTACAAATTTTCTAATAACATTATTTAATCTCCATGTCTTATGCTTTACATTGTTGATGCAGGCATCCTATTTGGACCTAGCTAGTAGGAACCCTAGAATCTTGGATTGTGTGTAATGATAGTCGATCGCAATCAAACATTTCAAAAAAAGGGTTTTCCGGTGTTTTAAGCTAGAGTTTGTCCAAGTATTTGAAGAAGATAGCAAAATATAAGGTGATCGTTTAAATATGCAAGAGTTGTATATGAAGAGAATTATTGTAGTAGTCGGCACACCCAATCTTATGATTGTAATAGTAAATATAATTACACAAACTAATTTCACCAACTCGATCAATTCAATCCTTCGCTTAGTTTTGTTTTTATTTTATTTTTATTTTAATTCGAGGTTAGGCTGATTCGGATTATCTTTTTATTTTATTTTATTTTGAGTCATATTTAAATCATAAGTATTTTTTTCCTTTCAACACAACATCGCTAATTGTATTATAAGTAATAGTTAAAGAGGGTTTAATCTCTCTAAGTGGTACAGATTATCTATTGCATAGGTTCAGGGGTTTGAGATACTATAAGGTTATAAGTTCAATTTTACTTCGGGTTAATTACACTAATAATAACTCAGCTTTGCATTCTATTACTGTTTGGTCACTAAACTTTGAAATATTACCTGTTAGTCACTGATATTTCAAAACTGTTACTGCTTAATTATTGAACTTTTAAATGTTATCTATTAGTTACTGATATTTCAAAACGATTACTATTTAGTTACTGAACTTTAAAATATTACTTGTTAGTCACTAATATTTTAAAACTGTTTCTCATTCGTCACTCGTGAACTTAAAGTTCAATGACTAACGAGTGACGGGTGAAAAACAATTTTGAAATATTAGTGACTAACATGTAATATTTTAAAGTTCAGTGACTAAATAGTAACAGTTTTGAAATATCAATGACTAATAAATAACATTTTAAAGTTCAGTGACTAAGCAGTAACAATTTTGAAATATCAGTGACTAACAGGTAACATTTCAAAGTTCAGTGATCAAACAGTAATAGAATGCAAAGTTAAGTTATTATTGGTGTAATTAACCCATTTTACTTCTATGCAGGAATGCATAATTGATTGTATCTATTTAAAGGGTCAGACTCTTGAATTTCATCTTGCGGTAAACTTGTGTCATTCACGTACAACCATGAAACAAGTAGACCATGAGTTTTTGTACAAACGATCTATTGCATAGGTTCAGGGATTTGGGATACTGTAAAGTTATAAGTTTGATTCTACTTTTGTGCGAGAATGCGTAATTGATTATATCTATTTAAAAGGTTAAACTCTCGAGTTTCATCTTGCGATAAACTTGTTTGATCACATACAACCATAAAACAAGTGGACTATGAATTTTTAGAGAAGGTGAAATAGATCTAGGTCGACAATTGATTAGATTGAAAGACCCAACAATTTTCCCATGTTATAAAAAAAAATAATAAAAAGGGCTTTACAAGATAGTCTAAACTATACTTGTCCTGATAATTCTTTATTTCTACACACTTTATTAAGAAAAAATTAAAATATTTTATAATTCCAATAATAAAAAATAAGTGCACTTCAAAATGAAAATAATTTTATTCATATATAAAGATATATTATATAATATTTTTTTTGTATTGTATAATATATTCTTGTACCTAACAGATAAATTAAATGCTTAGTCTAAACTTAAAAATAAGGTAAAAATGATTTTTTTTTATTTGTAATTTTGAAATAAACTCATAATAATACAATTTGATCACATTTTATAATCTTGCTATCAATATTATTTGAACATTTAAGTTTAATAGTTAAAATGATACTATACTCGATATATTTGTATTGTATATCTGTTGTGAGATATTCTAAAAGAAATCAAGTTAAAAATACAAAAGTTTGAGTAAGTATCTAAGAAAACAAAAGATCCCAAAAAATCTTCTAAGTAAAAGTCTCTCGATGACTACAAAAAAAATCTTTGGGTAGCCTTGCCCTTAAGCCCCCAAAGCCCAAGAACTTATCCTAATGGACACAAGTCACCTAATATTATCACAAAGAGTCATGAAAAAAAAAAAACTCTTTGAAACGTCGTTAGTCTTAAATTTCAAAAATTAGTCTTAAATTTCAAAGAGCTTATGTCAAAAGAGTCTTCCAAACTAGTCCTAAATTCCAAAAATCTAAAAAATATATAATTATTGTATTCAATAATAATAATATCAATATAGATTGTTATTCTAAATGTCAAATTTAATTGGTCAAATAATATTTTTATAATTTTAAATAAAAAAATTATTCATGAATAAATTTGACAAATAATAATTATAAATTAATATGATATTCATAAATTTATAATAATTTTACACAAATTCATAATAATTCAGTCCAAATTCATACTTTTATCTAAAATTAATAATAAATTTAATTACTATTATTATAAAAAAAGCGAGCCTGACAGCCTGACCAATGGGGCCGCAACAGCCGGACATGGGAGAAACCGTAATTACTGCAAATTTATCTGATTGGCATCCCCAAATGTCTTCGATTTGGGGATGATCAATCAATTGCTCCGATTTCAAATCTCTCTTCGCTTCTGCGTGACTGCGTCTGCGTCTCTAACTCTGCCGAATTCAGCGTCGGAGAGCGTTACGCTCGATTTCAGGCGTTCCGATCTTCGCTTCGGTTCGCCATTCTGTTCTGTTCCCCTCTTAAAAACCCTAGTTTCTTGACTATATTTATATAAATACGTGTGTGTTTCTGAGCCTAGGGTTCAGTCATTAGGGTTTATAGTCGATACTCGTCTATGATCTTGATTCTCTAATGGTGATGATGAGGCAAGATATCGCAAACCCGACCCTGACACCGCCGACTCCCGCCGTGTGCGGTAACTGCGGCGTCGAGGAGCGGCGGCTGCTCCACCACGTCCGCCACCGGGGGATATTCCGCCGCCTGTGCACCTCCTGCGTCCTGCGCCTCCACCCCCAGTCCTTCTGCCCGACCTGCTTCCTCGTCTACGAGCGGTCTCCTCCTTCCTCCATCGACGCCGTTTCCTGCTTCAAGTGCTACTCGTCTTCCCACCCTCACTGTGTCGGCGGCCACGCGGCGTCGACCCCTTACATTTGCCCGCCTTGCGCTAACCCTAATGCCCCTATTTTCGACGCCAAGAAGGCGGAAGGTGGAGGCAGCAGAGAGATCGATAAGAAGGCTGCCAAGGTGCTTCTTGCCGCCGCGAAGATTGCCGCGGCTTCCATGAGTAAGGCTGCGGCGGGAGCGAGGGCGGAGGCGGAGAGGCGGGCCAAGGAGGCGGCTTTTACGAGGAAGAGAGCGAGGGAGGCATTGGAACATGTTGCTTTTCTCGTTGCCAAAGAGAGGATGAGGCGCAGGGATGTTTTGCAGGCTGAGTTTTCGGGGTCTGGTAATGCGGTTGCTCAGGAGAGGAACCATAGAGGTCTGACTGCAACGGCGGTTGTGGAGCAAAACCGGATTGGAATTCGGCGTGGGTTGGATGGTGTGGATGGTCCAAGTGAGGTTTCTGCGCGGTTGAATGCTGTGGGTTTGAGAGAGAGGCAAGGATTTGAGAGCCACCATACAGTGTCAGGACCACAGGGTAATGGTGTAGCAATGTCTTTGGAAGATAATGGAAGACCAAGAACAAATTCCACTGTCGGTGTGGGTGGCCGGTCCATTCAAAATAATGATAATGAAAGGTCTAGAAGTTTAGGTAACGGCCATAACAATAATGCTCAGGTGGAGAGAACGAACAATGGATTGTATTCTGTAGGAGGTGAGCTGCAGCACATGCAAAACAACCATGGTAGGGAAGGGAATATTGCCTCTAAACAATAATCAGCATTGCTTTAGGAATTACTGGAAACTTGGTGAGGGTAAGGTGGGAACTTTTGCTCCGGTGTACAAGGTGTTTCTAATTTGCTGATCTATACTTTTTTGCTTATTACATTTTGTTGTTGTTTATATTGCAGGTGTTAGGTTTCTGAGGCTAATACTGGATTACTCTCATAGGAATGTGGGCAGAATGAGATAGGCTTCTATGAGCTGTATCTACCAGACCAAGTGATCTTTTGTCCGTACATAACAGTTTGTTGTTTTAGTTTGATGCCTGGTCTTATGTAGAGTTGTTAAGTTCTTTCTATGACTGTATTCTATCTCCATTTCCAGTGTTAAATTTGATTTTCTGTGTTCTTCTATGCCTTCAGTAATTTTTTCTTGGATCCCTTGCTCATGTTTTTTCTCTCTTGCATCATTTTTGTCATCTTAACCCTCTGCAGTTTTTTGGGATTATGGCTAATATTCTTCTCAAAACAGGAAAAGCAGTTTCTTATGATCAATATCCATATGTAACATGAGATGAATTTTGAAATAACTTGATTTGTGCTGAAAGAAACCCGAGAAATTTTCATTTTGGCTTTTACCAATATATATATATATATGCATGTCCATTGATTGTAATTTTGGCATGTCTTCTGTAGCTTAAAACTATATTTGCAGATATTTCTCATGGTTAGGCTGTTTGGTGCTATTAAAGTTTCCAAGTAGATGGCCGTATTGTTAGTTCCTTAGTTTGTCGAGTTTATTATGATAAATCAATTTGGTTGTTCTTAGATTTGGAATGTGTAGCGGAGGATCAAGTTTTGCTATCTCATGTAATAGGTCCATTTATTTTTCATTTTAGTTATGGGACTGGTTGAGTCAAATGTAAAATTTAAACTTCAAATAATGTGCTGCTTTTGTCAGTAGTAATTATTAAATTATCTTTGAATAATGTTACAAAATAGAATAATAACAAACTTATAAGTACTTTATGTGATTAATAGTTATACTTGTGAATGTTGTTATGACAAAACTAACATTGTACAGCCTGAAGAGATAAGAGCATTGGAATGAAGGAAATATTCAGCTCGATAGAACATGGAAAGAAGAAGAAGATTGATGATTAGGAAATGGTGTAGAAACTGAGAGAATGTTGAGAAGACTAATAAGAGAATATAGAACCTGCAGAGAAAGATACAGAAAGAGAAAAAGGACAAGTTCTGCGCAGTGGAAGGATTTAGGAGGAGAAGAGTAAAAATAAGCACAAAGATGAAGGGAGAGAGAGAAGAAAGATATGGGAATAGAGAAGTAAAAGTGAAGCAGCAGATAGAGGAGGAAGGGGAGGGGAAGGGAAGGGAGGGGGAGAGAGAGCTCATTTTTCCCCCAAAAATATTTAAACTTCTTTTCTCTTTCAAATCCCAACCCTGCATTACATGAATAAGCTGTATTTACAGGCTTAATTACTAAAACTCTTGTTAAGCTAATCATACCTTTATGATAACTAATGCACAGAATCCTAATTACATAAGACCAATGACTTCATTAGTTTTTTTATGACCAATGATCTTGATTTCATTAGTAAAAGAATGTAATTGAAAAATATAATTGTACACTATATACAATTTATTGCTTAATTTTTGTTATTACCAGCATAAATAATGTAATCGGTATTAAAATGCTACACCACCCTAGTTGCACCACCGTAACTGCCACTCATTGAAACCCCTCTTACCCATTTGGACCACCAATGGCCTTCATTAAGACCCTGTAACCAATCAAAATAATTAGCACCATCTGAACCATGGACCTCCTCCATTAAGACCTCACAACTCACAAGCCCATGTTAACCACCTTCACCACTACTTCCCACAAGAATCCTACCACCATTCCTGAACCACCACACTGACATTGAAGCCTGAAGCAACCCCTACTTAAACCCTCATGCACCACCATTCTTAGCATTGCACAGCCACACATTGGAGTTTTAGCAGCAACGCCAATTGAACTCCCATGAATACCTTATACACCTCCACCACAATCCTCTTTTGAATCCCACCTCTGTTTGGACCACTTTCACCTACCAAAACCCACGAAATGTCACTCCCTTCTTCCCCTTCCACCATCACCAACCCAACCACCTAACCCTAGCTTGCCATCAATTCCACTGTAAAAGCCCAATTCTCAAAATCCTAATTGCTGACCCACAGTTCCTAGTCTTTGGTGTTGCCTTCAAGCAACATCTCCCCTTCTCCACCATCATAGCTTTGTCCCTTTTCAAATCAAAGGTCCTATTCAAGAATGTCAATCTCCTCTTTGAAGCTTCAGTGGATACAATTGCAACATCCTTCTCTAAATTCATGGTGGTGTACTCTTGTGCCTTCTTTGTTTCTATAAGTATCATGCAAACCTTTGCTGCTCCTTGCCTACATGCATAGACATATAAGTTTTTGAGTAGGCAATAGGCATGCATGTAAAGTTTGTAATTTGCTTGATACATGAGGGGTTTAATATAGAGAAGAAAGGAGGTAAAGGTTGGAGATGGTGGCTAGGTGGTGAAGGGGTTATCATAGTTGCAGTGGCCATTTGTTTTTTATTTGTTGATTAAGATAATGAATCATAGAGTAGGTTTTGATCACTATTGATGCATATTACTTCTTGGTTATTTTTTTTGTTTTGACTTTATGCCAATGAGACGAATTATTATAACTAAAATATAATTTTATTGACACTTCCACTGATGATACTAAGCTACAACTGAAAAACTAGTTTAATATATAATGAAAAATAGTCATTTTAGATCCTAATTTAAGCTTGTTTATTGTCAAACATTTAATTTCTCAAAGATGAGGGGTATCTTGAGTAGCTTTCAATAGCCTTTGTGGTTTGCCCTTTGTCCTTTCACTTAAATTTATATGATGGAAAATTCTCAAAATTGTGATTTTTGCCCCAATAACCTATATTGGAAGATTTGAGTTGGTTTGGATGCCAGACCCTTGTAGCATTCCATAGACCTTTTCCATGTCGTGTTTTGTGGGGTGGGGTGGGGATAGTGGGGCAGGTGCACTGTCAAAGGTTCCTTATTTGTTGGCCAACCATGCTGCATTCCAGCCTTAATATTTATATTATAAAGAATAGAGATCTAAAATACTTTCTATTGGATATCTATGTGTTGAAGGATATTGCTTTGTATGCTTATTGTCTTCTTGTCCTGTGACAGATACTTAGGACTATGGAGTTTTTGTTACCCATTTTTGGTGTTTATTTGGTTATGCCATCCTTTATTTGGGCCTTCTCCAGATCATGCGAGGGTAAATGGAGATTGTAAGGTTCAGGATTGCAAGAAGGCCGAAATTATAAGTAGCCTCCTTGAATGTTATGTGGTATATCTGGAGGAAGCTGGAAGGGGTTTTGACAATTGATAAAGAGAAATTAGTTTTGGTGCAACATGTTTCATTTTTTTTTATCAGGCGTTTTTTGAATCTTTAATTGTGTTTATGGGTCTTTCTTAGATATCAATAGTTTCCATTTTATTGTACCAAGGTTTTCATTTTATTCTTTTATTTGGGCATTTGAAACAATAGTAAAGTCAAACATGTTCAAATATATGAACTTACCATTACTTATAAGTTATTTACCAATGACTCATCTTTTCTTTCTACTAGTCCTATATTTTTGGTTTTGACAACACATCACACTGGCTTCCCATTTCATGTCACATGTGCATTTGCGTTTAACAACGTAAATTAATTCCTACAGAACTTTCGTCTTGCTTTAACTTGTGGGTTTGGTCAGAGTTCAAATCTTTTTTTCTCTTTCCTTTCGTGTCATGTGTTTGATGCATCATTTGATTAGTTGGGATAAGGTGCGTTCATGTATGTCTGGGAGTAGCTTCAGGGGTTTGAAAAATTAAGACTTTACAGCAAAGATCACTTAGCTAAATGATTGTGGAGGTTTGAAGTCTGAAAAACATAGCCCCTGGCACGATATCACTAGTAAGTATGGCCCCTGTTCAGGAATTAGGCTGCTGGTTCGTTAACCTCTTCTCATGGGGATGGTACTGTTGATTTTTGGAATGGCATTATGAACAATTGGACAAATTTCAAATTCATCTGTTGCTGTGAGTGGAAATAAGTGTGGAAGGTTATAATATCTACTTTAGTAAAACAAGTTGAGATTCTGGCACCAAATTTTTGAAAGATAAGAAGCATAAAGAGAGAATGACCATAAGATATCGTCTTCCATTATTGTGTCCTTGTACAACATTTCCAGGTTGGTTTGGGTATGGAACGGTCCGACAGGGAGGCCTGTTCTGGCTGCCATTAGAGACTAAAAATGCATACCATATAATGACACTGACCATAAAATTCATCAGTAATGAAACTGCGATGTCAAAATTTTCGTAGGATATTTAGATATTGGTTACTTGCGAGGTTGAATGCACCGAGTCAGCGGAGCTTACTTCATTATGATTCGTTTTGACCGCTTCTCTTCCTTTCTTTGTAGTTTTATGGGAGATTGATTAAGTTTCTGATGAATAAGATTGTGAGGCCACCCGGGCTCCCAATCTGTAAAAACATTTCAGGAAGTAGGGACCAAAGCAGCTAATAGCAATATGCTTGTGAAACAGATGGAGTCTCTCTAAAACTTTGAAGATACAAATTCCTTGTGGAAGAAATTTGTCTTAACCAGTCTACTAGTTGATGCAGGAACATCCTCCTTTTTTAATGTCTTTCTTCAATCAGAGTTCCCCTTGTTTTCTTCATTGACAATCATCCTCCATGATGCTTAGTCCCCTTCTTGTGTTGTGTATTGTCCAATTGTAGAAGTTCCTTCTTGTGCAGTGTAAGTAGTTTCTATTTGTCTCATAATCATTAGTAGGGTTGCAAATGAGCCAAACTATTTGTGAACTGTTTAGTGTTCGATTCAATAAAAGTTCATTCTAGTAAGGTAAACAAGTTAAATTTGAATTTAATTTTGAATTTCAATTTGTAAACGAGTCGAGCTTGAGTTCAGTAAAACTTGGCTTATTAAATTCCTATTTGGCTCGATTAGATGTTCACGAGCAAACTTGATTAGAAATT
Organism: Diospyros lotus; assembly: GCF_014633365.1. NCBI lineage: Eukaryota > Viridiplantae > Streptophyta > Magnoliopsida > Ericales > Ebenaceae > Diospyros > Diospyros lotus. Next base: position 1,203,783 of record NC_068342.1, on the reverse strand, counting down.
CGCGATTAGTTTGTGAAAACATGTATATTTGTAAATATATTAATAAATTTATTTATAATTGTATAAATATGTTATTTTATTGTTAGATATATATTTTATAAATATATTATTTAACATAATTACATCTACATATCATCATTATTTATATCATATATATTTAAACTGCAATGGGGGCGGTCTCTCTAAGAAATCCCATTCTTTCAGCTTGTTCCTCTCCTCTCCCTTTCCCTTCGTTGCTTGTTCCTCTTCTTCGGCAGCAGGCAGCAAACATCCATCATTCGCCTATTTTTCTTTTCTTCTTCTTTCGGCATTGGGCAAGGACTGATTGGCAACCTTTTCCTCCTATTCACTGGTTGCGACACACTTTACATTGTCTATTGTCCATCATTTTCTCTTCTCTGACCAACCAGCGGGCATGTAACCTTCGTGCATACAATTGTCTGCCTTCCTTAGTGGCGATGGGTAGTTATTAGCTTTCTCTCCAACCGTTTCGTCTTTTCTGACCAGACGCATGCAACCAACCCATCCCATTTGTTGCCTATGACTGTCTGCAACTTTGAGCCTTTATCGAGCTTTTTAATGAGCTGAGATCAAGTTGGACTTTAAGACTCGAGTCAAGTTTGAGCTTATACACCTACTGAGTTGAGCTTGAGTTTAGCTCAACTTGATTATAACCCTAATTATCAGGGCTTGAAATGATTGATTTTGGTCATTTGAAAAGTGTTTACCAAACCAAACTATTAAAGGCGGTTTGGCTATCTTGCTAACTATAACCAAACTTTTTTGTGCTTTGTTTTATTCAAATCATAGTTTAACACTTTAGACGATTTGAAAAGCATAACATAATGATAATTAATGTTTGTATATGTCATAGATTAACATAAAGATGTAAGACAATTAATTGTTAATGTATATGAATAAATAAAAATAATTTAAAATTATTTAATGATGCATAAGAAATATATTGATATATAAAAATATTTTGGTTCTTAAAAAGTATTACAATTTATCAAATGATATTTAGTATTTGTAAAAAATCATGTGCATTTATAATTTTTTATTGTAAATTTGTTGTTTTTCGTGATAATTAAACTAAATTTATAACTTTATGATTAAATAAAAATGATAAAGAACTTTGTTTTATTAAGATTTGTAGTTTATCAACGAACAATATTCGAACTTAATTGCTTTAGGTGATTTTTAAAATTGTAAAATCATAATCAATTACTAATTTTATAAAATCACAATTTTCCAACTTAGATTGTTTGATTTAATTAATTTGAGAGGGTTAATTTTTTATTGACGAGCTTCATCGTCACTTTTGCATGGTATTGATAAAATATCTTAAACTCAATTCGAAAAAGGTCAAAAGTTGTTTAACCGGGATATAGTCGAGTTTGAGGAATTCCTAATTAAGTTTTAATTAAGGTTGGGGCCTCAAAGTGGCCCTCCTCCCCCCTCTCTATATGTATACTATATATATTTATATAAATATATTATCCATTCTATTAAATATTTCAACAGTTCTATCATTGATTTAAAGTTGGTTTGCTTGGCCTTTAAAAATTAACTTTTACAATCGAATTTGTTTTTTTCTCTTACCCACAGTTGGAGTTGGACCAGCGGGTTCAATTCCATTTTAAACTAATCTTTTATAATGAAAAAAAAAGATTAGAGGGGTCAAAGGTCAAATTGAAAGTAACAATAAGCAAGTAGTACAAGCAAGCAATCAAATTGAAGCTGTGTAGTACAAATAGTACTGTAGTACAATTTTTTGATTTATTTTATTTTATTTGTTTGTTCTTGACTTGAGAAAGCAATAGGGAGTACAATGTGTACCAAATCAAATCAAATGTATGGGTGTCTTGGCTACAATGGAGTTGTGCTATATTTGCCGATCAGAGCATGCTAACTGACGAGTTAAGGAGATAGTTGAAGTGGTGTTCAGAGTCGTAATATTTCGAGTGAAGTCTTACTAGACTTATGTTTATGTTTAGTGACATTGGTGAAGGCTAAAGAGGAGGAGGAGAGACGGGGACTAGGCAGTGCAAGGGATGAGCTTTCATCAAACGCCTCTCTCTCTCTCTGTAATCAATAGCAATGCTGCTAGTGCTCTTCCCCTGCACTGCCTCTTCACTGACTCTCCTCAACTCAGCTCTCTCTCTCATAATTGATGTTTTGTAATTTCTAACCAAAAATGTTATTTGAATGCTCACTGATGTTGCTCGAAAGGAGGACTCATAACAGCACTGATCAATCTCTTGCATGCTTGATGGTTTTATTTCTTGGTGTAAACTCTGACAGCCAAGTTAGTTTTGGGCAACAAAGTAATGAGTGAAGGAGTTAATGTGTATCTGTTGTCAAAAAATAAGAGATTTTTATAACTTGTATAGAAGATAGTCTGAGCGTGATTTTCATTAAAAAATTTATCTTAAACATGACTGGATATGGTTAATGTGTTATCAGGGGCTCGAGTCGTGCTCATCAATGGTCAGGGCACTAGATCTTACCACGTAATAGACCCAAATGTCTGTTAAGTGGCGTTTAGATCGGCTTATTAAGATCATACCATGTGTTGATTCCTTGCTAGTTTACATATATTGTTTGGGTTAATTCATGTGAGACTTTTGGATTGATCAATAAATCAATTATTTATCTCAATCACTCATTTATAACACTTTTTATTATATGTATGTATTAATGTGATATATATTTATATTGATATGACAAAAAATAAAAAATATTAAAGAACCAATATTACAAATTTTCTAATAACATTGTTTACTCTCTATGTCTTTTGCTTTTACATGGTTGATGCAGGCTTCCTATTTGGATTTGGCTGGTAGAAACTCTAGCATCTTGGATTGTATGTAATGACGGCCGATCGCAATCACTCATTTATAACACTTTAGAAAAAGGTTTTTTTGGTGTTTAAGTCAGAGTTTAACACTTTAGAAAAAGTTTCTTTGGTGTTTAAGTCAAGAGTTAATATTGATATTATAAAGAATAGAGATATAAAATACTTTCCTATTGGATATCCATGTATTGAAGGATTGCTTCGTATGCTTATTGTCTTCATGTCCTGTGAAAGATACTTAGGACTATGAAGTTTTTGTTGCCCATTTTTGGTGTTTACTTGGTTATGCCATCCTTTATTTGGGCTATCTCCAGATCATGCGAGGGTAAATGGAGATTGTAAGGTTCAGGATTGCAAGAATGCCCAGATTATAAGTAGCCTCCTTGAAATAATATGTGGTATATCTGGAAGAAGCTGGAAGAGATTTGAAGAATTTGTTTTGACAACTGATAAAGTGAAGTCAGTTTTGGTGCACAACATGTTTCATTTTTTTTTTTTTTTTATCAGGCGTTTTTTGAATCTTTAATTGTGTTTATGGGTCTTTCTTCAATAGTTGCCATTTTATTGTACCAAGGTTTCCATTTTATTCTTTCATTTAGGCATTTGAAACAATAGTCAAGTCAAACATTTGATTGTGGAGGTTTGAAGTCTGGAAAAGATAGTCCCCGGCATGAGATATCAATAGTAAGAATGGCCCCTGTTCAGGCCTCTTCTCATGGGGAATGGCATATTATGAACAATTGGACAAATTTCTCCAAATTCGTCTGTTGCTGTGAGTGGTGGTTTCCATTTGCTCTTTTGGTAACAAGCCCTCATTTAAGGCACATTCTTCATGACCAGGAAACTGGTCCTGTCAGCCTTTTCTTGATTTTTTTTTTAACCATATTATGAAGTAGGGGCCGTACTGTGAGGTTTGTTGTGACAAATGTATGTAGCTGTAATTTGTATGTATGTATTTTATAACTAATTGGTAATGTTTGTGTGAGATGAAAGGGGACTCACTACAAATATAAGATAGTGTTATAAGCGTCACTCATTATCACAGTGATCTCAAGCTTGGATGAAGAAAAAGGATAGTGTTACCATTAGGTAGCTATTGGATCTTTTAAAATGAATTATAGATACAGTTGCATAGCCAGACACATCCACTGGGATTAAGGCTTTGATATGTTATCCTGAGGGGTGATGCTAAGTGGGTTGATTTGCATATTATACATATAATACATAATTTCCTGGCTTATTGAAGTTTCAGTGTGTTCTTTTGTTAACTCAGCAATAGCAATTCAGTGAGTCTGTAGCACTTCTAATCCATCACTACAAGTCTTGATTATCAAACAATAAATTAAGTCTTTTATCTTAATAAGTTTAATATGATTATTAGTTACTAAATATAACTTCTTCTTTTATCTGGGCTTGAAACTAATTATATGTAATAATTCTTATATAATGTTAAAACGCGTATCTATGTTCTTCAAAAATTAATAAGTAATTTTTTTATCTGGGTTTGAAATCAATTATATATAATAATTCTTATATAATGTTAAACATATCTATGTTCATTAAATATTAATAAGTAAATTTTAATAGACACACACTTAACGTGCACGAAAACACTTTGGGAATGTTGTTTTGACGTTTCCTGCACTAAAACACCGAGTAATACTAAAAAAATATTTTTGGACTGTTTTAGTAATTTTAAAATTATTTCATAATATTAAAAATATATTTCTTCTATTCACGAAGAAATTAGAGATAGAATAATTTTTGTATATTATATAATATAAAAATATGGGAAAATTTTATTGTAGTATATAATATATGAATTATATATTATATATTAATGTTTAATATATAATTTTTTATATTAAAATTATATTTACAAAAAATCCCTATTTTTTTATTTAGGTGTTTTCCTGCTCTTTCAAATATTACTTTTTTAAAAAATATCATTTCTCTATCTACATTTATATCAAATCTATTTTTCGTTTTTATTTCTGTACAACCCAATCACACACTTATGTTTGTGTATGAATGCTCACAATCAAGAAAAATGAGCATTTTGGCACAGAATGGGTATAATTGATGTGGCAACTTGAACTTGAATCAATGAATGGTCAAGTCAACCAAAAACTTCCTGAGAAAGAATGAACCACAAGGCCACATGATGCCAAGAGATGGAGGAACAGAGATGGAACGGAGATAGAAGGAAGGGTAGGCACAAAACTTGAAGACCCCACAAGCATAAGAACTACAACATGACAGAAGACAGCAAGGAAAGATGTATTATTGATTCAATTACTTCATCATCTAATCTTCACCATTGCATGATAAATCAGATGAAAAGAATGAGGAGGAATACACAATAATCATCATATTCTACAAGTAGTATGGTGATTGATGGATAATAACAATAGGTCAGAGGTCTTCTGATGGGATCTCAAACTGCCAACAACACTGGCGACTTGCAAGAACACACCAGCGTTGTTGAAAGTTTAGGGTTTAGGGTCTTTGCCATCATTATACAGAGGCAGGCCATTACACACCAGCGTTGTTAGAAGTTTAGGGTTTTTGTCATCATTATTCAGAGGCCATTACTCTAAGTCAGTCTCTCCCCCCAATCCTTCAGCAAGTATGCTGCTTACCTTGTCTTGCGTGTCTATGCCTTCATTGTCTGCTACCTTGAGTCCCACTCTCTCCCGGGAGGGGACAGAGCCCATCAGCAGTCCATGAGTGGTAGAATCCGGGATCCAACCCTTTTCCAACATCATGTCTAATACTCGACTCGCCTCACTTCTGTATCCTTCTTTCCAAAGACCATTGATCAGTATCCTGTACATTGTTGGATTAAGAATTTGATTGTGTTGTAGGAGCCTATCGATGGCAAACAAAACTGTATGGAGCTGAGAGAGCTCGGCCAAGTATGATATAAGATTGGCCAGTACATCTGAATCAGGCCATGACCCCTCCCTGGCCATTGAATTGAAAAAGAGAATGCAATCCTTGATTCGGCGGTGAGAAATCATGCCTGCTATTAGTAGACCGTATGTTTCACCATCAAGAGTACACCCCTCGACCAGCATTCTAGCCAAAACTACTAGCATATCGTTTGCTTTCCCCGACTTTGATATACCGAGCATCAAAACATTGTAAGTTAGAGTAGAACAGGAAGTACCCGAATAGTAAGCCAATGGTAAGAGCCTGATTGCTCCATCAACATTTCCATTTTCACGAAGTCCCCTAAGCAACATGTTGAATGAGGGCAAAGGGAGGCTGCACCTGTTGTTAGACATATGGCTAAAGACTTCAGTGGCCTCTTGTAGCATCTCTCTCCTGCACAGGCATTCAACTAGCTCAGCATAAGATGTGGAATCCAAAAGCCAAGAATTGGCACAAACTTGACGAAGCAGCCGTAGTGAGTCCTCGAAATTGTTGAGTCTACAGTTACCAACAATGAGGGCAGAGTAGGTTGCACAGTCAGGGACATATGAAGAAACAATCATTCTACAGAGAAATTCCAATGCTTTACTAATCCTCACATTCTCAGACAGCCATCTGATGAGAATGTTCCAAGAAGAAGTATCAGCTATATTCCTCTCTAACATGCTAGTAAATAGAACCACTGCTGCAACAAAGTTACTGGCAGTACAATACCCACGAAGCAGAGCATTGTGTGGACGACGACCCAAAATATGTTTATCCTTCAAAAACTCTGTAGCCTCGTCAAGATGTCCCGATGCACAAAGACTATTAACTATGTTCACCAACATATCATCGGTTGGTGTTAAACTGCAATTACTCATCTCTTCAACAAGGTTTATCGCATCATCTACACGATGATTCCCACACAAACATTGTATTAAAACACCAGAGAGTTGAGAATCTGGTGAAAGCTTAGAGGCTTTCATCATCTCAAATAGCCTCATTCCTACCTCTAGATTGTTTAACCTACAGAATATGGGTATGATAGTGTTAAAGAAACTCAAACTTGGTTCAATCTTGAGCTCAAGCATCTCATTTAGAACATCAACCGATTCATCCACTCGATTTCTGTCAACAAGCCCACTTACAAGAATCTCAAAGGTCTTGCTACTTGGAACACATCCTTTCTTGTTCATTCTTCTGTACTGGTCCAAAGCAGTATCAACTCGATCAGCCTGCAACAGAGCCTCCAACAAATAATTCAAGGTGTCAGTCGTAGGAACAATACCTGCCTTCACCATCTCCTTGTAAACAAACAAGACATTTCCAAAACCTCTCTTTCCCTTCACTAGGGCACCCATCAAACCGTTAAACACTAAAATTGAAGGCTTATAACCACTCCAATTCATGGTCCCAAGAACCCCTAAAGCCTCAGTGAGCCTCCCATGTTCAACAAACAGATCGATCAATGCCACGACCGCTTCGTCTGTCCCGGGACATCTCTCCTTCGCCATCTCACTGCAAAAGCCTTCCATTTCCTCCACACTTCCCGCCATACCCAACTTCGAGATCATCTGGAAATAGGTTTCAGCTGTGTGCTGAAACCGTTTCTGGGTAGAAGCCCATTTGAACAACTTCAATGAAGAGTCCAAATCACGGGTCGAATCCAGAACTCGAACTAATCTGTCAGGGCTAAGCTGGTTTCTCAAAAATTGGATCTTTGCTTCAAATTCAGATTCGTTCGGTGGGTTGTGATCGTATTCTGGGGTAAGCTGGACGTGATTTGCACATGGAATTGGGGAAACATAGGCACGAAAAAGAACCCATTTGGGGATCCTATTGGACCATGTCAGAGACGAGAGCTTTACAGCCATTGACTGAGCTCTGAACAATCACTACTATTTCTACATAAAATCCATCGAATTTACACATACGTTTGGGTTCAGAGAAATCGGAGAGAAAACGTTTTTGCTCTGACCTGGGACGGATCCGGTGACCCAAAAACAAAAATTGATTCATAGGGTAACCAATGGAGCAATCAGAAGTACTGAAACCCTAGAATTTAGCTTGTCGCTCCTTTTCGTCTTTTAACACACTCGCAGAGTATGATTGTTAAATATTTTTAAAAATATTATTAATTTTCAAATAATTTAATAAAATACTATATTTTTAAAATAATTTAACCGATTACTACATTTCTATCTTTTGTTTATGGTTCGGTTTGGTCGGTTTTTAATATTTTCTATACGTCAAATCGCTTGTGCAATTTTATTGCCAAATCAGATCGCACAATCTGATTTAGTGTATGAAAACTGCACTGCACCGAACAGTCTGTTTATACAATCTGATTTGGTTTGTTTTGATTCATGTATATAAATATCATGAATCAAAATAAATTGTTTAATAATTTTTTTATTATTATATTATATTTAAGTAGATCGATTTTGAATCGAATAAAAAAATCCTCAAATCACAAACCGTACAGTTTGAGAATTTCTCAAATCGTGTCGGACTGCTTCACTCAAAAAATTGCACAGTGCGGTGTGCTGTGATTTGATTCGTCGATTTCCACGATTTGCTGATTTTTTTGAATACCCCTACTTTTGTTAGTAGCAAGTTTTAAAAGAAATGATAGTGAGTTTTAAAATAGGTCGATATTTCTAGTAACGATTTTCATTGAGCCCGAATCAATGTCTTGCCCCATTCTTGCCACCTATATTAGTGTATTCTCCTAGGATAATATTTGTTAAAATGAGAAAATAAAGTTATTATACTTTTTAAGATTAAGATATGAAATGATATAAGATTGAAAAATATTTTATAATTTTTATTAAATTATTTGTAAAAAAATTTAGAATGTAGTAAAGATACAAATAATATTTTTTTCTTATTTTTAAAGATCAAAATATGTTTATCTTGTAAAGAGGAGAAATAAGCATATTTAAAAAAATCAAGATAAGAAATCATGTGACTTCTTTTTTAAGTGTCACCAAATAAGTTTAGCAAATATATTAAAAATGACAAACATTCAGAATACTTTTCATATCTGACTTTTTTCATCTTATATCTTAATTAACAAATACTACCTCAAAAGAAAACTTGCTACTAGAAGCGATAAGTTTAAGACAATAAAAAATTTTCTAAATATAAATTTTTTCATCTTATATCTTAATTAACAAACACTATCTCAAAAGAAAACTTACTACCGAGAGTAGTAAATTTGAGACAATCAAAAATTTTCTAAATATAAATACTACTTGAAGATAATACAGTATATATATAATTCAGCCAAAATTTGATAATTTCAATAGAACTCGCCATTATCAGTAGCGAGATCCAGAATATCTCATCACCTTGTAGTGACAAGTTATGCTGGAATGAATAAAATTTTATTTTTATACCAAACTATAGAATAATTTTTTTAATAAAACAAATTTTATAGGAGCAAAAATTTGTCAAAATGAATTTTTTCAAGTAATTCTTTAATACAAAACTAATAAATAAAATGCAGTTTATATAAAGTTCATTGGTATAAAAATTGTTATTTCAAAATTACATTTGTATAACTCTTCTATATAGAAGGGAGAAATTAAAACTATATTTAGATAAGAATAATAAAATATTTTTGTAAACCCATTATTTTAGATAAAAAATACTTGACAAAAGATAAAAAAAATATTTGAAGAAATTTATTATTTTTAAAGCTTAAAATAACATCAAAGAGTGACTAAATTATAGACAATAAAAATACTACTTAAAACACTTAATAGTGACACTTAACGTAATATTCCTATATTAATGTATTATTATGTGTCTAATTGATGCAAATATATATATATATATAATAATGCATGATTGTCACTCTTAAATATCTAAGTAATATTCTAGACCAAGATATTCGGCATGTTTGAAAAAATGCAATGTATGTTTTATCATTAAAAATAATATTTAATTATAAAATTAAAAAATGTTAAAACCCTTTTTCTATCTAAATAATATTAACTATAATCTCTTTTTTAATGAGTTGGCTAAATTTAAGAATATTGTTTAATTGTTGATCAAATGCAAAACGTTAAATTATTTTTTATGAATATAAAAGTAATTCATATAAAAACGCTTCTCATGAGAGTGATTGTCGCCAAATAAAAATTTATAATTAATAAAAAAATATTGACAATTAATAATTTTTAAAATTAGATTTGTATTTCATCGTATTTGAACTGTTATTTGAAAAAAGATATCTCCTCAACAGATGACGATAATATAGTTTTTGCACGACAAAACTACGAACCCTCAGGACACAGTTGGCTTGATACATGAACTTTGCCTCTGATAACCAGTGAACTCATAAACCTTTGAATTGCTCTTCACAGATTCTGCAATGCAATCAAGATTCTGTACACATAACCCCTTTTGTTCTTGCTCAAAGTTTACTACTAATTGAAAGGATAATATATTTGTATCTGTTGTTGATGTGGTCCTCAAAGTTCCACTCAGCTAGACTATGCCCTCCCTCAAGAAATGCGAATTCTGATGGGAGCCGTTGCATTAGTCACTGGGCAACATTTCGGTGCTCGGTGTTGCTCGGTGTTCAACTTAACATAAGAGGTTCGATCAATAATCTAATTCTGATAGACAAAACAGATGCACAAGGTCCACAATTCTGAATCCTAACCATGTATATGTCATGTGATAATCAGATTACTAGTAAATCCCTGAACACACAACTACAAATGGATACAGATACAGGAAGGGAACCCCCTAATTTCTACAGCCAAACGCACTGCCTTACTATGTAGAAGACAATACAATACAATACAATATACATATATATGTATATATATAGTAGCTCAACCCGAAATGCACTACATATATATTATACTGTGTAATGACGATACCTCAGTAATAGCACCACGTAAGAATCAGGTTTTAGCCGTCAGGAACTCAGACCACTTGTTTCTTTTCCGGCAAGGTTGTCTTGTGGTTGAGCTGCGGCAGCCTAAAACCTGAATTGCTAAAGCTATGAGCTTCTGATCTCTTGATGCCATGGAAAAGTTATGCCTCTACATGTCTAGGATGAATCTTGCCGTTACCACAGATGTTGCCATGAGGATATAGCCAATGAAGGGCTGCAAACTGGCTGCCATGGAAGTCGAGGAGTTAAAACTAGGAGGGCTGTCGCCAAAAACTGTTGCGCCACCTGAAGAAGGGTAGGTTGCATTTAGAACTGCAGGAGGAGAGCCAGACCTGAAAATAAGGTTTAAGCACAAATGCAAGTATTATTAGTCTACCTCTAAAGAAAAAAAGTAATTCTAAGTTTCCATAGGGAGCCTCAGCGTACGGCAGCTTACCCAATTCCTGTTCCCCCCGATGATGACGATGATGGTGTGGTTGGTGGAGCTGTTTGTGTGGCTGGTGGCGTAGTTGTTACTGGTGCTGGAGGCGCAGTTGAGGCTGTATTTGGAGGAGAAGAAGATGAAGATGGAGATGATGATGATGATGATGATGATGATGGGAAGACGCATGACCCTGAGCCTGCAGACGTTCCAGCAGGATGTGAAGAACAGTTTAGATTTACTGGAAGATCTAACAGATACTACTCATTCATAAGAAAGACTGAAGAACAGGAGAAATTAACATTTCTGCTCTTACTTGGATTGCTGTTGGTTAACGTGGCAGCCCCTCCAAAGTCACAGCTGGTTTGTGCAGGGTGCTTCTGATAATAGCTGTTGAAGGCATAAGAAGCATGGTTCTGAAGAGTGTTCGGATTGTAGCAGCTCGCTCCCTGCTGGATCGTCGAACAATCTGCACCTCCAATTCCACAAGCGTAATCAAGTGCAGTCTGAAGTGCAGTCTGTGATGATCCACTCTTCGCCACACACCAGCTCTGCCCCGAAACTGCAGGTGAGCCTGTTGTTGCAGGAGGTGAGGGATTTGTGACTGGTGTTGTGACAGGATTGGTTGTTACGGGACTAGTTGCTGGCTGTCCCCCTGGAGTTGTAACCGGGTTCGTGATTGGTACTGGTGAAGTCACAGGATTTCTAGGGGGCACAGTGACAGGCGTGGTGGCGGGAACTGTCACCGGAGTTGCATCAGGATTGGGTGTTACGGTGACGGGATTGGTTGAGGGAACCGTGACAATTGTTGTTGTTGATGGGTATGTTGTGTCATGTTGAGTAGCCTTAGACTGGAAATTGTCAAGAAGTTCTCTGTTGGAAGAATGAAACTCCTGCTCTTCTCTTTCAAGCCTTTTCTTCTGAAACCCTTTCAGTGGGGAGGCCCCTGCAAAAGGGAGATGAGTTTTCTTCTTGTTAGTAAATTCAGAAACTTCTATGGCACTAAGATACCAAACTCTTAGGGTCTGTTCAGTTGTAGAAAGTATTTTCTATTTTCCTATTCCAGTTTTCTATTGATTACCAAACTCAGTTACAAAATTGTAGAAACCTAAAAAAAATGTTTTCTGAAACTGAACGGGGCCGTAATTCCCAGAATGGCAGAAACAGAACTGCAGGGAATAGTGTCAGCAACAAAATGCAGCTCTTCTGATCACAAACCCAACAAAATAATGATTAATCTCCATGGTTTTCCCAATATTCTATGCGGGTTTCTCTTTTTCTCTGTCCAAAGATAATTGCTGAGAACTGAATTTGTAGACTTATAGGTGGGTAGAGGCACAGAAATTTTCATGTTTCACATGTGGGTTTTGATCCAGGATGTCGTAAAAGGTTCTTAAATTCTCAGATTCTCAAGTAGGGTTTCACTATAGCAAAACTCGAGAGATCTGCAAATGGTGATGAAAATTGAATTATGTTCTAGTTCAAGATTCTGACAATTGAAGCATCAGCTCAATTAAGCTCTTAATTAGGCACTATTGATCAATGTTCATTATAGCAACAAAGAAATCAAAGAACAAGCATGCGTGTGTGGGTTCTTGAATGGCTTCAAAACCCTAGAGAGGTTAAGTAAATCACGCTCAAAGAAGCAGGGACTGAGAAATGTGGTTCTTAAATGTAAGATCTAATTCTTCAACAAGAAGGACATTCAAGTGTACTTGCCTGAAGTGCAGATACTGAGAACAAACAGGAGGCACAAGAAGAGATGCTTGGTAGCTCCTTCGGCCATTTTATCAATGGGGTTTGGGTGTGGGAAGAGACCCAGCTGGATTTTTAATGTCAAATTTACAATGACCCTTTTGAAAGACAATATATGCGAGAAGAGAGAGAGAGAGAGAGACGTTGAAGGTAAAGATGAGAGAGCAAGGGAAAAGGGGGAAAAGGTAAAAGCAGGATGAATAGGCCGCAAAGATTAAAAAAAAGGGAAAGAAAAAAAGAAAAAGGTTGCTTTGACATGAAGAGTGGAGTTTGGACATGTTCTGCCTTTCAACGGTAGAAAGAATCATCCGTTGCTTTTTCCAATTCCTTTTCCTTTTCCCACAAATCAAAGCAGCTCAGAATACGAAGCAGCACACCGCAAGTGGCATTTCACATGGGTCTGCATGGACACACACACACACACACATAAAAGCAGATTAGGATGACGCAGCAAAGGCCTGGTGGTGAATTAATTGGTAAAGCATTTCTTTATGCTATTTCTTGGCACCCACACGAACACCTTTACCCTTCCATTTGAAAAAATCACCCCAAACCACAAGATTCCCTACTACGTAAATTATTTTTGTGAAGAATTCCTTTTCATAACTTGAAGTTAAAATTATTGTGAGATGATTCCCAAGGAAATTGGCATTAGGCCCCCAAGAAAATTGCCACTTTTCCAGGAATCAAGGGCGGTATGATCTAAACAAACATAAATAGAGCTCAACAACCACTAACCCAGTCACTGCAGTTCAAAGAGTAAGGCCATAAAGAGCATATGTTAGGTAGGGACAAAGAGATTTGCTAGTCAATTTGCAATTCAAACATCAAGAAGAATTTGGCAAATGAAATCATGTCAAAACATTGGCTGTTTACCAGTTGGATCAAGGCATGATTGGGCCCCGAATTTTTGTACAGATATTTAATATTTTATGCAGAATAATATGGATACTTAATTGCAGAGTAAAGCAGCCACTACTATTTTGATAAATATTCTAAACCACAATCAGAATTACCTAGCTTTTCTAAATCGATTTATCAAGAAACAAAAAAGAATCCATCCTACTGGCTTAAAATAATAAAAACTGCTATCGTCATGTCACCCTTTTATTACACTATTCAAAATTAAGCCAATACCTTCTTTCTGTGGATGATATATACAAACAGATGGGGGGCAACCCATGTGGGCAACAAATCCCTCATCCTCCTCTTTCTTCGGCCGAAATAAAAAGCACTTTTTCTGAGTAGGATCGCTCCGCCGAAAGCGACAAAGCTGATGACTGATAAGGTGTTCCAGTTGGATTTGGCAATCCACATAAAGAATATCAGAATAAATAAGTAAATCAATAAGGACAAAATCATAATAGGCAAGGTTTAGACCAGGCAGATAGACTAAGAAAAAAATTACAAAGCACTTGCTAAGGAGACAGAACAATTTAAAATATATAATAGAGTTTGGATAAAAAGAAAAAAGAGAATTCGACACATTTTTTTAAATAAATTCTAAAAGTGTAGCTCAAGTATATTGGCCAATTAATGCCATATATGTAAACATCTTTATATACTATAATTGCCATTAATTAAAGCTATAATTATATATACAAAAATATATACTGTTAAAAAATTACAGGAGATTTTAAATCTCAATATTAAATTTAAACGCACTATTGTTATATAAAACTCATGTTAAGCAAAGAATTTTTATCAAGCTTTCATACTCTTAATATGGAATTAATACACGTTCACTAAATAAATTCTTTTTTTTCTTACCCATTTTGCTCAGTAAAATTCAGCCTTTAGATTGGGCTCCAAATCCACCAAGAATTGTAAAATAAGCCCAAAAAAATTTTGTATAGACTTAATTTACCTAGCAATTGTAAAATAAGTATACAAGAATTTCTCAATTTAAAAAAAAAAAAAAGTCACTAGCTTCATAAAGCTAACAAATTTCCATCCACATTATCTGAATGGAAGAAAAGAGCCTTGCAAATACCATTACTCGTCAAGATGGGCCACTGGTTCCTTACTAGGAATAGAAGTGCTTGCTTGCATTACGGATACATCTAGACAAAAGAAGCATTCAGCTTCAAGAAACTGTGATTTTTAATCCTTGACTTGAGATTAATCTCTCAGACAGTAGGATATTTAGAGCCATCCCATAAGAAAGGGCTCCATAAATATGTACAAATGGGGAGTCGAGAATTCTATAAGACACAGAAAGGAAGCAACAATCTCTGATCCTTCATTTCGGGATATGTTTGTCGACCATGTCATGTAAAAAGCAATAAAAATACCTTCTTTACTACTGGGAAAATCTGCTTTCCATTACATGGCATGATCAACAAACATGTCGCAGAAGAAAGGATCAGCGATTGCTTCCCCTGCGGAACCGTAGTTGTTCAGGCGCTTCTTCAGCGAACGCAAGTCTCTCTCATCTTTAGAAGTTCGATCCTGCATAATGTTTCAGAAACAGATTACTGAGCATTCAGAACCATCATTAGTGGTCAGAACTATATTGTTTCCTTCACTGATGCATCTCTCGAATTAATTTAGGATGTGACGGTGTTTAAGTCTCTTAATGTAGCATATGCATTTGACTATTCACAAAGGAGCCAGATACATCAATTCCCTTCTATTCAGTACTTTTACATTCGAAACAATGTTTAAGTCTCAAATTATAGTTTTTCTTTCTTTTCTTTGGTGGGGTGGGGGAGCTAAGTGGGGTTCTCTCTATTTGATGAATTTAACCAAAAAGAGGACTTACATATGATTTCTTCAAGAGTAAAATATCAACCAGATACTGCAGCCACAGCACATTTGTCTTGGGGAAACTGCGAAACAGTAAAAAAGTATTTCAGCGCCCAAAAAATGTTCATAAAAAGAACTCTAGGAAGAATAATAGGCACGCACTTCAACATAGTTCGCACATTAAGAATTCCTGAATAAATTTTATAAAAGGTCAAGTTCATAAAGTAATCATCTACTCTTCCACATTTATGTTGCAACAAATTCTCAAAGTGAATTGATGTTTGCAACATCAGGTAAAAATAAAACTCACGTGGTGAAAAGTTTATGATGATCTGCACAAATGTCTTCAAGTAACAAAAGTCCCTAATTGAAACACAAGGATGGCCTGAAAGGACAACAGCAATGACAAAAATAGAAATATCCCTGAATTCATGTTTGTGGCAGGCCCTAAAATACCCCTAATCCCATCTGAAGGGAACAAACAGTGTGCGATGAATTTGTTTACAAAAGCAAAAATTGCTAAAATCTAGACCTGGATGTATCTCTATCATTATCAACACCAAGGAGCTTGAAGTTACATAATCACGTTGCCCTTTTAATATCAGGCTACATCAATGCCAAAGCCTGGGCACAAAATCCTTCCGAGGGACCGTCTTTTCTCCCAAAACACCAGGCCATCACCCCCCCCCCAAAAAAAAGAAAGATTCTCAAAGTGACTTGGCCAAAGAATAACTTTAATGATCTTTAAGTTGGCAAAAAGAATAACAGTAAAATAGAAAAATAATGTCCCAATTTTAGCTGAAGTTTTGTACTTCAGCTTTGTAAAGCTATCAGCCTTCTTGCACTGCATGCAGTAAAAGCTTGAAACTCAACCAAAACATTTCCACATCAGTTTAGAGTAAACAAGCAGTGAATGGTGACTTGGTGAAAAGAAAAGACAGAGAAGAGAGAACAAAGGAGAAACAACAGAGTTTGGAAGTGTGAGGGGGAGAATACTTGTGTTATCAAGGAGAAAGCAAAGGGAAGATCTCCAGCGAGCTTGCACGCAGTCTGCAATGCCTACCAGAGAGAGGTCAACGAGCCCTCTTCCCCATTTCTTCTCCTTGTATACACTAGTCATGATACCTCCCATGGAGGACCCCGCCTCCCAATTAGCAAAAATTAATTGGGTTGACCAAAATCAGGGGTGCAAATTTTCCCTTCTATTTTATCAGAAATCCCAACACCAAAAACTCCTTAAACCCCGTATTAACTTCTATTTCGTGCATTAGATGTCTGCTCCTGGATAAGGTATAGGAGAGTCCATTTTTTGTATTGACGGTACAGTTATCCGGATCTATAGATGGACGTACTAAAATACATTGTTAGAGACAATTAGACTCAAATTCAGACAGAACATTTGGTTTCATTTATATTTTGTTATACAATTGTGGACTAGAAGATGTATTTTGACAGTTTTGTTTTATACATGTGAGGTACATTCATGGTGATTCCTAGTTTTGTTAGTTTATGGATAGAAATGGACTATTCATAGGCATGCAAGTCCCTAAGGGACCCAATGCCTTCCTAAAAATCTGCGCGACTTTGTAACAATAACGCGAAAGAGTGATGACTAAAACTGAGTAGCAGTCTAACAAGATAGCAATAATTATCATTTCAAAGGAGAAATTGAAGGCCCTATTTTGTTCAATGTCCAGAACTCAACACAATAATTTTCAATAGCATCAACTTAATTCTTGCATAACTCAATATTTTATAACAATCCAAAAGGACAGCTTCTTTTAATCAACTCCAAAATTATTTTTGTACATAAAAAGCTAGTAATGTGTCACTGCGCATTCCCCCCAGTGGGAGTGATAGTTATAAGATGAGTATATGAACAACCATACCTTCCTTCCCAGCAATCTTGAGTTACCGCTTTCATTTTCCTATATGTATCTGCCTGCACAGTATATTACAAACATAATTGCGTGCATATATATTGAGACAGCAAATCATCATTAGTGATAGCCACAATTTATTTCTCTTACTTGTTTGTCTCCTTTAGGACCCTCAAAAAGCTCTGGGTCTAATGATAGGTCCAGAAAAAGAATCTCTTTACCTGTGAATTCAGAATGACAGTTCAGTGCAGAATCAGTAAAAATTGGATGCCAATCTGGAAATTAAAGTGGAGCATTGCTTCAACCAAAAAGAAAAAAAAAAGTAAAGTAGAATATTGTTAAGCTCTGACCAGTATTAATTCTTGAAAGAGTGAAATCAATTATGGATACCAATAACCCATATGTTTTGATAAATATTTGCCTTCCCTCAAGAGTGAACTGCAATGTTGCACAATCTTTCCGACTTAACAGAATGTTCCCCCTGCAATAGGCAATACACAATGTAATTGAGACTTAAATAGAAGAAAGCATTATAGTGGTAGTAGTAAATTGGTACTAAGCAAACCAGTGCAGATCCCGATGTTCAAATTCATATGCAGCTTCTGCCACGGCCAAGGCAACTGCAACCTGGAGTGCAGAAAAAAGGCAAGCAGTCAAAATAAGACTATTTAAATTGGAAGAGACATGAAAGAATGAATTAGCTCACCTGCACTAGTAAACTTTGTGCTTCATTGAAGTTCAAGAGCACAAAGCTTTCAAGATCCTGACCACCATGCTCTTGAACAAAAACTACGTAGCACTGGAGGGAAGCATATCAGTTTGATCAAATAGTACAATTCTAACAAACAAATGATTTGAGCACTAGAGGCGTTTTTTTTTCCTCCTATGGTTATAGAAGCTTATTATTAGACAAACTTTGTAATTGAAATGAACTTCAGTTATTAGCGAAAATATCCCACTCCCTTCTCCACGGACTGTCTTTCAGCATACAGAATTACCAGTTTCCAAAATGTGGAAGATATGCCCCATGCAACTGAGAATGGAGAGCAATGCCATTCACTAAAAATGAACTAATAACAGACATGCAAAATGGTGAAAATATGAAGGAGCAACCTGTCCCTCTGCAAAGTCTTTAGGATGATCATTTTCCGAACAATGCTTTGCATCCCATTCTTCCCAAGCTCTTATCAGAGCAGCATCATAAGGACCTTGGCAAACCTTCAACCTGCAGGGTGAAAAGTGAAATTTTGCATCACATTTCTGAACCTCTCTCTCACCATTTTCAGTTTAAACTCCACATTTCTAGATTACTCTCCAATTTCAGTTTAAAACTCAAGCACTGTTTCAAAATGCTAGAACTTCAAATGTCAAACCAGAGCCACTCAAAACAATAATTTTCATAATGAAACTCAGATACCAGTCCAACAAGATAATAATGCGTAGCAGGCTAGCAGGTTCCATGATCAAAAACTAACAAAACAGTGTCAAGGTTAAAGCATAAAAACCACATACTCCATAGTTTCTATGAATGTTGAACAGGAACAGGAAAGATGCCCATGGTGTCCTCTCAAATGATTCAGCATCTGGGAAAGTAAGGCCTCCTCAAGTAATTCTTCTGATCTCTGGACATAAAATATATTAAAATAAAAGAAAAGGAAAAGTGAAAGAGAAAAACTGGTCTAGCAATTAAAGAAAATGAAAATAAGGAAAATCTTTATGTGTATAAGTGTGCAAGTTATTGCTTTGTGCTCAATACCAAGAAAACGTTGTGTTGAGAGACCTCAAGATTTATTAGTATTTCATGGGAGAAAGGCTTGGTACGTTATTGTTGTCATTGTAGGAAGCATTAATTATGCAAAAGATGACAAGAAATTAGAAGTCTGAAATGAAGCGCTAGGCACCATGACCAAGATGCTTACAGCACCACATGCTATCTAGGTTCTGAGCAAGTGTCCTGATGCACTTTCTAGGAGTAAAATAAATCACCTTTTGCACTTCTCCATTGACGCGTAAATCTCCGCCAAATGGAACAATTTTGCAGACGGTTTCAGCAGCTCTGAAAGCCTCTCCATATGTACCTTCACCAATCTTGACAATACTTTCTGGATCACTGCATTGAAGAGAGTCGATTTCTATCAATTGAAAATGCAGAGGTTGATATCCAAATGAAACATTGTTCCAAAGAAATCTTAAACATGACTTGCATAAGACAAAGCTAGCACTAGCTATTACTGTCATTTGCTAGAGCCAGAAGAACAAAACACAGTACTTAAATGCAACTGGCTGGAGTGTAAGAATTATAGAAGACAAAGGCCTTCAATTGGCTAGGGCCATGTATCATGTCACCAGGCACAGGGTTTTGAATTTAACATGTTAATTTGTTTTATTTTTCCTGAAATTGCCTTTGGTCTCTCAATAGCCATTCCTCTTATGAATACTTTTGAGAAAGAATGAGCCTTGAGCATCATTCCATGAACTGTTCCCCATCTTGATAATCAATTAAATAACTCTTGTCCTAGAGTGTCCATTTCATGTGCAAGGTAATGTGCATACTCTCTTACTATATTATTGTGCATGCAACTAGCTTATGGTGGCTTTTGTTCAGAAATTAATAGAAATTCAACAGCTTTTTTAAACTTACAATTGACGAAGCAAAACACAAAAAACAGAGAAACCAGATGTAAGGCATAGTAAGCAATAGTCAATAAACATTGAAACTTTCTCACTGGAATTGGAATAATCTTTTAGTTATGCAATTACCCAAGCGGCAGTAGGGGCAGTGACCAAAAAGAGAATAGGACTTGGATATTAATATGAAAATACAGGATAATTATAGTCAATTCTGGACCTGAATGGAGAATACCAGGTAACCAGGTGAAGGAATTGCTACGGCAGCAGCATGATGTTGAAGTTAGATCTTGCGCAAGAAAAAGAAGTAAAAGGCCAAAACAACGACAATTTCAGATCATATGAAGAAATCAAATGAGATCACATTAAACGTTCCGACACTGACAGAACCATTCAAATGGGATGCAGAAGATTTGTTAAGAAACTTAGCAGGTTATTAGGAGTACCAACCAAAACTTAGAGAACACATCCAACAGCTTTGAAGGAGCTGATTGTCCACATAGTGCCAGAAGAGCTAAAAATGGATCCCAGCAATGATCATCTAATGACACACGCTTTGATGTCAGAGAGAGTTTGCCAACTGCAACCTCAATGTTTTCACAATCCTTGCTGCCCCGAGTCTGGAATTCACTGTTGCTCTTTTGGGAACATAAATGCCCTCCAGCAGCATCTGTATCCATCAAATCCAAACTGAATTTCTTTTGGGATGCATATAAACCTGAATCAATGCGGTGAGATGCTTTTTCTGGGGTTTTCAAACTTGAAGAGTCTAAACCATGATTGCAAGTGGAATCCCCTGGTAATGCAGGAGGTTCTAATATCTTAGACAGGGAAACAGAAGGTCCATAACTGTCATTTAGCTTCTTGGACAATAACCATTTCTGCAGTTCCACTGACATATATGGTATGGAAATATCATCACATTGGGCACCTGAGGCCCATGTGCCAAAGTTCTTCGGTGAGGGGCTTTCCTCTAACAGCTCAAAGGAATCAACTTCTTGAAAATATGACCTCTCCTTTTCATAGTTTGCAGATTGAAGGGCTTTGCTCTGCATCAGCGATGATATATAAAGTTTATTCAACATTTAAATGATGGATCCCATATCATATATCTGAAAATGCATGTACAACTTTGAATTTTCACCTCATGTTTGACTTATCACACAGACTACAGAAAATACGGCAGAAGAATTTTCATTATACAGGACCATAGATGGAAATAGTAACAAATAACTGAGTCATACTCTGGGAATAGCTGGTTTTGTTTTTCTCTTTGGCTTCCTTTGTTGATGCTGATAATCCACACATGCAATAGCAATACTTGTCCTTCCTCTGTCAGTGACAAAGTGGAGTACTTGAACCATGAGTTCCATTTGTTCTTAGAAACAAAAAACAGGAATATGAAGCAGAAAGTAGAAACCTGTACTTCCAAAGGGAAGCCATAGAATATCACCGCCACATACGCATGTACAAACACAACCATTAGGATCTATGATTATTGTGCCTTTGCCATGCAACCTACCATGAGACCTAAAACTTTCTATATGTGCTAACAGGAATGAACAACTTTAACCTCATGAATAATTGTATAAACAAATCCACTGTAATTTTCTTCGTGTCAAATCCACATTCCAGAAACCAGCCTTTGTATTATATACTCCTCGCATGCTGTTAACGCTTGCACAATTCTGTGCTAATCAGAAATCAAGAGCTGTCTCATCGTTTCATCCATCCTCTAGATTGCATAGTTATTTCTTTTCATATATACACACCACTAGCCATGATGAATTTGTAAGGTGCACTTATCCAAACTAATAAGTTTGTGAAATATGGGTCCAACATAAGTTATAAAAAGTGCAGCAACTAAAAAGTTCTATGCCAAGTTTAAGTTAATACTACTCAGGCATGATTAAAAAAAAGAGTGGTGAGACAGGAGGCTCCTGAGGTACCAAAAAAAGGAGCAAACTGAATTGCAAGATCTAGTTGTAATTTCTAGGCCTGAAGAAAAATAAGGAAATGTTGGTCAACTGAAACGCTATCTTAAATTTACCTGAGTGCATACTACAGTAATAAAATGCAAACAAGTAAAGATTTGAGAGAAATAAGGCGAAATTTTTTACATGCTGTATGATATCTAAAATAACTACAAATATGAAGAGGAGTCAAACAATGATCTAGCTCATAGTCTTGTCCAAGGCATACATTCTACAAATTTCATAGGTAGGTGATGCTTGGTATAATTAATAGTCGATGTCTAAAAGAAAGGACAGCATTAAAAATGAGGTTATTCATAATAAAGTAACTTCTTATTGAGGATAAGATGTGTGAGAGACAATTAAAATGGTTTGCTCATGCAAGAAAGAAGATCAATAGATACTCAGGAGAGGAGAGTGGATATAATAGAAGAAGTTTATGGTAAAAGAGGTAGAGGAATCCCAACCCCTCCCCTTACCCCCTAAAAAAGACAAAATTGGCAACCTATAATCCATGAAACTGACCCCCCTAGTGGGATTAAGGCTTGTATGTTGTCGATGTCCACTAAATCTTAAAATCTAAAATATTATCAGTGTTGCATTTTGGACAGCTAAGTCACCACCCTTGTTCCAGTACGTGGTATTGATAAGCAAGTCCAAAAATTTGGAACTTCCTGAAGATAAAAGAATAGATCCAAGAACTATCAAAAAACAAGGTCCGCGCAAGTAAACTTCACTTCACTATTCTACGACCGGAGGGATAGAGCTAAGGTCCACGCAAACAGTACAAGGGCAGAAGTCGCAGAACACTAACACCAAAGGAAATGAACAACCCAAAAATAAATAAATAAATAAATTACCGTAAAGATAAACTAGGGCAAAGACCTGGTAGAAAGAGAGCGGTTCCAACTGACGCGCTTGGTGGGCGCAAAACTCACCCTGGCACACTCATTGCTGGGATTAGACAGCCTCCTACAAACTCGAAATATAAACAGACAGTACAAAAAACGTAAGATTTCGTGGCGGGAAACAACAATGAAACTGAAAGTTCAGAAGGGTGAGATTTACTTCGCTACATCGTTGGGAGGGTTCTCGGCCTTTTTACGGCCGTAGACAACAGTAATCTGCGGTTCTCGCGGCTCTGTTTGGATAGGATTTTCTGATTGTTCTTCAGCTACGAATTCCGACCAGAGATCCACGGGGTTTCCACCTGAAAAACACGCACTATCACTGTGTATACGACCTGTGGCGGAAAATTCAGCAGTGACGAATAGGGGAAAATTAGGGGTTTCTTCACTATACCTGCTCTGGTACCCATACTACACGTTCCCCGATCAAGCACCGATTTTCCGATATCGATTTGATCTCGAGAATTAAGCAAAATTCTTTGATTATTTCACGTCATGAACAGTGGAACATCGCGCAGAGAGAGAGGGATAGAGAGGTTGAGAGGTTTTGAACGAGATTTTGGGCGGGCAGATGAACTGCGGGGCTTATACGACGTCATTTTGCTCGTTTTCTTTTTCTGTACATTCCAGTACATAAAGATAAATTTTATTTTTCTTTTTAAAAAGGTGATATAAACATTAACGATTATTTCTTATTAATATATATTTAAATATATATAAATGATTTAAAATATTAATAAATCAAATTAATGTTTTAACTTCTTATTTATTTTATATGTCTTCCTTTAAAAGTTATTTCACATTGCAATTAACTCACTCGATGAGATTATTTTTTTCGTAATTTTGAGGTCTTTAATGAATTATTTGGTCATTTTTGTTTTAACTTTTGTTTTTTGTGTTTGGCTTTAGTTTTCAATTAAAAAATTACAAATTATAACATATTGTTTGATAATTTTATCTTTTTTTATTTATTTTTTAAATTTTTTCTCCACATTTCCTATTATTACTGGATGGAGATGAGCAAACTCAGTCAATTCGATTATCAAACTAATCAAATTGCTCTAACAAAATAGATTGAAAACTTTTTAAAAAATCAAACTAAATAACTTTTATTTGATTAACCTTTATAAGTAGATTTCAGTTTAAAAATATTGTTGATTAAAATGATTTGTTACTTGAATAAAAATGACATTTCCATTGGTTTGATTATTTCGATTTTTTCTAATAAAGAGAGTAAACCAAAACTAAAATAATCAAAAAAATTAAATTTAGAAATCGAACTGGTCTACAAATCAAACTGAACTAAATTGTTAATTTCGATTGGCTCTATTCAACTACTTTTATTTAACTAAATTTCTACTCACCCTTAATTTGTAGCTACTCACCAATAATTAAAGATTAATGAAAATCACTTACGACTCATTTGATGTCGAGTAATTATAAAACTTTCTATTAAAAAATTATAAATATCAAAAGATAAAAAACAACGCTCAATGTTCTCGTAGCTTTCAAAGCTTTGTAAGCAACAATGAGTTATATAGTTATAGGATTTAGGGTAATTGGCAATGAGTGATTGCCAACAACCTTAAGTATCAAGTTGACTTGGGATCGAAAATAGATGATACAATAAAAATTGTTATATCAGTTCCTTTTTTCTATTTTTAACATTAAATATTTTTAAAATGAAAAAAAATGCTTATATTCAATATAGATAAGCAACATTTTGTTTAAACTGAAATAATAGAACCAAACCAATCAAAATTGTAGGTTCGGCTCGGTTCAAGATATAGGTTGGTTTAATTTAGTTTTTAAATTTGACAATTGTAATTATTTTGATAAGATTTGATTTGGTCTTCATATTAAAAAAATTAAAATAATCAAATCGAACAAAATGTAAAAGACGATGACATTTTTGTATTTTGTTATTTATGTTTTTTAATTTTTTTATTGATTTGATTTTTTAATTTTTTATTTTGATAATTTATTTAACTAGATTTCAATTTTTGACATAAAATTAATCTATTTAATTTGAGTAATTCAATCGATTTAATAATCGAAGTGTCAGGAATATACATCCTTAATCTTCACATATAAGTAAAAAAATAAAATAAAAATTAATTAAATAAATTGACATAAATCAACATCTTAACGAACTAATGAGACATCTATTATTGTTGATATTAATTTATATTTGTATATCCTCTCCAACTTTGGAGCAAATGTCCTTTCACAAAAATCCCCAAATTATGGCAACGTCACCAACCCTCGATCAAAGCCCCAAATTCAACACAATTAGGGTTCTTATTAATCATTTCAGTGGGACACGCATTGGAATTGAGCCACCTCACGCCACGCCCATGGATTTGCTTTGATTTTCTCTGATAATCATGCTATTTAGATATTATTTATATATATTTTAGACCATACAATACACATAAATAACATAAATATTTCTTATTTTACTACGTCTCAGCGTCTTGGGTGAGAAAATTTTAGACATTAAAATATCATTATTAGTCCAAGATATATACTATGATGTACTAACAGCATTTTTCTTTCTCTAATATTTCAATATCCGATTACTTTAAATATCTCTAATATTAAAGTATATACTTCTATCACTGACAATATATTTTAAACTGTTAATCAATAAAAATAATTGATTTTGATTGATTAGTTTATAATAAATTTCAAATCACAATTCGGTGTCACTTTCTTTTCTTTAGCCCAATCATTATAGAGACTAATTAACCAACTTTTCTTGTCAATAATATTAATTTTATCAACAGCGGTAGATTCAAAATGTTTGAGGGATATATATATATATATGGCTAAATTCATATTTTTGTTTTTTATATAATTTTTATATCACTTCAAATTTTTATTATTTCAATTACATATCATGATCTAATTTTTAAGTTAAGTTAATTTTTCTACTTTATTTTTTTTATTGTGTAATATTCTAAATTTGTTGTTATTTTCATTATATATTTCAATCTGTATTTTTAAGTCAATTTAATCAGTATATTTTCATATATAAAAAAAAATGAGTAAGATGACAAATTACAAGTCACAGTCTATCCACATTAAAATATAAAAATTAAATTGACTTGAAAATATAAATTTTTGAGTATAAATGAAATAATAATAAAATTTAAATAACAAATATATATATATTTAATCATTATCTATTGATTAGATGTGTAAACTTGTATTATTATACAAGGATATCACAAAGCTAAAATATTAAGTCATGAATGGTCCATACATATCCTCTCATATCTAATTAGATCCAAGATTAGATCCTATAAGCTTGTTTTTTTCTATAAATATTGCAGGACATGGGCCCTTGCAAAAGTAAACTAGGGAACAAGGGAGGAATCTACTTTAATTTAATACACAATTTGTCACCAATAATTCCCCTTAATTTTGTGACTTACCCCATAACAAAATTGAAAAAGAAATTATATGCATACCATAAAATTGTTAAAATGTTATCATTCAAAATATTAAAACCACAAAATTATTAAGATGTGTAAAAAATATATTAGGAAAAAAAATCCAAAAAATAATTGGTGCAAGCAAAATAGAAATATTACAAAAAAAAAAAACTTATCGAATTTGATCACCTCTCCATTTAAAAGTGTTCCTAGCTATCTTCAACTCCAATCTTGTATGAGGCTTGTTTAGCTTGGAAAAATAGGGTAGGATTCAATCTTTCGGTGCATCATTCGACAATAAAGTTAATTACGAGACTTGAGATTAAATGACGTAAAGATGATGCAATGATTATGCAATTAATTTTATATTGTGGAGTCTGTGAAAATATATAATCCCATCAAATAGATCGTTAGATGTGGGTTTAGTGAATGTTTATGATTATATCACGTGAAACGTTAAATTTGAGTCCACGCGTGAAGATGTGTGAGTCTAGATCTAAGTTTGAATTGAGTTCTATCATTCAAGTTAAATGTTTCGATTAATTTTGATAGGCCTCTAGGTTAAGTCTTAAATTTGAGCTCGGATCTCATGGGGGGGTATTTATGTACTCTTCTAACATGTTGGAATGCTACATCATCATGATCTAACTTTACTCATCTCAATATGTTAAATTAGACATGAATGCACGAGAGAGACATGAATTTGAAAGATTTCAGTTGCCTTTTGTAAAGTGCTAAGAAAAAGTTGATATTATTCTACAGTGCATTGGACCACAAGGCTAGCCCGTGCCATGGGTCCATGGCGATAGGTTCGTGGGCTGGGATTAGCGGTCGATGATAATCACATTTCGCAAGATTCATGAATCCATAAATTTTACCACATTTGATATGCATTTAATAAGTTTTTGTTGAAATTGATTTGAAAAATGCTACTCTTATACCATTATGTACACCTTGGACTATACAAATGGTGTAAGAATGTCTAAAATGCCCTTGAACTTCACTGTGAGACGTATGATATTTTCGATATTTTTATACTATTATATAGTTCAAGATGTACACAATGGTATAAGAGTAGCGTGACTCAATAGATTTTGTTGTCTATGAAACATAACGTTAAATTTATTGATTGAAAATATTATTGTTAAGTTGCTTTAATTCTATAAAAATGAGAATGATCAGGGGGTATAGAAAAATTTATTCGCAAACACTCTGATACTCAAGTTAAATAACGAATACTTAAATAACATATTAAAATCAGTATCAGATACGTCTTTTAGAATAAGAACTTATCTAGTTATAAATAAGTATTAAATTTTTTAAAATCTCCTAAAATTAAAATTATTCTAGATAATATTTATCTTAATATTATTCTGAGGCCCACTATGATTAGGATTTTTATGGATAACTTTTATCCTGTCATTCTCTGATTAATTATAATTATGATCTTTATGAATAATGTTTATATTTTTCATAGAATTTTCGGATAGATTTTCGGATGTGAGTTATATTGTTAGCTCTTCATTTGGGACCTTCCTAGTTAAAGTAAAATTACATATTTTTAGCACAAAAAAGTTATTTTGGGCTTTTAAGATTTTTTTAAAATTTTTTTAATGAACTTTTGTCTATGACACATCAATTAAATTTAAAATTTTGTTTAACAAGATCGCAATTTATAAACTTATAAAGATTAATGAAAAATAAAAATTGAGAAAAAATAAAAAAATAATTAATTACAAATTAATATATTTGACTGGCATTTATTAAAATGAGTAAGATAAAATTATATTAAAATAAAATTAAAATATTTTCTAAAACAAAATATGGTATAGTCAATATAAGATTATGAAATATTTTAAGATTTTTATCTGACTAATTGTTAATTTTTTAAAATGCATTAAGAATTATTATTTTTTGGTTATGAGATGTACATGAATTATTCTTTTTATCTATAAAATTTTAGATAAATTTACCTCTTATTTTTTAGATAAATTTATTTATAAAATTTGAAATAAAAAACTACATTGCTTATTTGTAATAAATTACTAAATAAATTTAGAGTAATACTATTTTTTATTTTAGATTACGCTCTATCACTAAAGTTCCTGTCGCTCAACCCCTTAATTCGATAGAGGGATTAAATCGTGGAGGCATAGCTGGCTGGAATTGAACACAGGCACATGCACACTCAGTGTGGAGATCATGCCTGTGTACGGTCTCAATAGGTAAATTCGACCCCAAGGACTAAAGTAATGCTATTTTTATTTAAATTGAATATGAATTTTAGTTTAAATGATATATTTTTATTGGACAATGAACCGATACATAATAAACATGTACACTTACACTTTTTTTACTTTCATATTTTTATTATCTAATAAAAATATGCATAAATAACATTATTTATAAATTTAATAATAAATACAATAAAAAAAATGTAGTTAGGCGAGGAGTTAGTAATTAGCTTCTTCCTATTAGCATGAGACCATGCTGAACAGTTACCAGAACGAAAAAGCGGCTCTCCGCCGCCGTCACCGCTGGCAGCGGTTGGGGGAATTTTGATGACGATTCAATTGAAGGCTCCAACTACCGTCACAGTTCGCAACTGTTTAGGTTTTGCCGAAACTCATCACTTGTCCTCTGACGTTTGACCGACAAAATTAATCGCCTTTTTTACAGTTAAATAATGGAGCCACGCAAGTGAGTCACAGACGAGACAAGGGGAACCCTAATAAAGAAAGAAAGCCAAGAGCGAGTTTCTGATAATCCGTCGTCTTCGAAAGAAACCCAAGTAAGAGTGCCTTCCAATTCTCTATTTCCGATTCCTCCCGTTTGCGAATCATTTTCTCGTCACCTACCGCTGAATTGATGGCTCGATTTCTCTCCTCCTTATAATTCCCTATCATTCTATGCTGCCGTTCTCTGTAAGCCGCTGCATCAACGCTGGTTCTTGTTTTCGGGCTACGGTTTTTGGGTTAGTCGCATTTGCCCCTGCGGAGAAGGCTTAGAGGGGAAATTTGATTGAAATTGCTGTTTGACTGCTTCCTCAATGCATATAGAAGCAGTGATGATGGGTTTATTGAGATCTAATTGATCCTGAAGGTTGGTTGTTCTTCTCATCTGCTGTCAGAGAGTGGTAAGTGAACGAAAGACTTTCTAGAAATATTGGAGCATTTTCCTTCCTTCCTTCCTTCTCACTGTTTTGTGCCTTTTCTTTTCCATAGGTTTGCTTAGATCATTTACAGATTGTGTCTAATGAAAAGGTTTGGTTTATGTTTATGTGGGAGACAGAAAGTGGTGTTATTCTGTTGGATCTCCCTTTGCGCTTTCTGTTCTCTTCATTGAGCTATTAAACTGCATATTTCTTCTTCATTTTTTTAGGCTAATCTTCTCCCTTACTTGAATTTTGTTAATTTTCCCATCAACTTTAGCGTTTTTTGTTGTATGTTTTTAGATTTTTCTTTGCTGATACATATATTTTCCTTAAAGTTTGTCGTCTTTGAAAAGGAATGAACTTCTTGTTTGCACCTAGCTTTAGGCACGGAAAGAAATTTGTGAGAGAAAAGGCATGATTAATACTTTCCATGAAAAATTTCTAACTGTCGTAGTAAAGCATAGCTGATACTAGAAGTTTTTAATTACAAAGACACATTTTTTATTTTACTTTTTTTAATTTGTAGGTATCTTGACCTCCTCGACCTGCAAAAAATGGGCGCTGAACTGAAAGCAGAATTATCCAAAAAAACTGTAATTTTTGATCTCAAAGTCTGGGAATTGATTGGGATCATTGTTAGTTTATTTATTGTAGTTATCCTCTTTGCATTAGCCTTTTATCTCACATTACGGAAGAAATCAAGGAAAGCTAGAGATACGATTCCCTTTAGCCAAATTCCGCCTGTTTCCAAGGAAATTAAAGAAGTACGGGTGGATCAGGTGTATAATAATGAACTGGTTGCACGTGACGGTATTCTACTCACTGTTCACGATAAATCCAGTGATAAAGAATTGGATAAGGTTATGGTTCATCTGGGTATGGGGAAGTTGAAGAATGGGGATAAGAGTAGTCAGTCTGGTTCATTTCATCGCTTGGACAAAGATGCTGGAGGGTCTCAATCAGGAGAAGAGGGGAGCTCTGGCAACTTTGGTGTGCATAAAGCTTCTTCTTCACATCCTATAACTGCACCTTCTCCCTTAACTGGCCTGCCTGAATTCTCTCAGTTGGGTTGGGGGCACTGGTTTACACTGAGGGATCTTGAACTTGCAACAAACCGATTTTCAAAGGAGAATATTCTTGGTGAGGGTGGATATGGAGTTGTTTATCGGGGTCGTTTGGTAAATGGGACACCAGTGGCTGTCAAAAAGCTTCTGAACAATCTGTACGTTTGAGAATTTCTTCGTTGACTTGACATGTTCAGTGATTTGTTTCTTTTTAGATCTCTCAGTTAATCTGCAGTTGAATGTTTAAAAAATTTTCTGTAGAGGCCAGGCTGAGAAGGAATTCAGCGTGGAAGTTGAAGCTATTGGACACGTGCGTCACAAGAATTTGGTTCGCCTTTTAGGCTACTGCGTTGAGGGAACCCATAGGTATTTTATTATTTTGAGTAGGTTAGGAGTCTTGATTATTTCTTTTTGCATTTATATCCAAAAAAAGTGTTAAAAGAGTGAACTCTTGAATGAAAGAATCCTGTGTGCTTGCCCCTGATAGCATTATTGTAAATTGAGGTTCTTTTCACTGAATGCATGGTATAGAAACCACCAAGTCTGACATCTTTTAAATACTTCAGGTTGTTAGTTTATGAATATGTCAATAATGGTAATTTGGAACAGTGGCTTCATGGAGCCATGCGCCACTATGGACATCTTACTTGGGAGGCTAGGATGAAGGTTCTCCTTGGCACTGCTAAAGCGTAAGTTAATCCATCCAGAATATCTGTTTGTCTCTCTCTTCTTTTCAATGTTGTAGATCTTATTATAGTTGTTGGACTTTTACAGTCTTGCCTACTTGCATGAAGCAATTGAGCCAAAAGTGGTGCATAGAGACATTAAGTCAAGCAATATACTGATTGATGATGACTTCAATGCTAAGGTTTCTGATTTTGGCTTGGCTAAGCTACTTGGTGCAGGAAAAAGCCACATCACAACTAGAGTAATGGGAACCTTTGGGTTAGTATTCAATTTTTTATCCTCCCTACTTGAGTTGTTTTTATATATGTATAAATATATCTTGTTAAGGTCTGGTTCTTTTTTTTTTTTTTTTCTTTTTCTTTTGCTTTTACCTTTGAGGTTGAACTTGTGAGCATTTTCTTCATGTTAAATGATTGATGTACAAGCAGCACATATTTCATGTTTATTTTCTTTCATCTCAAATTATGCAGATACGTTGCCCCAGAATATGCAAATTCTGGACTTTTGAATGAAAAGAGTGATGTTTATAGCTTTGGGGTTTTACTTTTGGAAGCAATTACAGGACGGGATCCAGTGGATTATGGTCGACCTGCCGATGAGGTAATCAACTATTAATTGGTACCGGAATCTCTTAGATGCTTTGAAGATGTTTTTCTGCTGGTAAAATCTTAATAGCTGTTAACATAGTTTCAATTGGTGTAAAATTCTAAGAGTGGAGAGATTATTCTTCGTCCACATGGATTTGCCCTCACTAAAATGTATTGAGTGTAAATCTGGGTTATACTGTAGTTTTACTGTTATGAACTCTTCCATTAATTCAATCCTTGTCTAAACATTATGTCACGAGAGGAACCTTAGTTTATAGCAATTTTAATTTTTTACTGCTGTAATTGCTGTTATATTAATTAGTACTAGCCATGAGCTGCCATGTGCAAGAGGTTAGGGGTAGAGGCAGGTTGTTATAACCATGAAGGATGCAGGGCTCACCTCAGCAGGGGAATCTACTCCTCCAGCACCTTGTATAAGTTCTCCAATCCCTTCGTGGATGGATTATTGAGAATACTACAGAAATTCTTACTCTCATCCTCTCTTCTTCTCTTATATCTCTCTCTGCTCTCCCTCATTGTTACTCTCTTTCTCTCTTATCCTGCTCTGTTCTCTGCTCTCTGTTCTTATGAGAGACTTTCTAATTCATATCGGATTAGGAAGAAGAACTTGTCAGGCTTAGGCCATGACTTACTGGTGAATCCCTAACCTGTTTAGCTCTTTCTGTTCCCACACTGCAAAACAGAGAGGGAGGGAGGGCCGCCAGCATTGGCCAATCAAGACAAGGTGCGGACTTATACACAACACCATCTTGTCCCGTTGATTTGTTGTGTGGTGGTCTCTCTATCTTTTGACTGGTCAAAAGGAAGATCCCCCTTAGGGAGGTGCAAGCACCATGATGAAAACCTAAACTCTACCCTCAATCCATAATCCCCTGGAGTGGTCTAGGTTGTACAAATAACATCCTGTATGAATGAGCATTAGAGCACATTAAGTTCAATGAAGGAATCTTGGCAAGGTTCCTTCAGCCAAGCTGATGGGAAACTTTGAGCGGGAACGGTGCTTATTCAGATGGAGTTGTGTCAATGCCAAAGTTTGCTGGCTGAGCAATTCTCAGGCTGGGGAGAACAGCACTGTGTACTTTCTCAAGACAGTCCTTTTGTTAGTGGTACGAATGTGTAGTATAATATTTATTTGGTGAAATCTTCCCATCTTTTGGATAAATGGTTACTATCTTCTGGAACTCAAGCTAGTATAACCAACCTATTTTTACTGTTTTACTTACACCTGTATTTGCATTTGTGTTTCAGCATCTCCAGTCTTGATGGTCTAATTGAAATGAATGCTCTTTTCAGATAAATCTGGTTGATTGGTTGAAGATGATGGTTGCAAGCAGGCGCTCAGAGGAGGTGGTGGATCCAAACATTGACACCAGGCCATCAACAAGAGCCCTTAAACGAGCCCTTCTGACATCATTGAGATGTATAGACCCAGATTCCAGCAAGAGACCCAAAATGAGCCAAGTTGTTCGTATGCTCGAATCAGAAGAATATCCCATACCAAGAGAGGTAAGTTTATGAATTATACTGATATAACACTAACAGTTTGTTTAAGAAAATTGTTGCCTTTAAATATTTACTTAATTTTATTTTTATTTTGATGGTAAGCAGTGGTAGCAACAGTAAGGTTGTTTTTTTATGATAAAAAAGTCACGGGTTCAAGTTATGCAAATATCTTCTTTTCAAAAAAGACAGCAAAGGAAAGACTTATGTGTAGATACAACTCTCCCTCAACCCTCGTAAATTGGGGGAGCATCGTGGGCTGACGGCCCCCTTTAAATCTGTTTTATGTTGTTTTTATTTAGTATCTTGTCATCAACATCAGCTTGCTACTTGTATCTGTGGGTATGAAAACCTTTTCTATGTGGTATAGCACATTTCATATATGATGAAGTTTGGTTGGCTAGCTTCATAGTTCATACCATTCTTCTAGTGAATCTATAATCTAGCTGTCTGAGCAGCTCTGTAAAGTTCCTGTTACCCTTTTGCTGCTGAAAATGGAAGCAAATATCAGCAATGGATTATTCTGAATCTTACGGCATTTTACTATGAAAATTCAGGACCGGAGGCACCGGAGAACTCAAGCAGGTAGCATGGAGATTGAATTCCAGAGGGAGAACTCTGACACTGACAAGAGCGACAACCCGGATCCGAGGTCGGAGAGCAGAAGAAAGCCTAGAACATAGTCTCCCCTCCTTTCAGCAGATCTGGGAATCATAAAAGCGTACTGGAAACGCAAATTCTTACCATTTTATGAAGCTTCTGATTGTGAATGCTTTGAGGGGAGAGCAAAGCAGGGGGGCTTCAATTTGTTTGGTGGGGGGGGGGGGGGGGGGAGATTCGTTGTTCATTTTTCATTTGAATAGATGCAAAGATGATTGCTCTTTGTGTACCCACGAGGTGTGAAAATGGCCAAGTTGTTTAAGACTAATTACAGTGTTATAATAGTAATGAGAAAGCTCATTTAAGTCTTGTTCCAATTAGGTTACTTTCAGTTGGACCAAATAATCTTAATTAATGGAAAGAGAATGGGAATGGGAATGGGAATGGGAATGGAAATGGAAATGGAATGATTATTGCATTCCATCCCTATGTTTACCATGTTTGGTGTGGATGGAAATCCGATGATGGTTCAATTCTATTGTTATGTTTGGTACGAACTAACAAAATATTTTTTTATATTATAAAAATAATGTTTAATTAGGGAGGAGGTAAAAGGTTATGGTGGTTTTTTGGAGTAAGTTTTTTTTTTTTTTTTTTTTGGGTGGCAAGAAGTATCGTAACACTCATAAATTTAGAATATAAAGATTTTCAATCATTTTTTGTGATATAAAATCTTTCTATCAATTCCGGGGGAGTGGATAATTTCATTCTTTTATAGCAATTAAACAATATTTTATAGAAATTCCATTATCATTTTCCTCTTCTTTTAATATCAATCACATTTTGATTTTGACTAAATTTTTATATTATATCACTATGTGATAATATATTTTACCATATTTATCTTAATATTTGACAAAATGCTTAGTACTATGGCTCTAAAACATACACTTTTTTTTAAAAAAATATTATTAATTTTTAAATAATTTGATAAAATACTATATTTTTCAAATAATTTAATAAATTACTATAACTTAACCATCTAAACATTTTATGCCGGAAAGAGTTGCAATATGAATTCATAAGAGCATAACTCGCTAGTAACAAGTTCTATTGAGATTGATACTTTATCAAATTTTGGTAAAGTATCTCTTGTGTTGCTTTAATTATGATATATGTTTAAATTATTTTTTAATCATCTTAAATTCTCTATTGAAAATAATTTTTTAGACAAGTAGCGAGTTCAACATTGTTCAACTTTTTCTAGGCCAAACTTATATTTTTGCCCATAAAGCATGGGCACTCACTTTTTGTTACTTTGATTATATTATTGAATTTATATTTTTGAGTTAATTTAATATTTGTACTTTGACATCTTTTTTAACGTGAAAATTATGATTTTTTATTATTTTAATTATACTATATTTAAGTCAAAATACATAGATTAAATTAACTTAAAAATATAAGTTAAATGTATAATTAAAATAAAAAAAATCGAGTTGTTACACGAAAAAATTTAAGTATAGGAGTTAAATTAATTTTAAAATTAAATTTAAAGATATAATCGAAATAATAAAAAAATTAAAGTAAACATGAAAAAAAAAAATGTAGAAGTATGAAATCAAAATTATGAATTTGACCACACTATTTTCGACTCAATGAAACTTGCTACTTCTTTTTGCGTGAATTCCACCCAAAGACTCTTTTACTAGCAAGAAATGCCTAGTAGTTGATTTCAGTAGTCTCCCTTCTACCAGAATGTGGGCTTGTATAAGCTTCACATGCAAGCATCTTCAGCATACTCCGAACGGGGCTTAAGTCGAAAGAGACTTGGCTTCTAATCGAATAGAAGAAAAGAGAGAGGGGCATTAAGTACCAATGCCTATGGTCTATGTGAAGACAACTACTGTCATGGATGATGCCTATGGATCAGAAATTTTGGTTTTTGTACGACGGAGACGTGTAAGGGGAATGGACAAGTTTTAGCTGTCGTGGGTAAAGAGGATTTTCTTCAGACGTCTTGAGTTATGGAGGACACAGATTTAAAATGACATCTTCGTCAACTACCTTTATTCATTCTCGTATGGCAATGTCTAGACTAGTTTCAACTGATGACAGTTCAGTGTACTAAGAAAGGTCATTACTCTTGTTCATATTTGACTGCATCATACCTGTTAAATTGGTCATTTCGATCCCAAATCTTTACACCCAGGATCATAGAAAGGTATCTAGAAAGTCAACTTATATTGTATTTCTTGGCTTTCCTACTGGGGCTATAGCTTTTTCATTTTTTAATATTGGAACCCAGAGCCTAGAACATGCCATTTTCATGACCAGTCTTGAATCCATCCAAATGGTAGATTAGGTATGTGGTTTGATGCATGCTTATTGCTGAATTGTGGTTATGCGTGCTTCATTCTGGTAAGATTTGACTTGGGGAGGTTGATCTGAATTAAATTACTCACACAGAACAATTAATAATTAATGTTCTCTTTTTCTAAATGTAGGAAGAGTTTATAGGCTAAGGTCATTACCAGTCGCCATCAGTTCTTGATTTTAATGATCATGCAGCTACAACATGACAAGTCAGGTGCTGACTGTGCAAGGTATCTATTTGTTTTCAATGATTGATTCTCTGATTTAATTAATTGTCAG
The DNA here is from genome assembly GCF_014633365.1 of Diospyros lotus. Classification (NCBI taxonomy): domain Eukaryota; kingdom Viridiplantae; phylum Streptophyta; class Magnoliopsida; order Ericales; family Ebenaceae; genus Diospyros; species Diospyros lotus. The sequence continues at coordinate 1,167,071 of NC_068342.1, read as the reverse complement.
TCAGAGCGTGCCATTTTCTAGTTCCATAAAAGCATAGTGTTTTAGTTAAGCTCAGCAATTCTTTTATTAAAGTAAATGATTGACTGCATTGCCCTTATCACAATGCAGTGGCTTGCTGTTGGGGTAGACAGACGACATGAAAAAGGAGCAATTAGGAGAGGCGATGGTACTTGCTGGAGTTTCTTGACAGGGGCATGAACCAGAAGGGTCTGTCAACTTAGGTATGTTGCCCGGTCATCTTCACGGCACTAAATGTAATTTAGTATCCATAAAACACAAAAGACTATTATAATTGCCTTTTCAAGTTCCAACCAACTAACATTTAATAATCACTGCATCATCTATCAATAAATAACTTATAACAGAAGTGATCTACCCTATTTGAAGTGATCTACCCTATTTGAAATATAATATCTTTTTTCTTCTCATAGTAGGGGTGGTTTACGTGAAGCTAACATTTCCAGCACTATAGTTTGCCCCACAGTTTATCTAGTTTTTATAAAAAAAATTATATATGATAACAGGCTTATTGTAAGTGGTAGAGTTAGTTGTTTCATTTGGAAAAGATAGAGGAACTTCATGATGCTTTGTGGCCTCTGATGTGTTCACTTTTTCATGTGGCGTGCTCTGATGTCCAGGAATCATGAAGTTCTGCAGACTAGAATGTCCTTCCTTCCATGGAGCATACAAAACCAACCAAAAGGTCAAATGCGTTGAAATAATTAAACTGGAGACAGCTTAAGGGGTTTCCTACATTAAACAGAAGAAAGGGTGAAAAATACCACTCCATGTTACGTGCCAAAGAAATGGCTATTATCTTGGACTACAGCTTGAAGTTTGCAGGATGTTGTGAAACAATGACTGCTATGGAGAAAGCATCTTTCGAAAGAGAAGTCAAACACATATGTCATTGTAACCAGAGTTGGTTCAATACTGACATAACTATTTTCCTTTTGTTCAATAATGGAGAATCTCTTCAAATCTGCCCGTCCCCCCCCCCCCCCCCCCCCCCCCCCCCCTCTCTCTCTCTCATGTTATTGTAACTAGAGTTGGTTCAATACTGATGTAACTATTTTCCTTTTGTTCAATAATGGAAAATCTCTTCACATCTGCCCTTGCCCCTGCTCCTCCCTCTCTCTCTCACAAACGTGCGCGTGTACACAATGTCATACATACATGTTTAAGAAATAAGAGTGATTCATTACCTTAGCTCATCAGTCTTGTCAGCAAATAAGGCTGATCCTTACCTTACCAATCGTTTTGGATGAAAATTAGAGGAGCATCTATAGATCTATATAGTCATCTCTCCTTTTCCCACCATTATGTTGGGGCAGTCACAGAGAGTTGAGCTGGCTGAGATTAAGAAGAATGAAGTAATCATGTCTTTACAGAATGGCCTCCCTCCCTCCATCACGTATAAACAACTTAATACTAAATCTAGAGAACATTTAAAGTTGAAAAAAGAGAGAAGAGTCTGGCCTATTACTTCAATAAACTTAATTACGGGCTAGAAAAATGGACTTGATTTTGGTCTAGAACTTAGAGTTTGCAGGCTTTTGCTAAACTATCAATGCTATTGGAGAAAACATTGAACAGGACAGTCAACCACCTCTGCATTGTAATTAGTTAGTTAAAACTGAGGCACTTTTTCCCCTTGTCTTCTGGGAATAAAGAATCTTAGTTAATAAGCAAAACTGAAACTTCACATAGCGCCCCCCCCCCCCCCCCGCGCGCGCGCATGGGGTCTCTCTCTCAGACACACTCCACAGATGACATTGCTCCAGCAAAACATTTTCAAAGTGATGCGTGCTTTAGCCTGTCAATATTTTTTTACTAAGAATAAAGCATATTCTGCATCAACTTACCTAATCAATCTTATTATTTCAAAACTGTAGAGGAACTAGAAATCTATATATACCTCTATTCTTTTGCCTCTTGTCACTGTTCCAGTTGATGCTCCCTGAGGTTGTTCAGAATGGCCCAGTTGGTTGGTGCCGATGAAATAGAATCTCTGAGATTTGATCTAGCAGAGATAGGAAGAAGCTTGAGATCTTCATTTCGGCATTATACTTCTAGTTTCCGGAGCAGTTTGGACTATAAATCTCTGGATGAAGACATTGATAATGAAATTGTATTAGAGTGGGCTGCAATTGAAAGAGTGCCTACTTTTGAAAGGTTGAGCTTGTCTTTGTTTGATCAAAATGATGGAAGCAGAACTGATCTTAAAAGAAAACAAGTAGTCAATGTTACTCAGCTTGGTGCTTTAGAGCGGCATGTGTTCATTGAGAGGCTCATCAAACATATTGAGAACGACAACCTCCGGTTGCTGCAGAAACTGAGAAAAAGAATGGACAAGTAGGAACTTTTCATTTTAATCTCAATACAGTGATATGTCTGCAAATTATTGCCATATATATATATATACCATCTACTGGCAGTGATAATTAAGTGTTTTATCCGTTGGATTTTATGTTCTTATAATGCCCACTTACTAATGATTTTTCCTAGTTGATTATGTTATCTTCCATATGCTGATGGATTAACTTTATTCTCTCTAGGCCCTGTACACTTTGCTATTCATCTCTGGGTGCTTAATTTACAATCTTCATGCTGACTATTCATGGGCCAGTGCTTAATTACATTTAACTTTCTATTGTTTCTTGAAGGGTTGGTGTAAAACTGCCCACTGTGGAAGTGAGATACAAGAATCTCCAAGTGGAAGCAGAGTGTGAGATAGTTCATGGAAAACCCCTCCCAACTCTATGGAATTCTCTCAAAAGCATGGTTCATGTAAGTACCTGATTCTTTTAAAGTTAACTTTAGAGAGTACCATTTGCCTATGCATGCTTGCATTGTGGAAATCAACTTTTCTACTCAGTCATATGACCATGAGTAGATTCTAACTGAAACCATAAAAATCTTAGTGTCAGAAATGTTTTTCTTTTTGTGTTCAGTTTGTTTTGATAATTAATTATCGAGTCTTGGTAGCAACTGTCAAGTTACTCGTTTGTAACAGGAAGGTCCCTGGTTTGAGTTGTGGAAATAGTCTTTTTACAGAGCAAATGTAAGGTTGTGTACAAGGACAACCCTCCCCCGATTGTTGCAGAGCTGGGTGTCCACTAGAGATGCCCTAGTTGAACTAATATTTATCTAATTTTTGACACTCTTTAACTTTAATCTGTTAATCAGTTGGTAGTAAATAGGGAAGATATCATCTACATAGATTTCTGATGCATCCAAGATCCAATCCTAGTGTCACATCCAATCCTATGATAAGTGAGTGAGTTTTACGTGCATACTTCTTATCTTAAGCTTACATTGTCATCCAAAATAGAAATTCCTAGCTTGAGCCATGTCACAACCTGGATTTTGTCGAGTCCATGACTGATTTTTAGATTGTCATGTTACCTCAAATTTTTAGGGTTTTACAAGCCAGTAAAGGAAATGGTCTTATCTTGAACTGTTTTCTGCTTGAGAAGTAGATATCTGAATCTATGTTTCTGTGTGAGACGTCCAACAGAAGCCTTCAGTAAAATAGATCCCGCATCATCCTTGTTAAGTTTCTAAATTGGTTGGTGCATTTTGCTTAACAGGATTGTGCTAAGCTTCCAGGTTTAAAGTCACAAGAAGCCAAGATAACGATTATTGGCGGTATCAGTGGTATCATTAAGCCTGGAAGGTATTCTTTGAATCTGAATCTATGTTAAATATTACTATTTCAACATAGGATTATTAAACACTAGGGAACCCTGAAATTTATCTGGGCAACTTGATGTCTTTTCTCAAAGCTTCCCCTCATGTAAGCTCTGGTTTTCCTGTCAGTACCATTAACCTCAAGCATATTATTTCCCACCAATCCAATTGTTGAATTGATCGATGCAAACAACATATATGTAGACAGATTTCATCACCCTGTTCTTGTTGTTACATGTTACTGTTAATCCCAGCTACTGTTAATTCATCTACAATTTCCTTTGTCACCTTCACCTGGGAATTAGAAATTTTAGTGGTGCAAATTTGTGTTCAAATTTTTTCATGACCTGACTCCCATCTTGCGCAATAAAATATGTGTGATGAGACATGTAATATTTCCCCTTTTAAGGAAGATAGATTTATTATACAACAATACTTAAAAATCACATAATTATGTTTATTGAACAGTCTGAACTCTTTGCTCTTTAGCTATGGTGAATTGAACAACTATTTCTACAATGATTTATATCTTTAAATTAGAATTGCACCATTCAATTTCCCATCTTTGGCGATTACTTCGAATTTGAGTATGAAAAATTGAATGGTTGAACTTTAGCTTACTGTGTTGGAGTTCTACTTCTAATTGGGAACATATCATCTGTGAGCCTAAAAATCTGTGTTTGATGAGCTTAGACAAAGGAAAAATCAGTGGACAAGGCTCCGACCATTGCGGGGGTCTTTGCAGCCTTTACCTTCCAGCTGAGAGGATGCTACAGTATTTGATGAGTGTATTAAAATTAAATTTTAGTATGCTCTGATGAATGGATATTTTTTTCTACATTATGCTTTGTTAGTAAATTTTATTCTATTCGAAATTTCAATATCTTAGAAATGAAACCTTTTGTTTTTGTTCACTGTTGCCTGGAAAGTTCAGTAACTCATTCAACTAAGAAGCCTTACTTTTATTGCAGGATGACTCTATTGCTTGGTCCTCCAGGATGTGGGAAGACTTCTTTATTAAAAGCACTTTCTGGAAATTTGAGCAAATCTCTTGAGGTCTTCACTCTCTTTATGCTAATTTTCTTGCTGGTGGAATGATTGCTGATGACATACAAATATTAGCATTAGTCAAACATGATGCTCTTTATAATTAGTAAAGCCATTCTGCAAAATTCACAACATTTGAAAAGTCATAGGTGCACCTTTTAGATTCTACAACAATCTTCTTGCTTTTTGGACTCCAACAGCTACCTTCTGTTTCATGCAAAGAATTAGATTAAGCTGTTTCCTCTGTCTTCCATGTACTCAAAAGAGGGAGCTTTTGTTAGTTTTTAATTGGCATGGTCTTGTTCTTTGTACAGTGTATATGCAACTTCAAGCACCATCCAATTTGTTTGAGTTATCCACTTACATTAAGTTTTAGTTATAACATGGTTTTCATGTCCATCCATTCATCCAACAGGTTACAGGGGAAGTTTCTTATAATGGGTACAAACTCGAAGAGTTTGTTCCCCAGAAAACGTCTGCCTATATCAGTCAAAATGACCTACATATCCCTGAGATGACTGTGAGGGAAACACTTGATTTTTCAGCCCGATGTCAGGGCACAGGAAGCAGGGCAGGTATTTGTGTTTCAGGCATAAGGCAAATATCACTACTATGATACACTAATTTAACTCATGTTACTATGGTAATTAAATCAACTTGTTTGACGTCTCTATAGAGATTATGACTGATATCAGCAGAAGAGAGAAACAGGCAGGGATTATCCCAGATCCAGATATTGATACTTACATGAAGGTTTGTTTACTTGGATAACAGTAAAATGAGATGACATTTATATCCTTGCATATTTGTTAGCATTAAATATGATTTAATTGGTGGGATTGTCTTCCTTTGTGGCAAACAAGATAGAGGAAGACCAAGAAAACATGGTTGGAATCCTTAGACATGACATGAGATATATGGCCTTACAAAAGTTATGAGCACAGATAGAGATGGTTAAAGAGAGAGAGTTCATGTAGCCAATCACCCCTAGCGGGATTAAGGCTTTTGATTGTTGTTGTTGATGTATTATTATCTATCCCATAAAAACAAATGCAGAGCTTTTGTTTGTGATTTGTAGTTTTATTGCATCGTGAAACATAGATGCTTAGCTCATCAATGTCTTTATATTGACATGAATTTCTGATACGTGAGTGAAAATTCTCATATGTACAAAATTTATTTCTTTATCTGCATATGCATATTGGATGCAGTTAACCAGTTATGTAAAATGTAACGTAGTTAAAAACCATACATTGTCTTATGTTCTTTCCACTATTCCTGTTATTCTTTTGGCAGTTTGTGAACTAGGAATCTCACAACTAAGATTTGCTTTAACAGGCTACTTCCATTGAAGGAAAAAAGACAAACCTTCAGGCAGACTACATCTTAAAAGTAATTGTCTTTCAACAAAGTTGGCTTGCAGTTCTCTGTAGCTTGAATTTTGATAAAACATGCTTTTACATGTTGATGAATTCCGATCATTGCCATGGATTATCAGATTCTTGGACTCGATATTTGTGCTGATACAATAGTTGGAGATGCCATGAGAAGAGGCGTCTCTGGTGGTCAAAAGAAAAGAGTAACTACAGGTATTTTGAGACTTGAGTGTATACTATTTGATGAATTAGCAAGATAAAAAAAACCATATAACTTACAGTTTTGGTGCTAATGCACAAAAAAACTTATTACTGATATCAACTACCTTTCAGCTCATAGGATTTGAGCTAACTAGAGCCATAATTTTTTCCAATTTCGGTTATCTTTGTGGCATTAACGCATATTACAAAGGTACTGGTAGGTCAATCCGTATGATATCAGGTTCAAGCCTCTGGTTTGTTGATGTGGTGGGACTTCAGGAAGTTGCTTCCTCAGTGACACTTGGTGCACTTTGGCACTTTATCTGTGGCCTCCGCTGTAGGTCCTTGCATCATCATGAAACCCAAAGTTCACAAAGTCTCACACTGGAAGCCACCTCTTGCAGTGCCATGATAGCAGAACAGGGATCTGGACCTCTGCTTAAAATCGGCAGCCTCCCACCAATGGCTTGGATCATCAAAAGATTCATATGCGTGCATCCCATCTATTTTCCTGAAGAATAATCTTCATTGGTTTTATGCAGGGGAAATGATTGTAGGTCCCACAAAAGCTCTATTCATGGATGAAATATCAAATGGATTAGACAGTTCCACCACGTATCAGATTGTTACTTGTCTTCACCAACTGGCGCATATCATGGATGCTACCATACTTGTGTCACTCCTTCAGCCATCCCCAGAAACCTTTGATCTTTTTGATGATGTTATCTTGATGGATGAAGGGAAAACTGTTTATCATGGACCTCGAAGTCATGTTTTAGAATTTTTTGAAGAGTGTGGGTTTAGATGCCCTGAAAGGAAAGGGGTAGCTGACTTTCTTCAGGAGGTAAGTTGGTTAAAAACTCAATCTACTTCCTTATTATTGCCTTACTCTTCCAAGTGATATAGTTGACCTATTCAATGCTTTGCAGGTTATATCAAGAAAAGATCAAGCACAGTATTGGTATCGAACTGAACAAGCTCATAGTTTTTTCTCAGTTGATATGTTTTCTAGGAAATTCAAGGAGTCATTTCTAGGGAAGAACCTAGATGAGGAGATTTCAGAGCCCTTCCCGAAAGCCCTGTGCCACAAGGATGCCATTTTTTTTAGTGTGTATTCCCTTCCTAAATGGGAATTGTTTAAAGCTTGCATGTCAAGGGAATTTCTTCTAATGAAGAGGAATTCCTTTGTGTATATATTCAAAGCAACTCAGGTTATGATCAGTACTTTCCTAATCTTTCATTTTTCAATTGTTTCTGGCTGTACATTCTCAAGATTCATGCATTTTTCACCCGTAAATCTTTAGTCTTATGTGTCTAACACTCCATGGAATTTTTTAATCCCTCTTGTTTCAGCTTGTTGTCATCGCCACTATCACAATGACTGTGTTTTTGCGAAGTCAAATGGATGTTGATGTTGTTCATGCAAACTATTACCTGGGTGCTCTGTTCTATGCTCTCGTCATTGTTCTAGTTGATGGATTTCCAGAGTTGTCCATGACTGTAGCAAGACTTGCAATTTTCTACAAACACAGAGACTTATGCTTTTACCCTGCTTGGGCATATGCAATTCCAGCCACCATTCTCAAGATCCCTTTTTCACTGTTGGAATCTCTTGTTTGGACTTGTCTGACTTATTATGTCATTGGATACAGTCCTGAGGCCGGGAGGTAATCTTTAAGTGATTTAGTCTTTTTTTTGTGATCAAGGGTTCAACATTTAAACATTTCTCTTGATCAAGCAGCCATCCTCAGTGATTTCAGTAGGCACAAGCACATGCATTTGAAACAAACTGGGAATGAGACTAATTTTCCATTTTCATTGTGTTACTGTAGGTTCTTCCGCCATTTCATTCTGCTTTTTGCTGCGCACTTAACGTCAGTATCCATGTTCCGTTTCATAGCATCTATTTTTCGTACTGTGGTTGCTTCCACCACAGCTGGTGGTTTGGCTATATTAGCTGTCTTATTATTTGGTGGCTTTATTGTACCAAAATGTATGGTTTCATTAAGCTTAATTTATTATCTCACTATCATATTTATCAAAATTGGTGGGGCTTATGTTGTCTACTTTGCAGCTGCTATGCCAATTTGGTTGAAATGGGGATTTTGGGTTTCACCAATAACATATGGGGAGATAGGTCTTGCTGTAAATGAATTCCTTGCTCCGCGATGGCAACAGGCAAGTGTCTAAAACTGTTGGTTCCTCTAATAATGGCAACTACATTAACATTCTTTTTGGCAGACTATCAAGTAGTTGCAGTGGAATTCATCTTGATATAGTTGCCCTCCGGCAAGGGCTATGAATTATTTTCCAAAATATTTGTTCTAAAAATCAAATAGATGACGAGATATTCACCTTGTCTTCATGTCTTCTATTCTGTACTTCTTTTGGACATTGGCAACAACACTGATCCCATACATTGCCAGTGCCTACTCATTGACCTGGCTGAGCTTAGTGCATTCTTCCCTTCCATATCTTGAGGGATGTATTGTTTCTTATTTAAGCCATTCTACCCTTGTGTTCATCCATGACCACCTCTCATTTTGTGGCATGCTTTACTGATCTGTTTCTTATAAACAATTATTCCTTGCTCTTTTTTGCCTTGAATTTAGTTGCATCTCTTACATAATATGATATTTTCATGAATTTAATGGTCTTCTACAAATAATGATATTATAATTAGTTTGTTGAATGCTTATCACATCAATTGATACTGGTAGGTATGCTGGTCATACACAAAATTCAGGATGCAAGCCCTATGCAAACCACGTTACACCTGCTTATGATTTCTCAATTTTATGTTCTTTCATTATTTAATATTTCTAGTTGGACTTACAGCAAGAACTCTTTTTAGTTATCTGTTCTTTTCTTTATGTAGACACTGCCAACAAACATTGCGATAGGTCAAGAAACACTTGAAAGCCATGGATTGAATTTTGATGATTACTTCTTCTGGATTTCACTTGGTGCCTTATTTGGGTTTGCAGTACTTTTCAATACTGGCTTTGCCCTGGCGTTGAGTTTCTTTAAGCGTAAGCCCCCCTTTCTAATATAAAAAGTCAACTTAAAGAATGCCAATGGTGATATATATATATATTTGACTACATTTAAAAATGCAACCAGCTCCTGGCTCTCGTGCTGTTATTACAAGTGAAAAACTTTCTCAAATTCAAGCAAGTGAAGATTCCTTGATTGGTATTCACTTGGATGGGAAGTCCAGAGGTTCCCCTACAGATGTTGTGACAGAACCAAACAAAGGTCAGTTTTCTCTTCTCTTTCCTTTTCATTTTATTCTCTAGATGTTGTATTCTCCATGCATTATTTTGTTATTCTTTTCTGCTTTCTGTGAGTTCATTTCTCCGGATTTGATAAGAGTGTCTAATATCATTTTACAGGGAAAATGGTTTTACCTTTTGAACCTCTAATAGTGGTGTTTCGAGACTTGCAATACAATGTAGAGACCCCCTCGGTAATATCATAAAAGAATGCAGAAAAAATTATAATTCTAAGATGGCTGTAGCCTGTAGATGTCAAGAGCCATATGTATCAACTTTACTTGGTGGTTGTCTTTTGGTTTCAGGCAATGAGAGAAAGGGGTCTCGCCCAGAAAAGACTCCAACTTCTGTCTGATATATCAGGTGTATTCAGACCTGGTATTCTTACAGCATTGATGGGTTTTAGTGGAGCTGGGAAAACAACTCTTATGGATGTCCTTTCTGGAAGGAAAACTAGTGGTACTATTGAGGGAGAAATAAGAATTGGTGGGTATCCTAAGGTTCAAGACACATTTGCAAGGATTTCGGGATATTGTGAACAAGCTGACATACATTCTCCTCAAATTACCATTGAAGAATCAGTTACTTATTCTGCTTGGCTTCGTCTGCATCCTCAGATTGATTCAAAAACTAAAACTGTAAGAACTATGTCTACAGAAGTTGAGTACTAATATGTTACCTTAGTTTTAATTTCTGTAGCATGTCTTTACAGGAATTTGTCAAAGAAGTGCTTGAGGTCATTGAGCTAGATGGAATCAAAGATTCTTTAGTTGGTTTGCCAGGCGTCAATGGTTTATCAACTGAGCAACGGAAACGGCTAACCATAGCTGTGGAGCTTGTTGCTAATCCTTCAATTATTTTCATGGATGAACCTACATCTGGATTGGATGCTAGAGCAGCTGCCATTGTCATGCGTGCTGTGAAGAATGTGGCTGATACAGGAAGAACTATTGTCTGCACCATCCACCAACCGAGTATTGACATATTCGAATCATTTGATGAGGTATGAAACTGACTAATAGATTCGTTTAAGAGAATTTACAACATGAAAGCTGAAAAATTTAATCATGCGAATTGAAGATTTTCTTTGTAGCAACTGTCACAATCTGATATTGGTAGTCTATTGGGGAAGTCTTGAGTGTATTACTCGGTCTCATGAATCCAAGAATAAACTTAATCTAGCATTTTTTGCTGAGGACCTATCAACAAGTGATAATAGAGCCAACCCAAAACCACTGTCAAGTAGGTGCGAGCTTGAAAAATGTTTGAGATTGACTTGGATCAGATTGAGATATAACATTTTTGTCTGGTGAGGACACCAGGAATTAAGGTAGGGGAATTTATCACAACCCAATCCCATATTGGTAGTTTACCAGGAAGAATTATTAGGTCTTGGTTATATATGTGGTCTCATGAACCCAACACTCAACTTTAGGTAGCACTTTTAGGTGAGGACCCATAGTGTTATAGAAACTAGATGCATTGCCGGATCCACCTAATAATTCTTGGCTCCATAAACTCCTTCCTAGTTTCTAACTTGCCATTTGACTAGGCTGTGAGACATGAAAAATCCAAGCAATGGCCACGTGGTTCTGTTAATACAGCACCTAAGGCTAGGGATTTGAATCTTGTTCCATGCACCTATTAGGGTGATTTGGGGCTACTGGTTCACTTGTACCTATTGGAGCTGGAGGTTAGGTATGGCTCAAACTCGTTGGAGGTCCTCTCACTCCTTCCAATTTCCCAGTAGGTAGAGGCTGGTGCCAGCACCAGTTGCAACCTTCTACCCTAAGCATTCATAGATATGCTCCCCTTTATTTTCTTCTTTCTTTTTTTTTTTCCTTTTTCTTTTTCTTTTTTATGTGTCTGATTTACTTTAAAGCAACTTTGCTATCTTCACATCCCTACGTTGATTGCAGTTAATTCTATTGAAACCTGGTGGGCGTATTATCTATTCTGGGCCATTGGGTCAGCATGCAAGTAGTGTCATTGAATATTTTGAGGTCAGTTGTTAGTTAGATTTTTAAACCTCATTGTCATATATAGACATATTTATGGTAATACCATTTGTGACCAGATTGACCCTTGATTGATCTTGATTTTATTTATCCATTTTTGGAACAGAGTATCTCAGGGGTACCAAAGATCAGAAAAAATCACAACCCCGCAACATGGATGTTAGAGGTCACTTCTCCATCTTCAGAAGCTGAACTTGGTGTTGATTTTGCCCAAATTTATAAGAATTCTTCTTTGTACCAGTAAGTTAAACTGCCAGGACTCATTAAGCTAAAGGTTAACACTAGGCAGATATTAATGTTTAATGGTGAATTTATAATTGACCTAAAACTTTTATCAACTCTATGAATTTAGTACTCACAGTCATCATTCTCCATTGGCAAAGAATGAAAACTGTGAATCTAGTTTTTTCTGTTACCTATTTATTTGTTATGATGGAATAAGAGACCGATCGCCATAGTTATACCTCAATTTGAGCACCTGTAAGAAAAGGCGAGGCTGGTTCTCCTGGTATATCCTTTGATGCTCAAGTCAGTATAATGAAGACGATAAATGTATGTAAAATATGAGTTTTGTGGTCAAATGATTTTACTTGTAAGCGTCCCCCTTTTATATAGATTGAAAGATGCGAGATATTTGGAGTTATTCCAGTGATTTGTTGGGATTCTTGAGTTTTTCTTTGGGATTCCCAAATTTGACTGTTATCAAATAATGTGATCTCTGGTTTGAATTTAAATTTAGACAACCCTATCAAATTTGACCCGGGTCCACCTAGATTGAGACCCAGGTTAATCCCTTATTTGGATTTGGGCTGGATAAAGGATATGTGTCACTTTCCTATTGCTTGATAATAAGGATGTGTGGCAAGCTATGACTTACTATTCTTTGGGGGTAACTCAGTAATTTCATCTTTTTGGGTTCTCATCATCAATTAGTTTAGGATATGAAAAATGTTATTGGTACATTATTGTGTACACTTTGAGCTACACAATAATGCTAAAATGTCTAAAATACCCTCACCCAAAGCAGTGAGGCGGTGTGAGGTGGTGATGCGCATAACTAAAATATCCCTCACCACTGCGTTGAGGCGCGAGGAGGTGTAGTGAGGCGAGGTCATGAGGTGCGGGGGGTATTTTTGTCATTTATGATGCATTGTGTAGCTCAAAGTGTACGCAATGATGTACCTATACCATGATCCTTACAGTATATGCTATCAGCAACTTATTAATTTGCTTGTGCATGAAATGTTCCTAATATTCTTGTTGTAGGAACAATAAAGAGCTTGTAAAGAGGTTCATTACTCCACCTCCTGGTTCAAAAGACTTGTACTTCCCAACCCGCTTTTCACAGAACAGTTGGGGACAGTTCAAGTGCTGTCTCTGGAAACAACACTTGTCTTATTGGAGGAGTCCTTCGTACAACTTGATGCGTTCAATGTATACACTTATAGCCTCGTTGCTTTTCGGGTTTCTATTTTGGGATCAAGGGAGGAAAATGTAAGTTCCTAGAGCTAAACTAAGGTTATGGTATATATCTGATAAATCATAAAGTTCTTGCTTCTGCTGAAAAAAGTGGTCCAGAACTAAAATTAACCTTGGTATCTGACCTCTTTATAGCATGCCATATTCATGCAATTAGAAAGAATGCTATATAATTTCTACTAGCAACAAAACGATAGATTTGGTAAGTACAGAGGCTAACCTTTGCTATTTGGCATGCCACTTGGTAAACATATCTTGTTTCCAGAAATTGTGCATTATCATCATGGTTCAATGTATCGCATTGCTATGGATGCCCACAGACTGCAGAATGATACATAAGTGAAATGTTTGAGTTCTACTGCATCTGAGCATTCAAATTCAAAGCTTTCTGTTTGTTCCACAGAATGCAACTTTGTATCCCATTGACCTTTAACGACCTAGGATCTTGGTTTTTCTAGTATTTTTTCATTAATAGGTTCGTGCAAATGTCTAATATTGATATCCCTTTGATTTGTTAGAAACAACCAACAGAGTTTGCTCAACATACTTGGTCTAATGTTTGCTGCTGTGATCTTCTTGGGCATAAATAATTCCTCATCAGTTTTGCCATACGTATCGACTGAGCGATCTGTTCTATACCGGGAAAGGTTAGCTGGGATGTATGCTCCTTGGGCTTATGCACTAGCACAGGTAAAATTCTCTTTTGAGCTTCTTCAAGTAAATAATTTCACAAAGATTTACATATTAAATCCCATGTATTCAAGTATGCACTCTGATTGTGCAGGTTACAATTGAGGTTCCTTATCTGCTTGCCCAAGCTCTTGCATTCACAGTCCTCACATATCCCATGGTTGGGTTTTATTGGTCTGCTTATAAAGTCTTCTGGTACTTCTACATCATATTTTGCACATTGCTCTACTTCACCTATCTGGGGATGCTACTTATCGCGGTGACACCAAGCTTCCCAGTAGCTGCGATTCTACAATCTACCTTCTACACAATGTTTAATCTCTTCTCTGGTTTTGTAGTTCCTCAACCGGTAAGCTACTACTCTCTACTTGGTAAACAAGCTGTACCAAATATGCTGCACTTGGGTTAAAATTTATATTAGAACATAGGTTCTATGTTGTGATGATGGGAGAATGCATTGAAAGCCATTTAACTAGTGTTCTAGGAGTGGGCTTGGTATAATAGCTGTTTGATGTATTTTGAGTGAAATTTTCTTTCTTAAACTTGACAACCTACACCGTACTATTAGTTGATAGTCTCTTTTCATTGTATAGTCGACCTCACATCATGGGATAAAGGTTTGGTATGTTGTTTCTGTTGCAGCAAATTCCCAACTGGTGGCTATGGTTTTACTACCTAATCCCAACATCCTGGTCGATAAACGGGCTGCTTACCTCGCAGTATGGAGATATAGAGGAGGAGATTGTGGTTTTTGGAGAACAAAATCCGTGGCGGCCTTCTTGAGAGACTATCTAGGGTTCCACCATGATCACTTGGGTCTGGTGGCAGCTCTTCTCATTGTTTACCCCATTCTTTTTGCTGCCTTGTTTGCATACTGCATTGGAAAGTTGAATTTCCAGAGAAGATGATTGTTCTGAGAGCCATTTGCTTTGTATTGTGTAGACACTCAAAACTATATATTTCTGTTCTTATGTAACCATAGCCGTTACATATTTAACGTGTATATATATATATCTATATATATAGGGGCGAATTCAGGAATTTAAAAGACAAGGATAAAATTAAGAAAGTAAATATAATGAATTCATATATAACAAAAATTATTTTTGTTTAACGGTATTTGTGAACGTGAAGGAAGAGAGAGAATGGAAAGAGTAATGAATTTGGATATTGGTCAATTCAAATTTTTTTGATTTGGGCTAGATTATGGATTTGGTTTGGAACAACATATTTAAATTAAGGGTTGAGGAACACAGACTGTTTAAAAGGAATATGGGCTAACAATTTAAAAACTTAAAAAAAAATTAATTTACATGGATTTGGGTTGAAGTTGGCATGGACTAAAGTCTAGTTCAGTCCTCTCCCAGATCCATTTTTGTATATATCAAAGTAATGCCTATATATATCAAATTCTCTTAATGAGAACTGTATTTTATTAATGAGAACTGATGTAGTACAGTATAATATTGAAAATGAAAGTAATTATGCCTATATCATGGTCATTCTCTGCTTCTTTCTTGGTGGGTTTTGGTGCAGCAGGGTAGTGGTGAGCTCGAAACATGGTTCAATCTTCTTTGTTGTGCTTGTCTGCTCAAGATTGTATAGATGCAGAGTTTAGTTCTTGGTTTATGCTGAAGAGAGATATGCAACATTAGAAGACAATGTTTAATTGTGTGGGCGTTGGAAGTTTGTCTCCTCATGGTTATTGAGTTGAGCATAATTGTTGGTCCTTCGGAAGGGGGAATTATATTTTGCCGGGGGCAATTTGAAAAGGGTTGGGGGTGTTTTATAGTCTATTGATATTGTTTTGCTAGAGTTGTTTCTCATTTTTGTAGTATATTACAAAACAAGAAAATAGAAAGAAACATTTGGACAACTATACGAGACTTGCGAAGTTATTTGAGGGAGTGCGATTTTGTTCACCTTGGACGACTTTATCTTGGGGTAAAAAAGTTATTTTGGATCTCTCTTTCTACCTATCCCATTTCTCTCTCATCTCTCCCTCTCATTTCTTTCTTCCGTCGTTGACTACCGCCTCGCTATAGTCTCCCCACTGCCTCGCCATGCCACTATCTCGCCTCACTGTTGCTCTCATTGCCTTATCGACCCGCTGCCTCGCCATTACATGAGGTGGAGATGCAGCGACATGGCGATGGTCGACAACGGGAAGGATGAGAGACAGAAGAAAGAAATATGATGGATAGAAAAGGAGACCTAAAATAATTTTTTTATCTATAGAATAAAATCACTCCCAATGAACAAAATCACACTCCATTTCAGGAGTTTTTGTTCCACACTTGTGGAGTCATCACCCAAAGAAGCCTTGGTGGGTCATCGGCACGCATGTACACAAGAATTGGCCTTCGAGCAACTTGGTGAGAGATTTGGCTTCCTCACAATGTTGCTCCTCGATAATGTGGCAACCATGATGGTGGTGTGGGCGTGGGAGGCCATAGTTTCCGTAGGAAAAACACCCAAATCAATGGGTTGTCAGTGACCGTGAAACATTCACAAGAACCCAAATCACCATAGACTATTTTAAGGTGGTGTTTGACCAAAAAAATGGCATAATAGTGATGGATACTTATAAGGTATTCCCATTCAAGGTTGGTTCAAGAGCAAGGCCTAGGCCTAGGGCCGTTAAAATTTTTTTAAAATTAGTTCCAAAAAGGAGGCTCGTGTTCAAAATTTGTTTACTTTTAATTAACAATTAAAAATAACGAGAGATAAATAATTATAAAAAATTAAAGATTTTTTTATTTTTTAAAATACCCCTAAATTAATAATGACTTAGGGCTCTTAATCCCTTGAATCGGTTCTGAATAAGTCATCATTTCAACAGTTAAAACAATATAACTTAATTGTGTTATAAAATTGAAACAAATAACAAAGGTTAGTGTTGCGATTGAAAAAATTTTAAAGTCATTCTAAAATTGAAAATTGGCTAAAAGATTGGTATTTTTCTTTTAGTAAAATTACCCTAATTGAATTTGGGCCTAAGTTGCTTGAACTAGTGTGGCTTTATAGAGTAACAATTAGCGATTGGGCTCAGCCCTAGGGACAAACCAAATAAAATTTCTAGATTGGGAATCTAGTGAATTGACCAAGAGGGCTGTGGGTATAATATGTGAGTAATGAGGCCACATTGGGCCAATGAGAAGTTTTATATAATGAGCCTAATGTTTAAAATTCTATTTATAATGCAAGGTCACAATCTACTATATATCATTAAAAATTAACCCAACAACAAGTATTAAGACAAGCGATGATTTATTTTTTTTGGTAAAAGCGTATTAATCAATGTCTTAGTCTTTGGTATTTTAATTAATGCATCTCATTTAGTATGTTGTTTGGATCTGATTATCTACTTTATCATTATCTCATACGTCGTAAAGTCAAACTTTGAGATATTACTAATGACTTTCTCGATATAATTTTTTCATATAGTCCTATTATGTTGTCCATTGACGGGCAACATAGTAGGTGCTTGCCAGTGAAGGAGGCGCAGGCCTCATGCACGTGGGGCCATGTGCAGAGGCGGGTCCCACGTGCATGGGGCCTGCGCCCTCCTCACTGGCGGGCACCTGTTATGTTGCTCGTAGACAACATAGCAGGTCTATTTTTTCATATAATTATATTATGGGGTGAATAACTATTTGATAGTGACTTTCAATTTTTATTTATTTTTTTGGATAATGCTCTGCTTTACCTTATGATGTAGACTTCTCGAGGTTTTTTTTTTAATGCAATCTAGAAAAATATTTATTAAAATACTTAATAAAATAATCTTTTTTTTTTTTGGCAGCATTAAGCATTCCAAACATTTTGGACCACGGAAGACAAGAAGATGGAGAGCCATGCTTGGCGGCCCACTGGAATGGGGAACCTTTTCGGAACTGGTTAGGAATGGGCGCCACTATCCCAGCCCGGATCCAGCCATAATGTGGGTGACGTGTTCAATCTTGATTCGCTTATTAAATGTTAAATTTAATAAATAAAATATTGATATCTAAGTGAGTTCGCAATAATTGAATATATTATTTGGATACAATATTCATATATTAATATGTTACATTTCATATTATATTTACGACTACTGTCCATACTGAATCTTATATACTTGCTGAAGGCCAAATTTTATATTCTTGTCCCTTTATTTTTATTTTTTTATAATAATTTTAATTTTTTATTATTTTACTTATACTATTAGATTTATATTTTTAAATTAATTTAATCTCTATATTTTAATTATTTTTTCGTGTGATAACTTGAATTTTTTGTATGACCACTCATCTTATTTTATTTTTTTATATATTAAAGTATAAGACTTAAATTGATTTAAAAATATAAATATAGCGATATAATTAAAATAATAAAAAATTTAAATTATCACACAAAAATAAAATCAAAGTACATAAATTAAATTAATTTAAAATATAGATATAAAAATATAATTAAAATAATAAAAAAATTGAATAATTGTAATAAAAAATATAAAAATATAGGCCCAAAAATATAAATTTGCCATTGTTGAAGGTATACTCGATGCCACGTAGCTGGACAAAATTCAGATGTTGTCTCCTCTTAATTTCTCTTTTTGGAAAAATGATATTTTTTAGATTAAAATTTTTATTTGAATAATGATATATTTTTCATAGCCAGACTAGTCAAGAAAATAAAATATCCTCTTAGATGTGAGAATGAGTCCACATGACCCGAAATTTCATCCACGTGCAAATGGTTGGAATAGTTGTTGTGTCAACGTAATAATAAATTTATTAATTAAAAACGTTATTGTTAAGTTATTTAAACTTTATAAGAAATAGAGCAATTAAAAGACGTATGATCATACGTAAATATTTCGATATTTAAATTAGAAATTAAAGATTTGAATGTAATATTAAAATCAGTATAAAAATATATATCTCTTTTTAGAATGGAGACTTATTTATTTATAGAGTATGAAACTTTATGATACGTATTCTTGATATTTTAAAATCTATTAAAATTAGAATTTTTATGAATAATGTCTATCATTTTTGCATAATTCTAAAAAAAAAATTTGAATGTTGAAGTTATCCTAGTTGCACTTTATTTGAGACCCCCGAATCAAAAGAGAAATTCACAAGATAAGTTTAGAGATGGAGTTTTATTATGGTATCTGGAAGACAATAATAATCTCACAATATAGATCTCTAAGAGACTATATTGATCTCTCAACTGTTAGTTTTCGAGAGATCGTAATGACCTTTCAGCCTTCACGTAATACTATCTTAAACTCTTAAATTAGATTAGATTGGATAAAATTTTGGTCAATCCTAAATTAGACTAGTCGGTTTTCGAATTAATATTTCGATTTAGATCAATTAGATCAAAATTTGAACAGCTGTCCAAGCTTAGGAGGGAAGCAAATACTACTTAATAAGGAAGTAAGGATTTCGGGTGGGCAACTTCAATTAAAAACTTTTAATTAAATAAAGAAAATATTATGAAGGATATATAACTTGTTTGGTTGTCATCATTCCTAGAATTTCACTTTACCTAATCCACATTCCATTTATAGAAAGAATTTTTGTTGTATCCAAACATATCCCTATTTCAGGAAGAGATGCTTAAATTTCAT
Source organism: Diospyros lotus (assembly GCF_014633365.1). NCBI lineage: Eukaryota > Viridiplantae > Streptophyta > Magnoliopsida > Ericales > Ebenaceae > Diospyros > Diospyros lotus. Next base: position 1,147,669 of record NC_068342.1, on the reverse strand, counting down.
TATTCCAATTCAAGGGCAATTTCCAAAATGGCAATAGAAATATAAATAGTAACATATAATATACCCCATGACATGGATTTATAATTTTCAATATACGAAAGAAAACCAATAGAATAGCTTATAGTTATTGAATTATCATCATTTCGATAGCTTTCTTAATTTGTACAAAAATTCAATAAAGATGTTATTTTTACTTCGTTAATCACTCAACAAAGTTATTACTATAATAATAAGTCGATGCTCCTATTATATTTACCCAAGTGTTATTTACCAAATCGATAATACTCAATGAAGTTTCATTCTTAATGAAACATTTCGCTTTAAAATTCTTGATATACTTAATAGGGACAAGATTAGAGGAGCAATTGAGTTCCACCAAATTTGATTAGTAGACTTTGGACTCAGTAATACTTTGCCACTTTTAGCTATTAATAAACTACCACTTGGAGGTGGGTGTGGATCCCTCGTATAATATACAATTATCAATTAGGATTATAATTATAATTTTTTATTATGATTATGATTACGATTACGATTATATATAATATATATTCATGATCATAACTGTAACTATAATTAGAAGTGTTTTAATTTTTTTAAAATAATATAACACTTCAATTTTTAATTATATCCATTAAAATAAACAATTATAAAATTTATTACATATTGATTAAGGTCAAACCCATATTTTTATTTATGTACTTTTATATTTTTTTCGTATGACTACCTGAATTTTTTTCTTATTTTAATTATATTCTTAAATTTATACTTTCGATTCAATTTAACTCTTGTATTTTGACTCTTTTTCTAGGGACCTTTATTTTTCGATTACACTATTGTATTTATATTTTCAAATCAATTTAATTTTTATATTTTGATGTATAAAAATAAAATAACGTGAGATGATCAGTATTTGCCCGATCATGTCTAAATGATCATAATATATCTAGTGAAGAAAGTAAGAGGGGAAGACAATGAAAGAAGAAAGTTGCTAGAAATGCTTCTAATTTGACAAATCAATCAAAATTTCTGCTCAAAGTGTTGATTCATCTCTCATTACATCTTTTATTTTTTTACACATCAAAGTATAAAAATCAAATTAAATAAAAAATATAAATATAAGTGTGTAGTCGTAATAACAAAAATTTGAATTATCACACAAAAAAAATCAAAATATAAAGATTAAATTAATCAAAAAAATATAAACACAATGTTATAATTGAATACAATTACAAGAAAAAAAATATTAAATTCATATTATTTTTATATTAATTTTTAAAATATGGACTTGTCTGTTGCTCACCTCAACCTCTTCCATCTATGCCCACACGAGTAAATCATACTAAATATTACTAAATTTTAGTGTGTTTTTTATTTTGTTCACTAAATTTTAATTTTTTTTAATATGATCACAAAAGTTTAAAAATTTTTACAATGTAATCATATATAAAATTTTCTGGCTAATGTGACAAATAATAAAAATTATTATGCAATGATAACTAATCAGAACGTGTCATGTGTGAATATATAATAATATTATATTAAAATATTATTACACAATATTTTTATTATTTGTCACATTAATCACCGACTATAAAGTGGCTGAAAAATTTTATATGTGATCACATTATAAATTTTTTTAAATTTTTATGATCACATTAAAAAGAATTAAAATTTAATGATCAAAATAAAAACACACTAAAATTTAGGGTGCGTTTGATTGCAATGGTGGAATTTGAGTGGAAAGAAAATGAATTTCAAGGAATTGAATTGCAGAGAAAATGAATTCCTGAAAATTGAAAGTTTAAACTATTTGATTGGTATAATTTTTTACCTAAAAAATGATGTTATTTTTCATCTTTTAGTGTTTGATTGGTAATATTTTCCATAGAATTTGATTATTTTTTTGGTATTTCGTGTTTGATAGGTATTATTTTTCATGAAAAATGACACATTTTTCATGAAATTCAATGATGAAAATGTAATAAAAAATATTAAATCTTGTAAAAAAATATTAAAATAATAATATATTTTAAATTAATTAAATTATTTTCTCAAAAAATGAAACTACAAAATTAATTTTTTTTGTTTTTCAAAGAAATAATTTATATATAATTTTTGACATATTTACTTTTTATATATTTATATTTATTAATTATTAAATTTTTGACATTTTCACTTTTTATACATATATTTATATATTTATATTTATTAAATAACCACCCCACCCACCCCCCAGCCTGCCCTCGCTCATCCTAGTGGCCGCCCAGTTGCCCTTTTCATTTGTCAGGAAAATTTCATCTTCTCCCCCAAAGAATTTGATTTCCATGATTTGAAGGAAAATGCCTTTATGTAACCATTGTAAGGAAAATGATTTCTCTGGAAAAGAATGGCTATCAAACAATGCACAAGTTAGAAATTGGATGGAAATTTTATCTTTTCCATGAAAAAAAATGACTATCAAACATGCCCCTATCAAACAATGCACAAGTTGAAAATTGGATGGAAATTTTGCCTTTTCCATTGAAAAAAATGACTATCAAACATGCTCTTATCAAACAATGTACAAGTTGAAAATTGGATGAAAATTTTGCCTTTTTCATGAAAAAAAATGACTATCAAACATGCCCCTATCAAACAATGCACAAGTTGAAAATTGGATGAAAATTTTGCCTTTTCCATGAAAAAAAAAGACTCAAACATGTCCCTATCAAACAATGCACAAGTTGAAAATTGGATGAAAATTTAACCTTTTTCATGAAAAAAAATGACTATCAAACATGCTCCTATCAAATAATGCAAGTTAAAAATTGGATGGAAATTTTTCCTTTTTCATAGAAAAAAAGGACTATCAAACATGTCCCTATCAAATAATACACGAGTTAGAAATTAGATAAAAATTTTACTTTTTTTATAAAAAAAAAATGACTATCGAACATGACCTTAGTGATTGTTGATGTGATTCACCCATGCCCATATTGACTTTGTCACCTATAAATTATTTAGAAAACCATCGAATATCGATCGATCTGCATGTAATAATATATAATTTGTATATATATAATTTTCGCTTTGTCCCTGCGATCCTTGCGTCGCACGCAGTATGGCGCAGCTAGCTGGGTCGGAAGAGATCGAATCGCTGAGAATCGAACTGTCGGAGATCGGAAGAAGCTTCAGGTCGTCCCTTCGCGGCCACGCCGCCGGTTCCCGAGGCGCCGGCAGCAGCTCGGGTTTCATCTCCGTGAAAGACGGTGATCTTGACGACGACCATGAAGCTCGTGGGTTACAGTGGGCTGAGATCGAACGGCTGCCGACCTTTAAACGGCTCCGGTCGTCCCTGTTTGACGTCGATCAAGGCGGAACCGACGGCGGCGCCGGTGACGCGAAAGGAAAACGGGTGGTTGATGTCACCAAGCTGGGTGCCCAGGAACGCCATCTCTTCGTCGAGAAACTGATCAGGCACATTGAGAACGATAATCTCCGGTTGTTGCAGAAGCTGAGAAGGAGAACCGACAAGTGAGTGCTTTGCTTTCGGCCGAAACTGACAAGACTCTCGTTTATTTTTTTTTAAATTTTTAAAATTATTTCACATAAATATGAAATTACAATTTTAACCACAGGGTGGGGGTGAAATTACCGACCGTGGAAGTGAGATACAGCAATCTGAGAGTGGAGGCTGAATGCCGGGTGGTTCACGGCAAGCCCCTTCCAACTCTCTGGAATTCTCTCAAAACTATGCTTTCTGTAAGTATACCACTTCCGGGCTTAATTACATTAATAATTATTTAATTTTATATATTATGTTATTACTTTATTATTTGATTATTAATTATTAAAATTTAAAATGTTACATATTATTTATTTATCTTTTAAAATTATTTCTTACCCACCACTCGTTAGCTAATCTTTAATTAGAGTTAATGGTCTTAAACCAAGAACACACGTGATACCAACGTGCGACATTAAGTATCAATCACAATCTGCGACGTGTCCACCCCCAAACACACCTTCTCCCTTCCTCCCCCCGCCCTCTCTTTATCTCTCGCCTCTGGTTTCGCCGGCAGTAGCAGACCCGCCGTTCGCCACCGTTGAAGCCGCCTCTGGTTTGCAGCGGCCGCCGTTCGCCTCCGTAGATGGAGGCTGCGGCGGCTGCGTCAGATGGAGGTTGCGACGGCGGGTGCAACGGTGGAGGCTGCGGCGGCTATCGTTGATGGAGGCTGTTGCGGCGACCCAGATTCCCCCCAAGGACAGACCCAGTAACGCTAGAAGTAACATAACTAGGAATGTCGACTGTGTCAGTGATGAGAGTTCCTTCAGGCATTAAAGCAGTTTCCTTAAGTTGCGGCTTCATTTGTCGTACTAGTGAGAGAGAGAAAAAGACACAGATAGAAAGCAACTTAAGCAGTTTCCTTAAGTTGCGGCTTCACTATTTCACTTTTGACAATTTTCCTTTGGGTCCATTTGTCGTATTAGGGGAAAGCAAGAAATCACATTGTGATTGGCTGCAGCGGCGATCGTCGATGGTGGCTGTTGCGGCGAACGTTGATGGAGGCTGCGGCGGCTGCAACGGTGGCGAACGGCGGGTCTGCTACCGCCGGCAAAACCAGAGGCGAGAGAGAGAGAGAGAGAGAGAGGGGGGGGGGGGGGGGAGGCAGGGAGAAGGTGGGTTTGGGGGTGGACACATGGCAAATTATGATTGGTAGTTAATGTAGTTCACATCTCCCCTTTCCGTTTGACACTGTTAACTCTAACCAACGGTTACTCTAACCAATAGCATTATTCGTGAAAATAATTTTAAAAGATAAATGAATAATGAGTAATATTTTAAAATTTAATGATCAAATAATAATAAAATATAAAATTAAATAATTATTAATGTTTCCAACTGCTGTATTAATGTATTGTACATTTATTTTGATTGATTCGATAAAATTAATTTTGATAAGGTTTGATTGGGTGCAAAAGTCAAACGTTCAAAGTGACATATTTTGAGAATATAATAATATATGAACAGAATGCATAATTGTAAAGGATTATTATTAGTGTTAATTAATTGGGTTGGTGGCTTGTGATTATCTATCAGGATTGTGTCAGGCTGCCGGGTTTACGTTCAGAAGAAGCCAAGATTACCATTCTTAATGACGTCAATGGGATAATTCAGCCTGGAAGGTGTGAATTCAACCTCCATTTTTAGAGTTACTTAAACTCAGTCAAGAAAGGGTAGTTGTCTTAATCCCATGGGATTATCATTTTGGCTCCTGGAAATTACTATTAATATATATTATATTATATTAATAAAAAAAATATCACTTCAAATGTCAACGTCAAGTATCTAAATAACCTTAGTGAGGGTTAAATTCATATTTTTTTCTTTATATTTTTATTTTTTTGAATTTAATTTTTAAATTAATTTAATCTCTATATTTTAATTTTTTTATGATAATTTACTTTTTTTATTTTAATTATATTTATGAACTTGTATTTTTAAATTAATTTAATATTTATATTTTTATATATAAAAAAAATAAAATGAGATGATAAAATATATATTATACTCTATTTACGTCAAAATATAAAGATTAAATTAAATTTAAAAATAAGTTTAGATGTGTAATGGAAACAATGGAATGTTTGAATTATTATAAAAAAATTAAAATATATAATATTAAAACAAAAATATAGATTTTGCCCATGCGTAACGCGTTGCACCAAATCTAATCTTTAGTTTTTGTTGGTTTCATCATGGGTTACGTCTTTGGGCCTTTTAATGCCTTCTCAGTGTCATCATCTGATCTTACACAGTCAGCAACCTTTGTTTCTGTCTTGCTAAGAATATGTTTTATTTAATCACCATCATTAATTTTAGAAAAATTACAACAATTACCCTTAATGTTTGATATATAATTGTAAAAATTATATTTTATGTTTCAAAAATAGTAATAACATCAAATCCTATTAAATAAAGAGATAAAATAATCATTTTACTTTTTATTTTTTCTCACTCTCATCTTTACTTATTTTTATTCTATCTCCCTTTTGATTTAAAAAAAATTATAATCAAGATTCATCGCGATAAACCCAAAAAGAGAAAGAGTATGGTTGTCATCTTTGTCGTGAATCGACACCAATGCCAACTAAAAAATAAAGTGAGAAATCAATGAGAGACTTAAAAATGAGAGAAAAATCAAAGAAAATTTTTAAATATAAGGATATTTTGATAATTTTTTAATATTTAATTAGAATTAATTAACGAGAAAAGAAAAAAATGATAACATACACTAAGCTTCAGTACTAACTCGTTATATTTTCTCAAATATCGGAAATAATTCTTGTAGTTATTCTAAATCTTGTGAGTAACTTGTGTAATTTTTCCTTATTTTTATTGTTGCAGGATGACACTACTGCTTGGCCCTCCGGGCTGTGGAAAGACTACCCTATTGAAAGCACTTTCTGGGAATTTAAGCAAATCTCTCAAGGTTTCCATCTTTTGAATCATTGGTGTTGTTAATGATGAGAACATGGTGGATCTTGAGTGGCCATAGAATGAGCCATGATGATCCTGCTTAGCAATGAAAAGTGCAAATCTACATTAGAATATTTGTTCAATTACTAGAAATTAGAATCCCCAGTTTATAGATTAAGCCATTGCTTCTCGTGTGAATCTATCATCTAATGAACTGGGCTCGAATTTTATTATCATTTTCTCCATTTCAAAGTTGTTTTATATGTTCATCCCATCATTTGACAGGTCGAAGGGGAGATTTCTTACAACGGTTATAAACTGGAAGAGTTTATTCCCCAGAAAACTTCAGCTTATATAGGCCAAAACGATCAACACATTCCTGAGATCACCGTGAGGGAGACACTTGATTTTTCAGCTCGCTGTCAAGGCGTTGGAAGATGGGCAGGTTCTTAAATGAGCTTAAAATCACATAAGAAACATTTTCTCTTTTGCTAGGACAAAGAGATTTGTGGTCGATATGATATCATATCTTATGCATCTTTGGTTGTGGAGTTAAGAAAATGTTGTGTTTTATGCTGGTGCAGAGATCATGATGGAGGTCAGCAGAAGGGAGAAACAGGCAGGAATAGTCCCAGACCCAGACATAGATACTTACATGAAGGTACCCTTTGACATCTAATTCTTCATAAATTCAACAAAAAACCTCAGATGTTACTAAATCCTCCTTTAGGTTCTTACCGGGATGTTGCTGCCTAATGTGATCTTGTATGATACTTACTACATTTTTGTTCCCAACTGGATGTTCCAGACTCATTATTTCATAATCCAATATGAGGTTTAACATGTAATCTGTAACATAAAATGTATCTATGAAGGGCTTAAGGATACCTTCAAGTCATTATACTATGCAAGTTCATATGTTGATCACTCTGCAGCATGTGAAAATTGAAAGTTGCTTCATTTCTGACAATCAGTGCGAGCTTATGAAGTTCGTGCATAATACTGGTATCATAGTTTGTTTCAACAGGCAATTTCTGTTGGAGGACAAAAGACAACTCTCCAGACAGACTACATTCTAAAAGTAAGTATCAGCAGGGATTTCTTTCTTGTTTTTTTTCTATAGTTCTTTGAAAAATGTTCTATCAATCGATGGATTTTCGCTTCATTTCAATGCTTGCTCAGATTCTGGGACTCGATATCTGTGCTGACACAATGGTTGGGGATGCCATGAGAAGAGGCATCTCTGGTGGCCAAAAGAAAAGATTGACCACGGGTATTCTTCCTCTTCTGCCTCTGCGCCTCTTTTTCAATGTCTCCACGGAGAAATACATTAAACACTATCAGCAAGCCTTTCAGCATCGAAGACATAATTAGATGGTACAATGTGCTTGTCTTATTTCCTCAGAGAATTATTTTTACTGGTATCGTGCAGGAGAGATGATTGTCGGACCCACAAGAGCTCTATTCATGGATGAAATATCAAATGGCTTGGACAGTTCCACCACATATCAGATTGTTGCTTGTCTTCAACAGCTTGCACATATCACAGATGCCACAATATTCGTGGCACTTCTTCAGCCAGACCCGGAAACCTTTGATCTCTTTGATGATATTGTGTTGATGGCAGAAGGGAAAGTTGTATATCATGGACCCAAGTGTCATGTTCTAGAATTCTTTGAGGACTGTGGATTTAGGTGTCCTGAAAGGAAAGGGGTGGCTGATTTCCTTCAGGAAGTGAGTTCAGTATAGTCCAAATTGAATTCTTCCTAATCCTCTTCTCCCAAAGGGGATTCTTCTTAAACCAGTTGTCTTCTTTTGCAGGTTTTGTCAAAAAAAGATCAAGCACAGTATTGGCATCGAGCTGAACGGAATCATAGTTACATTTCTGTCGATATGTTATCTAGGAAATTCGAGGAATATCCTCTTGCGAAGAAACTAAACGAGGACCTCTCAAAGCCATTCATGAAGTCTCAGAGCCACTCGGAAGCAATTTCTTTTGAAATCTACTCCCTTTCTAAGTGGGCACTCTTTAGAGCCTGCATGTCGAGGGAATTCCTTCTCATGAGAAGAAATTCTTTCATTTATGTATTTAAGTCATGCCAGGTCATTATCAGTACTTTAATATTCTTTTCTTGCTACTATTCTGTTGTTGGATTAAAATCTCCAACTCTTCATGCATTCTTGTCAAATATTAAACTGTTAATCTCTGTGTTTAAGGCTCTGTACAACATAAAGAAGCTTGGTTTCTTCTTCTTTGCAGCTTGTCGTCATTGGATTTATCACCATGACTGTATTTCTGCGAACTCGGATGGATGTTGATGTTATCCATGCAAACTTTTTCCTGGGTGCTTTATTCTTTTCCCTCCTCATTCTTTTTTTTGACGGATTTCCAGAGTTGTCTATGACAGTTGCAAGACTTGCAATTTTCTATAAACAGAGAGAGTTGTACTACTACCCAGCTTGGGCATATGCAATTCCAGCTGCCATTCTCAAGGTTCCCATTTCACTGTTGGGAGCTCTAATTTGGACATCTCTAACTTATTATGTGATAGGATACAGTCCTGATGCTGGAAGGTCAGTGTTGACTTGATGAGGCTTATAGTTTATTCTCCTTGTATACTCGTGTCTTTCCCTTCTTATATGGTTCTGGTTTGAAATAGTTATCATCGATCGTCTACCCCTACATTTTGATCATTAATGCAGCGAGTAAAACTTAAATTTGCTTTCCCTGGAGTGATCACAAATAGCACTGTGCTTGACCACACAAAAGAAGCAGATCTTGAACTGAGTGATTATGCTGAGTCAGTTTCTATTTTTGAATGTGTACCTTAGGTTCTTTCGCCAGTTCATTATACTTTTTGCTGTTCACTTGGCTGCAATATCCATGTTCCGTTTCTTGGCATCAGTCTTTCGAACAATGGTTGCTTCTACAACAGCTGGCACCTTGTTGATAGTGTTTGTATTACTGTTTAGTGGCTTCATTATCCCAAAACGTAAGGTTTCTAATACATTCCTTTTATTTGACAATCAAATAATTATTTAGGGCTTGAAAATATGCCATCGTGTTTCATGCAGCTTCTATGCCAAATTGGTTGAAGTGGGGATTTTGGGTTTCCCCCCTGACATATGGCGAGGTGGGCGTTGCTTTAAATGAATTTCTTGATGCAAGATGGCAGAAAGTGAGTATCTAAAAGCCTAACTCGTTGCTTCATCCAGTTAACATATATCTTCAACTACTTGTGGCTGCATAGTACCCCATAACTTCAATGAGCTGCACATTGATAAAGCGGTTCACTGGCAAGGAGTAGACCACCCACTGCTCTAGGAAAAATGTAGCTCAAGGCATTTGAAGATAAAATGGTTATATTTGTGGCTGAATTCATATTATCGTATTAAATCAGCAAGAAGAATATATCAATATGTTGAACAGGCAGTTTGAATGCCATGAACCATATATCTTTTTATACTGCACGTGGATGTGCTTGCTTCTCTAATGCTTACAAATGTGTCATTTGCACTGTGCGGCATCATCCTACTGTTTTTAGGTCCCTCAATGGTCTTCATTTACTTGCTCAATTTGATTTCCATACTCTTTATGTTTTCTTCCAGACATGAGTTTCAAAATTCTAATGAGCATGTCTCCATGTACCTATATGTTATTGTCTTTTCTGTCTCCAAATGACCTTTTCTTCCTATACATAATTCATGTTATGTAATTGTAGTTTCTAGATTAGAAGTTATGTTTTGATCATCTTTTGAGTTTAATGGTAGACCTTAAGTCAGATATGTACGGCATTTACAATATTTCTGATTATGGCTTCAAAAACGATGCTTATATCATGCTCTTCCTTCTCTCTCTCTCCCCCCCCATTTTTTGTTTTTGCATAGACACTGCCTGCAAATACAACAATAAGGCAAGTAATACTTGAAAGCCGTGGATTACAATTCAAAGGGCACTTCTTCTGGATATCACTTGGTGCCTTATTTGGGTTTACAATAATATTCAACATCGGTTTTACCTTGGCATTAACATTTTTAAAGCGTAAGTTCATCTCTTCATCATAGGAAGTGAATTAAGAATTAATGGCGTAGATATGTGCTTAATCAACTTCAAAATTTAATCCAGCTCCTGGTTCCCGAGCTATTATTTCAAGGGAAAAGCTGTCTCAAGTACAAGGAAGTCATGATCATGGTTCCACTAATGGAACCCATGCAGAAGCCAAGTCCAGGAATTCTCCTCCTGAGTCTATCATAGAACCTCATAAAGGTTGGTTTCTTTTTTCTATTGTAAATTTGCAGCACTTATTTGATTATTCATCAGTTATTCATACTGCGTGAGGTTGACTAATTCATTTTACAGGACGAATGGTTTTACCTTTTGAACCATTAACGTGTGTGTTCCAAGATGTCCAGTACTATATTGATACACCTCTGGTAATCATTTAAGAGATTTTGTTTTTTCAAGTTTCGTGTGGCTCAAAGATATGTAGAACATTCAGAATGAATGATATTCAATTAGCTAATCATTTTGTGGTTTCAGGAAATGAAAGAAAGAGGTTTCACTCAGAAGAAACTCCAACTTCTTTGTGATATTATGGGTGCATTAAGGCCCGGTGTTCTTACAGCGTTGATGGGTGTTAGTGGAGCTGGGAAGACAACTCTTCTGGATGTTCTTTCTGGAAGAAAAACTAGTGGCATTGTTGAAGGAGAAATTAGAATTGGAGGGTTTCCCAAGGTTCAAGAGACGTTTGCTAGGATTTCAGGTTACTGTGAGCAAACAGACATACACTCTCCATATATTACTGTGGAAGAGTCAATCATTTTTTCTGCCTGGCTGCGTCTGCATCCTCAAATTGACTCAAAAACTAAATTGGTAGGACACATAGCTGACCAAGCTTTCTGGTCTTCTGGAGGCCCTGATTAGTGTTCATTTATTACTTCATTTTTATTGTGGAGGTGTGTTTTTTGACAGGATTTTGTGAAAGAAGTACTTGAGACCATAGAGCTTGATGAAGTCAAAGATTCCTTGGTTGGCATACCTGGTGTCAGTGGCTTATCAACTGAACAGCGAAAGCGGCTCACAATAGCTGTGGAGCTTGTTGCTAACCCTTCTATTATTTTCATGGATGAACCTACAACTGGATTGGATGCAAGATCAGCTGCTATAGTTATGCGGGCAGTGAAGAATGTCGCTGATACAGGAAGAACAATTGTTTGCACCATTCACCAACCAAGCATTGACATATTTGAAGCATTTGATGAGGTAGTAGACCAAACAATTATTCTCGAAAACTTATATTACACAAGTAAATCTGGGTACTTTGTAATTAAGTATGTGAAATCTATAGCTGTTTTGATTTGTTGGACTTATGAAAATAGTAGAAGCTTCAGTTGGGAAATCACTTTTCATCCCTGCATGGGTTACTTCATATATGAGTGTTCAGAGAGAGGAACCAACTAAATTTCTATACACCCTACAAAAGGATTCCCTTTTTTGATACTGTTGTGGCTTGCAGCATGAGTCTTTGAGATGAATTCCTTCCTCGAATGAATTCTAGATGTTCGTCTTGTTGCAATAATGAAATTATACAACTTCCATCTAATCATGATGGACTGGATTAATACTAATGTTCCCTTGACATTATTGTAGTTAATTCTGTTGAAAGTTGGGGGCCGTGTTATCTACTCCGGAGCACTGGGCCATCATTCAGCAAATGTCATCAAATATTTTGAGGTGTCTAATATGCCTCTCAGATGTTTTTCCCTTTTTATTCTCCTGGGGAGTATGCTTGTTAAGTTTGGAAGTAAAGCATTGACTAAACAGAAGTTTATTTAACCAAGTGATCTGTATCTTTCAAACAGGATATTCCAGGGGTGCCTAAAATTAGAGATAATTACAATCCAGCAGCATGGATGCTAGAGGTTACGTCTGTATCTGCAGAAGCTGAGCTTGGTGTTGATTTTGCACAAGTCTATAAGAATTCAGACTTGTATCGGTGAGTTCGACTGCCATGCCCTTCCTAGAGTATGATCTCTCAAAAGTAAACATGTTTTGTAATAAAATCATAGATGTAACTGAAAAAGGAGGAGTTTTGTTATCCCCACTACATGAATATTGCATGCAACATGTTAAAACTTCAAGGTACTTACCCAGGATGTCTCACAATTTATTTAGGTTATTGTAGTCTTAGGTGATCTTCAACGAATTTTCCATTTGGCGATCAGTGAGTATATTGAACAGTCTGCAACCAATTAGAGCTATCGTAGGAAAGAAAATAGCTCCCTGCTGCTCATCCATTTTGTTTTAGGTGTGAAGTTGCACTTTAAATTGTTCCATTAGTTAGTTTTTGATTGTTAAGGATCTTATTTATGAATTCAATGGACTGATGGTGATAAATCTTCAGTTTAATCCAAAAGGCTGTGTCGGTATATGGTCTGTTGGGGTTGGATATTGCCCGACATTTATCTTATACCCAAAGGTTCTCTCAGTGGACGTATGGTGGATTACTAATTTGATCATCTTAGCATTTTACTTACCATGACTCTTTTTTGGCATTCTGATCATAGGAACAATAAAGAGCTCGTAAAGAGTTTGAGTACTCCTCCCCCAGGTTCAGAAGTGTTGCATTTCCTCACCCGGTATTCACAAAATGGTTGGAGACAGTTCAAGTCCTGTCTCTGGAAACAGAACTTGTCTTACTGGCGAAGTCCTTCATACAACTTGATGCGGTCCCTATACCTGCTTATTACATCTTTGGTCTTTGGAGTACTATTTTGGGATCAAGGGAGGAAAATGTAAGCAACAGATTCTTTGAACTTTGATGACTGCATCTACGCGATTAAGTTTCTGCAAACATCTTGCAGGTGTCAAAACAGTTAATGATATCCTTTTCATTCTGTTGGCAGACATAACCAGCAGAGTCTTTTCATTGTTTTTGGTTCCATGTTCACTGCTGTAATCTTTTTGGGCATAAACAACTGCTCATCAATCTTGCCCTACATTTCCATGGAGCGATCTGTCCTTTACCGGGAAAGGTTTGCAGGGATGTATGGTCCATGGGCCTATGCCCTTGCTCAGGTATTGTTTTCTTCTATCCTTGACTTCCCCAAAACCGAATCAACCTCTACTCATCCAAACCTTGGGAAGTTAGTTGAAATGCTCAGATGTTGCCTTGGGGACTTTTTGCTGCAACTTTTAACTGAACATGCCTAATTTTGTAGGTTGTCATTGAGATCCCATATATCCTTGCACAAACAGTTACATTTTTGATCATTTCCTATCCAATGATCGGGTTCTATTGGTCTGCTCATAAGGTTTTCTGGTACTTCTATGCGATGTTTTGCACATTACTGTGCTTCACTTACCTGGGGATGCTGCTTGTCGCAATTACGCCAAGCTTTCCAGTGGCTGCAATTCTACAATCAGCCTTCTACACAATGTTTAACCTGTTTGCAGGGTTCTTCATTCCCCGACCGGTAAGCAGCTGCTAAACTTTACAAATATCACCATCTGCATTATCATCATAAAAACATGAATGTGGCTTAGAATGCCAATCCAGGAACTTGTTGCCCTGTCTGCTTCTATATCCATAACACCACCACCAATATCCTCTTCCAGCAGGCTGGATATAGGGCTGGTTTGAGGGGGCTGTCTATTGGTTGTATGACCATTCGGGTCCTAACCTTTTGTGGTCGTATCTTCTAATTCTATCTCTCACCTGACAAGGCCTCTATCGGCCTTCTTCTCACATGACCGAATTGTCTTAATCTCGTCTTGCACGTCTTACCTTTGTTTCATTTACTGCTTGCTGCAGAAAATTCCCAAGTGGTGGCTATGGATGTACTATCTCACTCCTACATCTTGGACACTAAATGGGATGCTGACCTCTCAGTATGGGGACATAGACAAGGAGATTTTGGTGTTTGGAGAGACCCAAACTGTGGCCTCCTTTGTGAGAGATTACTTTGGATTTCATCATGATCAATTACCTCTAGTTGGGGTGGTTCTGTTTATGTACCCCATTGTTCTTGCTTCTTTGTTTGCCTACTGCATAGGCAAGCTAAACTTCCAGAGGAGGTAATTAAATATGTTGTAAACAAAAATTTGATTTAATTCAGTGAGTTTTATATTGTTGTTTAATATAATTTTTTTATTCAAACTTGAAAACCATTGTAGATAAAGTCGATAAAAAGTGTTATACATCTACTTGTAATGAAATAAAAAAAAAATCATTATATTATTATAATTATAAAGTATTGTCCCGTATAATCTTCTCGAAATAAATTACACTTATATCTCTTGTAGTTAAGGGTGAATAACATTTCGATTAAATCGAAATAATGGAGTCCAACCAACTGAAATTGTATGTTCGATTCGGTTTAACTTGTTAGTCAGCTCAGTTCAATTTTCAAGTTTTAATAATTTAAATTATTTTAATTCGATTCGGTCTTATATTGAATATTATTCTTGCTTCTTTGTTGGTCATTTTAATTATTATTATTATTTTTTTATTTCGTATTGTATTATTTTTTATTTTTTTATGCAATATAAGATATAAGATATAAATTTACCCACGGCACCAGAAGTGTTTGTAATTTTTTAAAAATAATTAATAATTAATAAAAAGTACTATTAATTCGCTAGTATCAAAATTAATTATTAAAAATTAATATAAAAATAACATTGCCCAATGCCCCACCTCATATCAGAGATTAAAATATCAAGAAATAATAAAATATAAACACTCAGTCCTCGAAAGCTTTAATTAGGGGAACTGGGATTTGACCAATTAAAAGGAAACAAGGCGACATTAATGGAAGCGAAGAGGATCCGCCACAGAATCTGCATCAGCTCTAATATTCACGACTTTTTTTATTTAATTTGATTTAATTTAATTTGATTCTCAGTATCACCTCGAGATAGAGTTTGGTTTAATCGAAAAAGCCAAATTAAACTAACTGAAATTGTAAGTTTAGTTTGGTTTTAGTAAAGAGACGGTTTAATTTAGTTGTCAAATTTAATAATTTTGATTATTACATTTTGATTATTTAGATATTTTTAATTTAATTTTTTAATTTTTTTTAATCGATTCGACTTTTCATATTCGTTTAGTTTTTTTATTTGTTTGGCTATTTAATTAAGTTTTTTTACATAATTTTAATTTATTTAATTTTAATATTTCATATTCGTCCTAACTCACGTAAAAATGTTTAATTGACATTACACATCTATTTAAAGAATATAAAAATTAATAAATACTTTCACATAGACTGTCACATCACTGCTGTTCATCTCTACTGGAGATAAATAACACTACTCAAATTAATAAAGCTAGTGCTAACCATTGTTTTGATAAATGCACATTATTTTTTGATAAAGTGCATTGTTTTTAGGTATGAAATAATTTTATTGGTGGATGATAAAAATATCGTGTCTTGTAATATTTTATCGACCACTAAAATTGTTTTGAGATGTATAAAAATAATATGCATATGTTATTTAACAATTGCCTTCAAACTAGAGCAATGGTTAACATTATTTGCTTACTAATGGTTCATAGTAGTGTAGGTTTATTGTTAATTTTAAGTATGACTATTATAATTTTGTTTGTAAATAAATTTTTTATTGAAAGATAAAAAAAATAGTCTATTACTTTAAACTTGGACATATCTCGAGCCTCGTAATAAAAGACCAAACTAAAAAATTGAAATAACTAATAAAAATATACAATTCTCCTAACATGGAGAGAAAAATACATACAAATATCAGGAAAAATTTCCATCAATATCACCTCGCGAAACCATCTAACTTCCCTAAAGATTACATTAGATTTGGCCATAAAAAATTAACAATCATACTGTCAATATCAGAATACTCATCAAAATAATCACTTATAGGATAAAAGAATATTTATGACTTAGACTGACTTTATATTAAGTGTTGACATTTGTGATCTCAATCCCTAATCTATAAGTACTTTGAACTTATAGAGTAGACAAGGAACATTAAAATGAACTGTCATATTAAAATTATATTAATAATTAAGTGTACAAAACCTTAATTAAACCTTCTTGCATTGTCATTTATTAGTTAATTAATAACGAGCAAACCCATAAAAAATGCTGATTATATCAAAGCATACTCCAGCTCAGGTCAACTTGCCAACTCATCTGTTTCCTATTTTATTCCATTTTACCTTGTTATTATTATATTATTATTTTTTGTAAAGTGTGTGAAACTGAATGGTCCCTCGATCACAAATAGTCCTTGATTATGATCTGTCTCATTTTCCCATAATCTGTCTGCTCCGCAGCTATCAATACGTATTTTAATTTTTTTTATATAATAATTCAAATTTTTTATTATTTTAATTGTATTTCCGAACTAATATTTTTTTAATCAATTTAACTTTTATATTTTGATGTGAATAGAATGTGATGTGTATTTTACTATCTTATTTAACTTTTTTTTACACCAAAAAATATAATAGTTAAATTAATTTAAAAATACAAGTTCAATAGGGTAATTTTGGATAGAATCTATCGAGATAGAATTGTCCTTTTTTATCATTTCAATTATTGACGTTAGGATAATTATGTTATTTAATATTTTATTTACCAATAATACCCTTTCTAGTTACAATTCAAAATTTCATTTTCTCTCTTCTTGTTAAATTTAAATTTTAGTTTCTCACCCGATTTAATGAATTTTTAGAATTCAAGAGTCACAATGACTTTAAATACAAATTATTCTACTTTGTCCAAATTGATTGATGCACAAGGTCACTAAAGATATCAAATGACAAAAATATTAATGATAAAGCCCGCCCAATAGTTCAAGCAAGCCTCAATTTCTGGCGAATTGCATCTAATGCAACCCGCATCTTAGATGCAACCCGCCATATGCTTGCATCTAAGATGCAGCCTATGCAATCCGCGCAGATAGCGAACTGCATCTAAGTGCGGATTGCATACTGCATCTTAGATGTAGTCCGCCCAGTGTGGGCGGACTTCAACACAAATGAAGATCGCCTGTTCAGTTTGAGATAAGGCGGTAATTTCAAAATAAAGATATTTTTGTTATTTGATGTCTTTAATCATCTCGTGCGTCAATCAATTTGGACAAAATAAAATAATCTATGAATGAAATAAAATAGAAGAAGAATTGCAAAAAGAATACATTGATTACAACCAATGGTGTGCTGTCATCTAAGTGTCATGACTGTCATTATTCATTTTCATAACTAATTTTTTTTGCTTTGAAAATGTGTAGTTTTAATGTGTTGGGCAATAGTTTTAGACGGGAGTTTTAGGAGAGAAGCATATGAGTGAAGGTTTGGAATTTTTATAAAATTAAAATTATTTTTTTATTTTGTTTAATATAATTAAAATATTATAAAATAATATAAAACAAGCATTAAATGACTTTCTATCCAAATAGATTCTATCTAAATAGATTTATCGAATTGAAATAACGAAAAATTTGAATTATTATGTATCAAAAAATATCAAAATATATGAATTAAATTGACTAAAAAATAAATGAAACAATAACAAATCTAGATAATATATAAAAAGATGTAAATGGATAGGGACAAAATATAGATTTATTTACAAAATTAACTCAATGCTAGGTGTCAGCGTAATATTAGCGTTTTAAAATTGGCTCGTGGTTCTGAAAATTTATTGTTTAAGCCAGAAGACGAAACAGGTCGTCACCTTGATTTCATGACACAGAAGAAGACTGCAAGTTGAAAGCTATATATGGCTAAACGGCTTACAGGAAAGGAAGAAGAAAGCCATAACTAATATAGCGCTAAACTCTCCCTCTGAGATCATCTGAGTACTATGGCTCAACAGCTGCCTGCTGGCAATGGAGAGTCGGCGGAGTCCCCGAGCGTTGAACTGCCAGAGATAGGAAGCGGCTTGAGATTGTCGTTCCGGCGTCTCGCTTCAAGTTTCCGTAGCAGTTCAGATTCAGTTTCCGCGAAAGAGGAAGACGAAGACGTTGAGTGTCAGTTGCAGTGGGCCGCGATTGAACGGATGCCGACTTTTGAGCGGTTGCGATCGTCGTTGTTCGACGAAAATGGCGGAAGCAAGGCCGGCGCCGGAAAGCGCGTGGTCGATGTGACGAAGCTTGGCGCTCTGGAGCGGCATGCTTTCATTGAGAAACTCATCAAACACATTCAGCACGACAACCTCCGGCTGTTGCAGAAGCTCCGGAAAAGAATCGATAGGCAAGTTCTCTCTCTCTCTCTCTCTCTCTCAATCTCCACGTCTGTGAATGACGATGTACACATCCAATTCCAAAGCATTGTATCAAAAACGGAAGACGATAACCTGTGTGTAGGGTTGGAGTGGAGTTGCCAAAAGTGGAGGTTAGGTATAAGAATTTGAAGGTGGAAGCAGTGTGTGAGGTGGTACATGGCAAGCCGATCCCTACTCTCTGGAATTCTCTCAAAAGCATCCTTTCGGTAAGTTTCTGTTAATCTAATGCCCTTCAAATCCAAATATCTGTTTAGTGCTTCACCCATGGATGCGTGATAATTCTTCAAACTCATAATCTTGTATTAAACAAGGGATATGAATAAGAGATTTAATTTCTTTATAACAATGTCATTAGTTATCTAGAGTTATATGAATTAAAAGAGAGCATGATTTTCGAGTTCTTTCACATCATTAAGTAAAAATTAACTATAATAAAATTGTTGAACAAAGTAATAATATTTATCTCTAAACTAAAAATTAATCTAATTTGATTTCATGCTAGAAAACGTTAATATAATTTATCTTTCATTGTGGGGTTAATTATATCAATAATCATTCAACTTTATATTCTGTTACTGTTTGGTCATTAAATTTTGAAATTTTACCTGTTAGTCACTAATATTTTAAAACTGTTACTGCTTAGTCACTAAATTTTAAAATATTACCTACTAATCATTAATATTTCAAAACTGTTTCTCATCCGTCACTCGTGAACTTAAAGTTTAGTGACTAACGAGTAACATGTAAGAAACGATTTTAAAATATTAATGACTAGTAGGTACATTTTAAAGTTCTATAACTAAGTAATAACAGTTTTAAAATATTAGTGACTAACGGATAATATTTCAAAGTTCAGTTATCAAACAATAGTAAAATGTAAAATTGAGTGATTATTGGTATAATTATTGTGTTAAGAATATGATACAAAATTTGTAAGTATTTTATTTTCCAAAATCTGTGCGTCTCTCTCCAAATATTGCCGGGAATGACGGACTAAAATTTTTTGGTTGCTGACAGTGCTACGTAACTGTTCTCTGTCTGTTCTTCAAACCCAAAGATAGCAGGTCTGTCTTTTAATTTGTCTCTACCTGAATGAATGCAGAAATTAGTGACCCAGAGCATATCTTAATATTGCTAATTTTCGTATTTTTATCTTTGAACCCCACAAGTGATTGATGTTTTGCTTAGCAGGACTGCGTGAAGATATCTAGTTTAAATTCACAAGAAGCCAAGATATCCATCATTAATGATGTCAGTGGTATCATTAGGCCTGGAAGGTAAAGCATCCCAAGTTTGATCTAGTTTTTCTCGATCCAAGTCAGTCCAATTATATCTATTATGCTCATGGTTTCCTTTTTAATCTCCATACGTTCTTAATACTTAATAGTATCCTTTAACTTGGGCCACGTGCTTCAGAGAAAAAGGACATTCATTTATTAGAAGAGTTTTTTGACCGGTAACATCCTGTACTACAATACACCAGTGGCCTTGTGAGCAGCAGTGTTTTCCTGTAAGGTTGGCAGTGCATGCTTGCAGCATGACGAAAATTTTCTCCGGTGATTGATTTATTAAATTTGATCTTGCTTGCTATTTCCTTATTAAAAAAAAATTAATCTTCATTTTTGTGTGCAAGGAATTCCATCATGTTATTATGCTTCACAGAGGAAAATTATTCTTCTTTTCTTATGTTAGCTTTTGCAAGCCAATCTAATAGCATGAAGAGCGAAGTCCTCATCGTCAAGTTTGTCTTGGGGTGGCAAATTTCATGGTTCACACTTCACATGTGGCTTTAATTTATCTGTATTGCAGAATGACTCTACTGCTTGGCCCTCCAGGATGTGGAAAGACCACTTTACTAAAAGCACTCTCAGGAAATCTGAGCAAATCTCTCAAGGTTTGCTACTTCACTTCGGATCTTCCCAATGCCAACTGGAAGTGATCAATAAAATAGTTTAGGTTTAGGGGTCATTCGACACAGCTTTCAGATCTCATTTCATTAAATGAATAATGTGAGCCTTATCAAGGTTCTTCATCTGGTTAGTAAATTGTACAGTAAAAATTTAGTTCTGGAAATCCCTGTGTCCGGCATGCTCTCCTAATTCCCTTTCCACTTATTGAGGTTATCCATTAGCAGTAAGTTGTGACTCCAATTTGACAATCTAGTAGACCCTAATTCCAAAGATAAATAAGTTGCTTTCTTCTTGAATTAGATCACGAATTGTAATGAAAAAATTGTTTTCAATTACCATAGCCTATTAGCCTGTAGTTGCTGTGCTTTCATATGATTGATTTCTGTTGTTCGCAGTAGGATGTGCAAGAACATCAATACCATCAAACTTTCTCCATTTCAGTTTTTGATGGAGAGGCTAATTTATGTCTTGGCCTCTAACAAATTTTCTGTCTGACCATGCTTTTGCCATCAGGTTACAGGGGAAATTTCTTACAACGGATACAAACTCGAAGAGTTTATACCACAAAAAACTTCTGCTTACATAAGTCAAAATGACCTACACATCCCTGAGATGACTGTGAGAGAAACACTTGATTTTTCATCCCACTGCCAGGGTGTTGGAAGCCGAGTAGGTAGGTTGACTGAGCACACCACAATGGATACCTTGCATATATCGTATAGATGCATAGTGCCTACGGTAGTTAAAAAGCCTATTGCTTTCTTTGTGCAAAGAGATTATGACTGAGGTTAGCAGAAGAGAAAAGCAGGAAGGAATTATACCAGATCCCGACGTAGATATTTATATGAAGGTAACTTCAGCTCTTCTAGTTTTCTTCCTCTTCATGCTTCGAAAGTTCTAGTTGTGTTTTGTTTAGAATCTTCTGTGGCTTAAAATGTTACCCCTTGGCTCTTTAGAACTCAGTGTGTACTTTTGTATAGTATCGTTACTTGTTCCTAATTAGTAGAGGAATGCATGAAAGTAGAGTTTTAACACAAAATGATTAGTGTCTTCGTGGTTTAGAGTTGAAAAGAAAATATCCTGATAGAGATAGAATTTAGGGGGAAGGAAATTTGCTGTAAGTTGCAGTGAAAAGAAGAGCAGAGAAGCTGTAGGAGAAAGATTCAAGAAAGAGATTTGATTTTCTTAATTCTTCATAATAACTAATACAATTCAAGCACCTATTAAATAGAGTTCAACAAATCCACTAAGCTAAAAAATAGGAAAGTACTAACAACAAACTAACCCATTAATATCCACTAATATTATCTAAACAAAATAAATAATTAAATCAAATAAAATGATCAAGTCTTGACCCACGTAGCCATATCCATATTGTCATCTCTATTTTCTGTTCTAACTGTTTTTATTTTATTTTTTTGCACATATCATTCCTCTCCCCGTAAAAATTGTCCTTGTCCTCAAGGACAAAGGAAAATCTTTTGGCCGGAAAATACTTTCCTTTTTGGTCCATACACCAGAACCATACTGGTGAGTTAATCTTTCCAATGAAGGAATGGAAGAAAACGCCTAAGGAGGCACACCAGTAGACGTTGTTGTTGCAAAGGCTGCTGTGGATGCCACTGCTAGGCTGTTGAAAAGGCCCTTGCTGGATTGCCGGCACTAGGACTGGCACTATCATGGTCGCCTTCGCAGGAGCTGTTGCCATCTTGCAGTGAGCGCTGGCCGTGTTACCGCTGTTGGTCTTGGCGGAGGAAGACGGTAGATTCGAGAGCTTGGGGATGGATCGAAGTTTAGTACGCATCCTTTCGAGAGTTGACTGAATTTGGAATAACCTAGACTCGATTTGAGTTAGGACCACATGCATGGTCAGAATCTGGCTCTGATACCACTGATAGAGATAGAATTTAGGGGGAAGGAAATCTCCTGTAAATTGCAGTGAAAAGAAGAGCAGAGAAGCTGTAGGAGAAAGATTCAAGAGAGAGATTTGATTTTCTTAATTCTTTATAATAACTAATACAATTCAAGCGTCTATTAAATAGACTTCAACAAATCCACTAAGTTAAAAAATAGGAAAGTACTAACAACAAACTAACCCATTAAATAAAGTTAAATCAAATAAAATGATCAAGTCTTGATCCACGTAGCCATATCTATTTTCTGTGTTAACTGTTTTTATTTTATTTTTTTGCATGTATCATACCCCTCACTCTGACTCGTAGTTTACAATTATTAATTCTACCTTAGTCTCATGACCTTTTTTGTATTAATTGTTTGCCTCTATAACATTTTCCCAATATCAAAATTCAAGTGCTTATTTGGTTTTTCAGTTATGAACTTATTACTGATCAAATCACGTGAAGAACTTGTTCACTTGTGGAGGTAATAATGTATCCATGTGATCCAAATACTGTAATAGTGGGAGCCTACATTGTGTTTGGCTTTTTTTAATTTTACTATATGCAACATAATAGCTGTTTTCAAATTTGGTAGTTAAGTTTCTACAAATGCATACTAATGTGGCTAATCTAAAATGTAGATGTAAAACATTATAGTTGATGGTAATTACAACCAAACTGTCTAGCACCCTCTCATGCAGATGTGATAGAATAAAGTCCCTCAAGTATAATGGATTGCACTACAAGTGGTGATGGGTTAGCTAGCATTCTCTTAGGATTATTAAAGTCTTATGTCCTGTAGCCTGTTAAGGAAATGGAACCTCGATATCTTTGGAATTCATGGATCCCAAATGCAAGTTTTGTTGATCCCTGGGCATGCATGCAAGGCCATTGGTGATAATTGTGATATTATGTACGTGGTCATTTAACTATATATTGCAATATTGTTAACTATTCTTTGTCTTAACAGGCAACTTCGGTAGGAGGACAAAAAACAACCCTTCAGACAGACTATATTTTGAAAGTAACTATCTTTCAACAGAGCTGATACTAAAGTTATTGTTTAAAAGCTGTATTTCAGCAAATGCTTCACTAATTGTTGCTCATCATTGTCATGGTCTCTTAGATTCTTGGACTTAATATCTGTGCTGACACAGTGGTTGGAGATGCTATGAGACGAGGTATTTCTGGTGGTCAAAAGAAAAGACTAACTACAGGTATTCTAGGTTCAGTTTTCTAGCTTGTAAAAATGATTTCCTGCTGCAAATATATAGCAATGTGGCTAAAAATGAAAGATTGATCTGCAGTGTGAACCAATCTCTCAAGTTCTAATGCTTCAAGAATAAGATTATGCTTACACAATTTTAGAATTTTTCTACTCACTCTTGGCCATCAAGGCTGTAAGACTGTGTTAATATATTTATGTGGCACCCACTTGTTGGAGGAGGCAAAATATTTGTGCAATGCCAGATTATGCCTAAATATTGTTGTAAGATTGTCTATACTGTATTATGCAGGGGAGATGATTGTAGGTCCTTCAAAAGCTCTATTTATGGATGAAATATCAAATGGCTTGGATAGTTCAACCACATATCAAATTGTTGCCTCATTTCAACAATTGGCACATATTACAGATGCTACTGTAGTTATGGCACTTCTACAGCCAGCACCAGAAACTTTTGATCTCTTTGATGATGTCATCTTGATGGCAGAAGGGAAGATTGTGTATCATGGACCCCATACTCATATTTTAGAACTTTTTGAAGATTGTGGGTTCAGATGTCCTGAAAGGAAAGGGATAGCGGACTTCCTCCAGGAGGTTAGTTTGTCATTTCTCATTATTACCTTTTTTTTGTTGTCACACCACAAACCCCCCAAAAAATATGGGCAGAAGACAACATATATCCTTAATAACTTGTATATAGGGTTTCTCAAGTATATAAATACCTTGCGAATATATTTTTGTTTATCTCTAGACCTTTTCATTAGACATCTCATTAAAGAGATATCTTCAATTATTGACCTACAGGAGCAGAACCAAATTGGTTTTCAAGGAGCTTGGTCTCTCTCCTTAACCCTTATTACCCTTTCCCAGAGTTTCATAGTGCGGCTCATTAGCTTGATCCCTCATAATTTTCACATTTTTTAGCATCTCTTTTATTCTTATAAATAGGCACAAAAGTGTTTTTTCTTGACCCTTTTGATATTTCGTCTTTAAAGTATCACATTAAATAATTCTTTTAACTAGGAAATGTCCTCTTCTCCCATGCATTTCCATGCTTTTGTTGGGATATTCTTTGGTCCACCTAGTTTATTATTCTTCATCTTTTCCATGGCTTGCTTTATTTTGTTGGACAAACATGTCTATACAACATGTTATACCTATCTTTGTTGGAGTTACTAAGATGCCCCAACATAACACTTATTTCTCCACCTTCATTGAATAACTCCAAGAAGTACTCCTTCAATCTTTCCTTAACAACCCTCTTTTTTACTTGCACCATGTGATTTTTACCTATCTTGGATAAAGTTCCCGTACAAAACCTTATGATTACATATTTATTATATAAATATATATATGATAAGTGTCATGTACCTACGGTTAAGAGTGTTAGTGATGCATGCCCTAATGCTAGATTTGATGACATCTAGAATGTAAGAGGATACATGTATTATATTCTTGTAATAAATAAAATGGTCATTTCTTCATTCATTGCTCTCCAAATGTATATGAATGGGTCTCTAGATTTCCTGATGGTCCTATTCTTATGTTATTAAGAATATGTGACAAGGATTTATAGCACAGGATTTTTTAAAAGTATTCTTGGTCCTTAGATTTATCAGATGTGGACTATGGTGAATCGATTATTGACTAGCACATGGACTACTATCTTTGATTAGTATGAGATATTAATGATAAAGGATGGTGATTCACATGTCATACTGCATGAGATACGACTAGTAGACGTGTGGATGGATGTTACTTGAACATTTGTTGAATGTGACACTTGCGACAGATCACATGCCTGAGAGGATTAATGATCTGTTGTTGGTTTTCAATTGTGTATTTGATCCTCAAACTAGAGGTGATAGATTTATTTTGTGCATTAGTGTCGGACATTTGCTGTTGAGCGAAACCATCAAGTGTGAGAGGTGAGAATGTTCTTTGCGCAGTGCTGTATAAAGGCAGATGCTCACCAATGGGATCCATTAACCTTCGGCAATGGGGGTGAACATCCTATGCGATCTCAATTGGTTGTGGTTGGAAAATCCTTGGCCAGGGTACGCATGATCGGAAAGAGATTTCAATGTCGGAAGAAATTCCAATGTCATCTCAACCACACCTTACTGCATCTCGACATAGTTATTGAGTTCTGTGAGTTTAATCAATTCATGGCTCTCACTCAGTTGAGATGTTAGTCATCATGCGTCTTGGAGACACAAATTTGAAAAGGGAAGAAGGAAGAAATTGAAAAATAAGAAAAAGATAAGAGGAGCAGCATATGAGATACGCCACTCCATTCTCCCATCTCCTTCGCCTGTTTCATTGAGAGAAAGGAATGAGATGCCAGCCCAACCCTTATTCATCTTCTTTTTGCCTTGCTCCACCACTCTCCTCTAACTCTCTTGCTCCTTGTTTTGTTGGTCCAAAGGTCATGAAACGACCAAGTCATCCAAGGAGAACCTAGCATAGCTCGGAGTCACCTTCATTCTCACTTGTCTAGCACGTGGGTGAGACGAAGGGTTCTGGTGTAGCCTAGGTATGGACCAATTTGGTCCCCTGCATCTGTGGGGGTGGCTTGGTCAACTGAGGAAACAAGTACCAGAGCAGATTGACTTGGCGAAGCTGTTTGTGACCAAAGGAGTTCGGGCGCAAGGGCATCACAGAGGCAACCAACATCTCAACAAAATGAGGTAAAAGTTACTTCAATATTTTGTTTTGATGCATGTGTATTTGCATATGGTTGTATATACCTAGTCTTGCCAAGGGTTATATTTTGTATCATTTACGCTCTGTGTGTGTGTTTTTGAAGACTTTTGAAAATCATAGTGTGTATGATACACTAAGTGTTGGTGCATTTTCTTTCAAGGAGGGTATGGGAGACGTGGGATGACCGCCCTTGCGCGGTCCCCCGGTGTTCGTGCCATCGATTACGTCAGGGAAGGTAAATCACAGGTTAGACATTTAGTTCTTGCGTAGGGAGAGGATCGAACTCGCAACCCACTAAATTGACACCAGCATATTACTCATCCGACCGCTTAACCTATGCCCTGGGGGCAATCCAACAAGCCAAAGGTGAGACTGGTGCATGGGAGACTTATACATTGTATAGGCGGTTATAAGCCTTACTTAAATAAGCTGCTGGGAGTTGTACTATTTTTGAATTTGGGATGCCTATGGCGCCTTTTCCAAGCGGTGGATCAGTATATGAGAAACTGATCCCGCTCATTTGAGGCATCTATCAATATAATTGAGAACTCACTGCTTTTCCCGCCTCAATTCTCTCTCTCTCTCTCTATCCTTCCCTTTTCTGTTCTCTCTTCTCTCTTCTCTCACAATTCTTCTCATTTCCCCCTGCAATTCTCTCCGATTCAGAAGAGAATTCCCTTGTCAGATCTAAGGGTCTGACAATAAGTCATCTAAAAACCAATAATACTTACCTCAACTAAATGTTCGGTGGGAAAACTCATGTGGAGTCGCCCCTTTTGCCAATCCAATAGCTCTTCTGCAGTCCCTGTTCCTAACTCTTAGTAGTGGATGCATGAAGAGAATCGGGGTTTCTAGTGATAAAGAAGCGGATAATTAACCTCATCTAAATTTCTCTCAATTAAAATCTGATGTTTAAAACTAGGAACTTTATTTAACTGTTAAAACTTATGCTCTTATTATCTTTAAATAGGATTTTAATTTGATCTGTGAACATGTTTTTTAGGTGCTCTCCGTAAAAGATCAAGCACAATACTGGCATCGAACTGAACAGATTCATAGATTTGTATCTGTGGATATGTTTAGTAGAAAATTCAAGGAATCTGCTTCTGGGAAGAAGCTAGATGAGGAGCTGTTGGAGCAATTCATGACTTCCAAGAGCCATAAGGATGCCCTTTGTTTCCACAAGTATTCTCTTTCTAAATGGGTTCTCTTTAGAGCTTGTATGTCTAGGGAATTTCTTCTCATGAGGAGGAATTCTTTCGTTTATGTATTCAAATCAGCGCAGGTAATGATTCGTAATTTTTTAATATTTTCACCTGCCATGCAATCCTGAATTCGCAAAAATGTTATTTATATTTGTAAGGTCCTGAAAATGAAAAGAATGTTTAAACTTTCACCCTTGCAGCTTACCATGATGGCATTTATTGCAATGACACTATTTTTGCGAACTCAAATGGATGTTGATATTGTTTATGCAAACTACTATCTTGGGGCTTTGTTCTATTCTCTCGTCGTACTCTTTTTTGATGGAATTGCGGAGCTGTCTATGACTGTTGCAAGGCTTCCAGTCTTCTACAAACATAGAGATTTGTACTTCTACCCAGCTTGGGCATATGCAATTCCAACAATCATACTCAAGATCCCTATTTCGATGTTGGGAGCTCTGATTTGGACATCTCTGACTTATTTTGTCATTGGATACAGTCCTGATATAGGGAGGTGAGTTTCAGTCTAGAGGGCTAGTATTTGATTATTCATTGTTCAAATTATATTTAGTTCATTTTTGTCTTCCTTTCAAATTTAAATAAGGTACTTTTATCTCCATCCATGCTTGAAAAACTGATTCCTGAATTGAAGTTGGAATTTTTTGTTTTCTTCCTGAGCTTCCTTTTCAACCAAATGATTCAGTAAAACTCTCAAATAGACATTTGCACAATGGACAGAGTCTCTCAACTAGCTCGGGATGTTCTAATGTTTCAGTTTTTGTCATTCTGTTTCAGGTTTTTCCGCCAATTCATTATACTCTTTGCTTTACACTCAACAGCGACGTCCATGTTCCGTTTCTTGGCAGCTGTCTTCCGCACCATGGTTGCTTCTTCAACAGCCGGAAGTTTGGCAATAGCATTTCTCTATCTTTTGGGTGGCTTTGTCATACCATATCGTAAGCTCTATACAACTCTTATTTCTTCTGTATTTCATATAGCAGTATAGGATCATGAAATTATGCTGTATACTTGCTTGCAGCCTCTATGCCTGCATGGTTGAAATGGGGATTTTGGCTCTCCCCAATGGCATATTGTGAGATAGGCATTACTGTAAATGAATTCAGAGCTCCTCGATGGCAAAAGGTGAGTGTCTAAAATTTGAATTTTTTATTGCATTTACAATAGAAGATTTCAACACCACACTCCTTTTTATATTTGGCATCTCATATACTGAGAACTCAGTTAACTTGTAGCTTATTGGTCAACTTATGAAAAACTTATCTTTTTTCATTAGTTTGTTTTATTCATGCATAATGTCATCATCATTTGAGGGTGCATGCTACTCATCAGTTGTTCCTCGTTGCCACCATTCACGTCTAATATTATTTCAGCTGAAAAAATGTACTTTCTTTTCCTTTGTATAATTTGAATTCCTTTCTGTTTTTCTATGACATGGTCATTTCTATAATTCCTAACTTACTTTTATGATTAGATGATGATTTTATAGATATACCAGAGACTGATCTGAGGGAGGGTTGGACTGGTCATCAGCCCTTGCCAGCCTCAACTCAGATTCATGTAAATTATTTTTTTTTATTTTTGAATTGTCAGCCCGTATTCCTTTTAACTAGCTTGTGTTTTTCAAACCCCAAATCAAGCTCATAATCTGACTCAAATCAAAAAAATTTGAATTGACGCAATACCCGAATTCATCAGATCCTTCCCATTCTCATTCTCTTCCTTCACATTCACAGACACCGTTTCTGGTTTTCTGATTTCCAGCCCTGCGTTCTAAATTCCTAGATCCACCCTGGGATATACAATGAACTGCACAAGAGTTGTGGATATAGAACATCTTCAGATTTATGTTTCTGTCTATTAGTATTACTTATCGTGTAAGCATAGTCTTAGCGGCCATCACTAACGTTAACTTCGTTTATTTAGTCGTGTGAACCATCCTGCTATTTATTTTCCCTATTTGTTCTCTATGTAGATGCTGCCAACAAACACAACAATAGGGCAACAAACACTTGCAAGTCGTGGACTGGATTTTGATGGATATTTCTTTTGGATATCAGTTGGTGCCTTGTTTGGTTTAACAATAGCTTTCAACACTGGGTTTGCAGTGGCCTTGAGTTTCTTGAAGCGTAAGTTTATCTTTCCATTACAGGAAGTTGACTTAATTGATGGCAAAGCTACAGAGAATGGACAGGCCCCCAGGGCTGCTGTGCCAGTGCTGCTGGCTTGTCGGACATGGCTACACGCCAACATGAGAGACGGCTCGACCAACTTGGGGTTTTAGACAAAAAAAAAAGTTTATCAGAATCTTTTTAAGAGTAATAATTTTTCTTACAAAAAAATAAATAATACATTTTTTACAAAAAAAAAATCTATCATTTCATTAATTTAAAAAATAAAAAAATTAAAATTCAATTAACTACATAATACGATAATCTTTTAACAATAATAAATTTTTAACTAAAATATAATATTTGTGAGATAAAAAAAAACCAAATAATCAACTATAATAACAAAGAAACGGTAAAAATTGGAAAGAATGAAAATTTTTTTAAGATTGTAATTAAAAGATTTATTATTAAAAATAAATTTATAGTCTTAAATTCTATGAAATATTCAAGAAGAAACAGTAAAAATTGAAAAGGAAAATTGATAACAATAGAAAGAGAACGTAAAAATTGGGAAGACAAAATAGGGAAGACAATGTTTTAAATTGATTGTTCGGTTAGGTATTC
This sequence comes from Diospyros lotus, assembly GCF_014633365.1. NCBI lineage: Eukaryota > Viridiplantae > Streptophyta > Magnoliopsida > Ericales > Ebenaceae > Diospyros > Diospyros lotus. The sequence continues at coordinate 1,117,242 of NC_068342.1, read as the reverse complement.
ATGAAAATTTAGATTAAAAGTTAGATTTTATTTTGGGTTAAAATTTTTCTTAATAAAATATTTATTATTAAAAAATAAAATATATATATAAATTGCAAAATTTTGAGTCGGCTCTCCAACATGGTGACAATATCCACATAGCATGTCTTAAACTTTTTATTTTTTTTTAATGGATACAGGAGGGGACACGCATATCCCCTTCAGGGAGACTTTTGTGGCCACTCTTAGCTAATCTTTCTCTTGATGAACTGGACTTGGAGAGAGTGGTTTTTGCCTATGATATTGATGATGTTACTGAAGTTGGAGATGAAGAAGCCGAAGGAATAAAGGATTGATTTACATTTTTCGTTTCTTATTTCCTAGCTCTAGTCCTTGTATTGGGTTTTTCTATAAATCTTAAATACTTGTTTTGGTGTTCCAATTTGAAATGAGCAATGATTTGTGAGTTAGTTGCTATTTAGATTAGACTTATTTATTTGGAATCTTGGATCACAAATTTTAAATGCATTTTTACGAGTTTGGAATGTATTTTTGGTACTTTATTATGCCATTAGAAATATAAAAAATAGATTAATGAACATACCCCAACCATTTCAAAGTAATGTTTGTCCATTTTCATATGCATCCAGCTCCTGGTTCCCATGCTATTATTTCAAACGAGAAGCTCTCCCAAGTACAAGGAAGCAAAGACCCAAAAAATGGTATCTACATAGAAGCAAATTCCAGCAACAAATCTGCAATCACAGCTGCAAAACCTGGTAGAGGTGATTATTCTGTCTTTTCTTGCTCCCTCTTTTTAATTATTTGTTCAGTACTTTATACAAATTTTTGCCTGTATTTGTTGAATGTAGTTGATTTGCCCTGGACTTAATTGGTGTGTCTATCTCATCTTACAGGAAGATTGGTTTTACCTTTTGAGCGCCAAACAGTTGTGTTTCAGTATTTGCAATATTATGTCGACACCCCCTCGGTAATAAAATTAAAAAAAAAAAAAAAGTTCTGGTTTATTTCTTAACGTTACTGTAACTAATCAAGATCAATTATAATCTAATGATTGCTAGTTGCATCACTTTCTTTCCACTTCAGATTATGCAAGAACGAGGTTTTACTCAGAAAAGACTGCAGCTTCTTTGTGATATTACGGGTGCACTCAGCCCTGGTGTTCTTACAGCATTAATGGGAGTCAGCGGAGCTGGGAAAACAACTCTTTTGGATGTTCTGGCTGGAAGAAAAACTACTGGTATTATCGAAGGAGAAATCAGAATTGGGGGTTACCCTAAGGTTCAGGAGACATTTTCTAGGATTTCAGGATACTGTGAGCAAACTGACATACATTCTCCACAAGTTACTGTGGAAGAATCAGTTATTTATTCAGCTTGGTTACGCTTGCATCCTCAGATTGATTCAAAAACTAAGTTTGTACGATCCACACCTGCAGAAGTTGAAAATACCTGATTTTATGGTCATTGGTAATGCATTATCCATTCATTGCAATTGCTTGCATGTCTCTACAGGAATTTGTGAAAGAAGTTCTTGAAACTATTGAGCTTGATGAAATCAAATATGCCCTGGTTGGTGTGCCTGGTGTTAGCGGTTTATCTACTGAACAACGTAAGCGCCTTACAATAGCTATCGAGCTTGTTGCTAACCCTTCCATTATTTTCATGGATGAACCAACAACTGGACTAGATGCAAGAGCAGCTGCAATTGTCATGCGAGCCGTAAAGAATGTGGCTGATACAGGAAGAACAATTGTTTGCACCATCCATCAACCAAGCATTGACATATTCGAAGCATTTGACGAGGTAGGAGATCAGAAAGAACAAGGTTCTGAAATGAAGTGGACCATTGAATTCGTGAGCTGTTTTGTGGAAACTGATGCAGTTTGGCTTTCTTTGAAAATTGCTTCTGAGTTTGTATATTCAGAAGAAACCAACAATATTTCTCGTATAATTTAAATTCTTTGAAATCTTACATGCTTGACTGTCAGCTTACATGTTTTCTTAACATTGATTGCAGTTGATTCTGTTGAAAGCTGGTGGACGTATGATCTATTCAGGACCAGTGGGCCAGCATTCATGCAATGTCATCAAATATTTTGAGGTCAGTTTGTGTTAGGCAAGCCTACACCTTTCATATGTTCTTTCTCAGATTCTTGTACAGAACATGTTTCTCACATGAGAATGCAGATATGGGCTCGTTTTATTTAACTCCATTTTCTAACAGGATATATCAGGGGTTCCAAAGATAAAAAATAATTACAATCCAGCAACGTGGATGCTGGAAGTAACTTCAACTTCTGCAGAAGCCGAACTCGGTGTTGACTTTGCCGAAATCTACAACAACTCTGTCTTGTACGAGTGAGTTCAACTACCGAACATGTATTTGACCTGAAATCCCTGTGAAGTTAAGAAGTTGAAGGATAACCATATAAACACCTTTTGCCAAGATTCATTGCAAACCTCATAGGTGTGACAGTTGCGTATAGTAGCTTACCAAGCATTTGATTTACAATGTCCACAAAATTATGATGATTTGTGGTAAATCCGAAAAACTTTGTTTCTCACACAAGTTATCTAGCATATTAACTAATGGGTTAATATGCTAAACCCATTAGTTTATTTCAACGAAATTATGTTACTTCTAAACCCATTAGTTTATCATGTTAATATGCTAAACCCATTAGTTTATTTCACACAAGTTACGAGTTTGTTTCCCACAAAATTAGTTTACTTAAACGAAACAAAAATGGGTTTATGTTAACTAGCATGTGCATCTTTATGTTGACTACATTGTCCTTGTCCTGGTTCAGAAAAAATAAGGAGTTAGCCAAGAGGTTAAGTACTCCGCCGCCTGGTTCAAAAGACTTGTATTTCCCAACACGCTACTCGCAAAATGGTTGGGGACAGTTCAAATCTTGCCTCTGGAGACGACACCTGTCTTATTGGAGGAGTCCTTCTTACAACTTGACACGCCTTGCTTATTCACTTGTTACGTCATTGCTTTTGGGAGTACTATATTGGCAGCAAGGAAGCAAAATGTAAGCAATTTAAATCTAATTTGTATGACAGGTTAGGATAAATCACAATTGAAGTTGCTTTCTAGATTATCTAATAACTAATATTCATTTGGCTATAAACTATATACTTGTAGACAGTGGGGGATCCAGGGAGGGGCTGCCACGGGCTGACCCAAAACATTTATATATATATACACCCACAGACTCTGAAATTGAAGCTCCAGCCCTCCCCTTGGATCCCCCCTGCTTGTAGATCTTAATATTGCTTGGGACTGTTTTTAGACCATATTTTCATCTGCTTCATAACTCTGGTATCTGACTAATTTCTACTCTCCAATTAGCTTCATGTTATCACAAAAGTATGGTAGGGAACTCCGCCAGAAGAACAGGAAAATACAGTGAAAACTAAACTTATTTGATCTGAATTTCCAGAATTTTGTCCCTGGGAAGAATTCTGCAGTCATCTAACATTGATAACCTTTTTGTTTGACAGCAATAATCAGCAGAGCTTGTTCACTATCTCTGGTTCAATGTTTATGTCGGTTATTTTCTTGGGCATAAACAATTGCTCAACAGTTCTCCCATATGTCTCAATGGAACGATCTGTTCTATATCGGGAAAGATTCGCAGGGATGTATGCATCATGGGCTCACACACTTGCTCAGGTATAACTTTATCTCCACACTGTTCAACTAATGCCCTGCTTGATCTGGGGAAAATTGGATGTAGATCCAACTTCTTGAGCATATCATTTTCAGAACCCGAAACACCCAACAGAGACGTTTTCGTGTCAACCCTTTTCTGCACCTTTTCTACTTCATCAATCTCTAGTAGAGGGCGCATGTCTGAGCCCCTTCATGGGGACAATTCATATGCATACTTCTTGACCAACTAGTATAAATGATGACTGAAATTTATACTAAGCTAAAAAAGTTCGTTAAACTTAATTTATAATAAAAATATCACTAAATTTCAATCTAAGTAAACAATTCATAAATTATTGTCAATTGCCATCAGAAGAGGCTAACGGGATGTTGATAGGACTAACAACGTGAACAACTAAATAACACAAATAATCACTAAATTTTATATGAAAGTACAAAAAAATCATTAAACTTTACTATAAAATATAAAAATATTAGCATTTCTTTAGATTCTTTTAAGAGTAATTGATAATAGTTATGAAATTGTATACTAAATTAAAATTCACTGCCTATTAACTACAAATTAAAGTTTAGTAATCTTTTTTACCATAATGCAAAGTTAAATTATTTCTTTCAAAACACAAAGAAAGTTAATCCTTGTGTAATTCTTAATTACTTCTCTTCTTTGTGCTGTCGCTAAACAGTGACTGTTGAAATGTGTGGCTGATTTTGTAGGTCACAGTTGAGTTTCCATACCTCTTGGTCCAAGCACTTGCTTTTGTTATAATCACATATCCAATGATTGGGTTCCATTGGTCAGCTTACAAGGTTCTCTGGTACTTCTTTGTCATGCTTTGTACATTGTTGTACTATAATTACCTGGGACTGCTACTGGCTTCAATCACACCGAACTATCATGTAGCTGCGATTTTTCAGACAGCATTTTATGCAACATTCAACTTATTCTCGGGGTTTCTTCTTCCTAAACCGGTAAGCCACTAATCTCTACTTCTTTCATTGAGTCTAACACCGAATGTGACTGAAGTTCTGCTGAATTTTAATTGTGGATTGATTCTCCCCACCTTGTCACACTCCACAAAATGAAGCAATAGTCTATATCGCAAGCAGCATGAGACATGAACGTTCTTAAATAGTTATTGAATTTTGTACTAAATTACAAAAAACTCATTAAAGTTTAATTTATAATTAAACGATCATTGAACTTTAATTTAATATACAATTTCATAATTATTGTCAATTGTCGTTAAAAGAGGCTAATGGAATATTGACGTGCCTAACAATGTGGACGGTTAAATAATATAAATGATCACTAAATTTTGCATTAAAATACAAAATTATCAATATTTTGGTAGTCTTTTTTAACGACAATTGATGATAGTTATAGAATTATATATTAAATTAAAATTTAGTGATTTTTTAATTATAAATTGAAGTTTAATGATTTTTAAGTTATAAATTGAAGTTGAATGACTTTTTTATATCTTAGTACAAAGTTGCATGTTCATTTATGCTATTTAGCCCATTTAAGAGAACAAAAATATATGCTATATGTTCTTTGATACTAGATATATGAGTTTTAGGCATTCAAGGTATAGAAAGACACTCTAGGGAGTCTTGAATTACAAAAATCTCAAACTATTTGATTAGTCGAAATGCTTGCTATATCGATAACAAAAACGTAACTATTCGTGTTGTTGTTGGTTTATAGAATAGGAAGTTCAACCGATAACTTAAGATGTGCAAGTACTCACCTAAAGAATATTTACCGTCCCCCTAAGGTGCAAAAGATGTTTATATATATGATTATCTTCTTAGGTTTTAATAACCTCTTTCTCTTATACTTGCACTAACAAAAGACATCATAGGAACAACATTAAAATGCCTAAACAGTGCAGAAAGTTTTGGCAGAAAATGGCTAAAGAAAATTTTCAAAAATTAACAAAAGAGAAATGGAGAAAAAGACAAAACAAGATTGATTTGAGTTGTATTTGAAGAACAAAATAAACAGGTTTATATAAACTGTAAATTTGTAATTGAAATAGGGTTTAAATTTTGATTTTAATACCAAATTAATCATCCAATCAATTCGAAATTCAAATCAAATCATGACAATTTGTAAAAAAAAAAAATTGCTTTCGTTGAAACCTTCAGTTTTACAACACTCTTCTCGCTTGTTGCAGCACATTCCCAAGTGGTGGATATGGGCATATTACATGGTTCCTACATCGTGGTCCTATAAGGGCCTTCTCGCATCACAGTTTGGCGACATGGATAAGGAGATTCTGGTGTTTGGAGAAACCAAACGCGTCTCAGCCTTCTTGAGGGATTACTTCGGATGTTCCCATCATCAGTTGCCTCTAATCGCAACTGTTCTCGTCGCTTACCCCATTATCTATGCTTTTCTGTTCTCCTTCTTCACAGCCAAGTTGAACTTCCAGAAGAGGTAATATTAAAACAGTGAATGATGCTGTTACCCAGTCACTTACTCTATATATGTCTTTTGACACTTCATCACCACGTACTACTGCAAGAAGAAGCTTCATATATTTCGTCTTGAATCATTGATCCACAGCTCAAAATTCTGAACCAATTTTAGGAATTCATCTCCCTGAAAGCCAGTACAGATTACTTGTAACAGGAAAAATGAACCAAAATTGTCAAATTTTAGTTGGTTTGGTGACTACATTTATTGTAAAGTTCTGATTTTAAAGTTGCCGTTTAGTGTTGGGGATTAGAACAATATGAAAGGGTGGTCTTAAATAAAATTAAATGAAAGTTCATTAAGTGCATGCCCTTTTGACGGTTATAGCTTTTTTTATAATGTTTTTGAACAAAATTTTAAATAAATTGGTCTGTTTCACTTGGTAATTTTTACACAAAACTTTCACTTAGTAAGAATTCAAATAAAAATTGTTTTGTGTATAAAACTTTATCCTTTTATCATTGTTAGTAAGATTATTGGGTCAAATTCATATTTTTTTCTATAAACTTTTTTTTTTTTTATGTGGTTAGTTAAATTTTTCGTTGTTTCGTATAAAATTGATTTTTGAATTAATTTAATCCTTATATTTTGATCTTTTCTATAAGTGATAACTTAAATTTTTTATTATTTTAATTACATTCCTAAAATTATATTTTTGATTTAATTTAATTCGTATACTTTCATATGTAAAAGAAAAATAAAATAAGATAACAAGATACATGTTATATTCTATTTATATCAAAACAAGTGTAGTCAAAATAATAAAAAATTAAAATTATTACAAAAAAATAAAAATAAATTAATTAAAAAATATAATTAAAACAACTAAAAATAGTTTAATTGCATAGATCATATGTAGAGATCATTTGGGGATCACTTCAAGAGATTACATCAGATTTTTGTCATTTTAGTCTCGTTCTATCATTACCTAAAATGATAATAAAATATTTCATACTTACCATTTTTAAGGTGAATAAATTTCAAAAAAAATAAAAATTTTGAGTTTTTTTATTTTTAATTTTTTCATGGATGAAAATACGTTTTTAATATTATGAAACTGAGTTTGAAATGTTTTTAATATTATAAAAATAATTTTAAAATATTTTTTAACGTTTTAAAAATAAAAAAATAACGACGTTAGCTCCCAATGCATTTCCATGCATGGGAGAGTGCAACACTCAACTAAACCAATTACCATCTCACTGAATTGTTTGTTGGAGCCTCATAAATGGGTAACCATCTCCTTCAAACCAAATTCGATCTTCAGAAGATCACAATCAATGAGTTTCTTTCCCTCAAATCTCAATCAAAGCAAACAGACAAATTCCCAAAAGAAGATTTGATGAATTGTTAATTATGATTATATATATATATATATGCATGCATGCAATCAATCCACCATCCCGACTCCCACCTGTGAAATTCAAAACCAGAGACGAATCGCACTCAATGACATCTCCTTCCCTCCCATCTACTACTGCTCTCAGCATAGCCGCCATTTAATGCAGCTTTTAGTGATTCTAGAGTTTGTTCTATAAATCGGAGCGCCATGGGTAAACCTTTCTGCACTGTCAAGAGATCGAGAGAGATTAAGATGGAGAGGCGGAGAGCTCTCAAGCTGTTCCTGATCGTCACTCTCTTCGTCGCCGCCGTCTTCGAATCGGAAGTTGAAGGAGCACGAACCTTGAAGGCCGCCGACGACACCGTTGATCGACCTAACCTCGTCGGAACCCTTGACCTCCCAGGTTTCGGCTTTAATGTCCCTGGTCTTGGAGTGTTCCCCTGTCCCGGCGGAGGCTTGCCCGGAGGAGGCGCTGGCGGAGGCCTGCCCGGAGGAGGCGCTGGCGGAGGCCTGCCCGGAGGAGGCGCTGGCGGAGGCCTGCCCGGAGGAGGCGCTGGCGGAGGCTTGCCCGGAGGAGGCGCTGGCGGAGGCCTTCCCGGAGGAGGCGCTGGCGGAGTCTTGCCCGGAGGAGGCGCTGGCGGAGGCTTACCCGGAGGAGGCGCTGGCGGAGGCCTGCCCGGAGGAGGCGCTGGCGTAGGCTGGGATAAGATCTGTGCGTTATTTCCGATGATTCCTGGATGTCATTCTGGTGCAGCCGGTGGCGAATCGCCGCCGTGAATGTAACTCCGGTGACCGGTCTAGGGTTCCCGGTTGCGTATATGCTATAGGGCTTGGTTAGTTGAAATTTACCGGGTCAGGTCGGGCCCTACTGTTAAAAGGAGTTTATATTATCGAATGGCCAATTAATTTCTTTGGTATTATTATTTCTCGTGAATTAAAATATAATAATAAATTTATAATTATAAGATAATATTCACTTTAAATCTCTAATTTTTGAGAAATTAATAAAACAAAAGAGAGTTAAAGGTGCCAAATATTTCTCATGTGAGCCCTTTAATGTATAAGTTAATTTTCACATAAGAATATATCATATCAAAAGAAGTATAATTTGAATACTATTCTAGTTATATCTCAATTGAATAAATCACTCTTATAAGTTAAAATTGATAAATAAAAGAGTATTCATATAATTTAAAATCATCTGTTCCAAATTTTTAAATATGGACATTAAATTTAAGTTCACGCACTCTTGAATTTGAAAAAAACCTCCGAAAATGTCTCTCAAAGATATTTGGAAAAGGTCTTTGAAAGAGTCTCCCTATTACTACTTTGTCAAGAAGATCTCATGAACTTTTTTCTTTTTACTTTTTATTCTTAGACTTATCTTGAGTTTGACTTCACTTTTTATAACATAAGGCATGATATTTTATCAAGGAAATATAAGCGAAGCCCTTCATTGAGTTTTTTTTTAGCTGATTCTTGTATAAAAATTTTTTTAATAAATTAATTTTTAAAATAAAAGAAATTCGAAAATAATATCAAACAAGCACGTAATTAAGTTTCAATATTCCTTTTTAAAGTGAAATTAAATTCCAAAGCAGTCCGTTTTCCTCTAAATAAACAGGTCAAAGGCAATTCGGTTAAATTCAAACCAATATGGGTCGGGTCGAATACTAATGGCGGATCAAAATTGGGCTTGTCTTCGAAAGTCGGTTTTTTGAAATGGGCCAAAATTGGGTCAGCTCTCAAATTGCTAGTGGGATAGTGGGCTTGGGCAAAATTTTGGGCCGGCCTTTTATGGGCTGAAAATATTCTTAGCATTTCTGCTATTATTATTTATATTTTTATTATTTTTTATATTGAGAATATATCTTTTCGATGCTTCTAATTCTCTTTTTTTCAATTATTACAATTTTTTAAGAAGTTTATGATTAAAAAATATATATCTCAATAGTCAATCCCATTAATTAGGGAATTTGAGAAATCTCTATACTCCTATATAAATAAATAAGTCATAATTCTAAAAAATGAGACGTCTCTGATATTAATTTCAATACAGTTTTCAAATTTTTAGTATTTAATTTAAATATTAAAATATTTGCACGAGTAGTTTTCTACATTTTTTTATCGTTCTCTTTCTTGCAAAGTTTAATCAGTTCGACGACGATATTTTTAGTTAATAAATTTATTATTGTACTCGAGAGACGACACCAACTATTAAAAGATTTGAAATATATATATATTAGCAACGAACTCTTTAAAATTCATGAATCATGTGATGAGCATCCAATAAATCAACTACTAGTCATTAAACTAACTCTTGAGTTTGATATTCTTAAACTATGGTACGAGGATTATCACCGAGCAAGTTACCAACTTACCCTGACGTTTTAAATACATGAAGCCTTCGTAGTAAGTGTTTTCAACAAACTCTTGGCTTGGCCCCCTTTTGTGGGAAGATGGCAGACGGGGTAGCAGTAATGGAGGTGAAAGGAATGGCACCATGCTAATGGAACTATTTTAATGCCCGGTCACGTGGCACTGTCTCATCCTGCCCAGGTTTCTTGCCCATCTTTAACCATGCCTTTCTTAAATGTCTGCAATTATTTAACGTCACTTTAATAGGGATGAATTAATGTATAAGATTATAATAAAATAAAATTAAAATATTTTTTAAATTAATATATAAAATTATTAAACAAGAAAATAAAATAATTTTTTATCAAACTGTTTATTAATTTTTTTAGAATGTAGTGGAAGACGCATGTGTCTTTTTTTTATTATCTATAAAAACAAAAATAAATTTATTTAGATGGAGAGAGATAAATTTATTTTAAAAAATTCAGATAAAAAGTCACGTAACTTCTTTTTCAATGATCATCAAATAAATTTAACAAATACAATAGAAATCACTTTTATATAAAATATTTTTCTATATATTGGTTAACAAACACTATTTTAAGTATTATTTATCTTCACAAAAATTAGCCAAATTCATATTTTTATACTTGTACTTTTACCCTTTTTTTTTTTTGTGGTCACCCCAAACATTCCATTATTTCAAATATATCTCTAAATTTGATTTTCGAATCAATTTAATTCATGTACTTTGATATTTTTTTTTATATAACGACTTTAACTTTTCGTTGTTCTAATTAAACATCTAGACTTATATTTTTGAGTCAATTTAACCCTTGTATTTTATGTATAAGAAAAAAAAAAGTTAAATAAAATAAGTAAGTACACGTCACGCTCTATTTATGTTAAAATACAAAGGTTAAATTGACTCGAAATATATTTTAAGATAAAGAGATTGAGCGACCAAATGAATAGTTGTTATTTCACAAACATAGTATGGATAAATTTAATATACACTTACTAAACTTAAAATATGTAATTACTTATTTATTGAATTTTGGATTGTTACTACATGTTCATTAAATTTTGTTCAACATCAACCATCTATGACTTGTTATATCTTGCAAACAGAAAACGTCCACATGGTTAACGGAATCCGAAAAAATTTAACAAACACCCGCTAAACTTTAAAAATGTAATTATTTACTCACTAAACTTCTAATTATTACTACTTGTTCATTAAACTTTGCTTAACGTTAATCATCCATCACCGTATGATCTTGCAAACGAAAAATGCTCGTATAGCTAACGAAATTCAAAGTAAGATGTAATGGGTGATGAATAGTTGACGTTGAATAAAGTTCAGTAAGAAGTAATAATAATCTAAATTTTAATGAATAAATAGTTATATTTTTAAAATTCAATGAGTGTATATTAAATTTATCCATCATAAATTCACCTATTTATAATAGATGACTAAGCATATTCCATATGTCTAAGAATTGTATATCTTCTATTTAAACTAAATGATGCAGTATTTTATACCGACTATATCATTTTGTAGACAAACATATTCTCGTAACAATGAAAGACATGTCTCTTAAAGTTAAAACCAAAAGACATCTTGTTTATAAATAATTATAACTTTTTGAAATAGTTATATCTATATATAAAAAATTATATTTAAAAAAAAACTAATTCTATAATAACATTTCTTTTACTCCTCTTATTTTAAGATATAAATTATTCCAATGGTATTCATTATTTTAATTATTATTTATTTAATAAATCCTTATTAATAAAACATACTACTTTTTTTATAAAATGTGTTCCAATTCACCCCATTTATTAAACAATTTATGTACCATTATTGGCCATAGATTCTTTTTTCCTTAGTTAAAAGTGTAAAGTTAGATGTCCAAAACTCCTATATATGTATATTCATGGGTCAAAACTCAGGTTTTGACTCGCAATTCAAGTGTCTATTAATCTAGCCCGATGTGTAAAAATCGTAAGTTTTTACGAAGAAAAAATGGTACACCCAAATTAAATTACTATAATAGGAACCAAGTTAAAACCTAATGAAGAAGTTATTAACTTCTATAGATGAAGCTTAAATTTAAGTTTTCAAACTCATTAATGCTATTATCTATTATTAGACAATTATCCCATATTTTTTTATTATATATATATATTATGAAAATATTATTTAGACATTCAATTATGATATTTTTTATAACACTTGTATGCTGATGAGTTAAACTTTGTCACAAGGGTTAAACAGGTCTGAGTGTATCTTGACGTATATCTTTTTGCAAGAAAGATCGACTTGGTTTAGTTCTCCAGTAATTCTTTAATACTCAAGTTACTTTCTATATTTGAGAATAATATAATAGTGATATAATAAATATATAATAAATATCGTATCTAAACCCTTAAAAGAGTCTAAGACATCGTGTCTTTAATGTGACCACTATGAGGCCACATAAATGGTTAGACGTGATCCTAAAAATGGATTGCATGGAGCGAATATGGGCCCAACCTTGGACCCTAACTCACCTTGACACAAGTTTGGGATATCTAAACATGGGCCTGGAGACAAGCCTAACCTTTTGGGCCATCCTTCTGACTTTGGAGACTCAATTCCCAAATTTGGATTATTCCAGATTTTTCAATAATGTTCATCATCAAAGTCATATTAATACATAAATATTATAATTGAATATCCAAAAAAAACTAGGAGTGAGCACCATTTTGATTAAATAAAAATAATTGAACAAAATCAGTCAAAATTGCTAATTCGATTAAACTCAAATTGTAGATTAATTTGGTTCGATTTTTAAATTTAACAATTTTAATTAGAGTACGTTTGATAAGGGTGAAAAATGAGGGTAGAATTCGAATTCCATCTAAATTTCAAGAAATTATATCAAACAGCTTTTCAATTCTATAGAAATCGAATTTTATTTTAGTTCAAAAAGTGAAGATTTTCCTTGAAATCAAGAAATTAGAATTTCTAGAAGTTGAGGTGAGAATTGGAATTCCATGAAATTAGAATTTCACTCTCATTTTTCACCTCTATCAAACGCACCCTTATTTCTCTTTGATTTGATCTCTGTATTGAAAATATTTGAATCGACTAAAATATTAAAAATGATATCATTTTTATATTTTGTTATCTTATTTTTTTTATTCAATTTGAAAATCTATTTGATCATTTTAATTCGATTTTTGATATAAATTTAATTTATTCAATTTAAAGAATATGACGGATTGGATGTGACCCTACATATAACATTTCTGTAAATATTAAAGGTTGTTGTTATTCTTATTATATTATTATTATTACTTTGTCCCAAATAAGGGCACTATTAATTCCTACGCCGCACATACTGGTTTCAGGCCATGCGAAAAGACAATCTTGCCCCTCAGTTATTGCTGAAGTTAAAAGTTTCACCAAGAACACAAGATAAAACAGCAGCCAGGCCATAAGGGTTGGTGACCAAATCCTATGATCAACCACTGTACCCACTAAAAGGAGAATTAAATGAATCGGCATAGTTTGGTGAGTTCACTGGATTCACTTTTTAACCTCGTCCAGTAGATATTAATTGTTAAAATTTAAAAAAACTTTAATTAAGATATTAAACACCTTCTTCTTCTTCTCTATTCTCAATACTCGTCATCGACCATCTCCCTTCCCTCGACCCCTATTGCATTTTGTCCTGCCAGATCGCCTATTCAATCTGTTTGCCAGCCATCATTTCTGTCAATCTCTCACCGCTTGCAAATCCCTTTCTTCCTAATTTATTTTCTTTTTATTATCTACTTTTCAATCATCGATCACTAAAAAAAGAAATTGTGGCCGGTAAAAATAGTAGTTGACAGCAAGGGTTTGCGTAATTTGAACATTTTAGCACATATATTGCACGATTTAATTCAATTCTGATAAAACGTGTAATTAATTTAAAGATATATTATTTAAAAATATAATTAAAAAAATTAAATAATCACACGAACAAAAGAAAATGCATGACAAGAATATAGATGAGTTTTGCCTAATTTGAATCAAAAGTACTAAAGACTCCAAGTTCGTGTTGAAGTGTGTACTTGCAAATAACATAAAAATGTTATTTAAATATTAAAGTGTAAAATCTTACCCACATTTGTATATTAATATGTTATATTTAATGTGCATTAATATCATCTTAGAATTATTTAAATTGTTTTACGTGTGGAATGCAAGGGCAGGCCAATTCGTCAAATGTACTAATTGTTTCCGTACATTTTCTAGGGTTTCGGAGAGGGGCCCCCCCCCCCATTTACTGCAGAAGGCTTCGGCTATAAATTGCAGCACCATGCAAGCTTCTTCTCTACTCTGCAACCAGCGCGAGAGAAAGAGAGGGATATCTAGTGAGAGGTTGATGAAGATGATGGAGAGAGGAGTGATCCACAAACCTTTGTTGTTGATCCTAGTCGCTGCTGTGTTTCTTGTGGCCTTTGCAATGGATACCGAAGCTGCAAGGACCGTGAAGAACGGCGACGGGGAGGCTGCCGATCAGCCTCAGAACTTCCTTGGCGGCGGCTCCCTCCCCGGCCCCGGCGGTGTGGGCGGCGGCTTTTTACCTAGCCCTATCCCAGGCTTCGGAGGAGGATCCCTTCCGAGTCCAGGGCTCGGGTTTGGGACACCGGGAGGAGCAGGCGGCTTCTGCACTTTCTTTCCGGCGTCGCCGGGATGTTCCTCCGTCCAGTCCGGTCTCCCCGGCGGCACACCATGACGGATGGGGAGGCTACCAGCTCTCTGTGCTTCCATTTAATAAATCAGGGGTTTAATTTGAGGTCGGCTGTTCTAGGGTATATATATATATATATATCTGTGTGGGAATGTATGGCTCGAGTGTGTACTGTGTTGTGGGTGATGCCTCTCCCTCTCTCTCTCTCTCTCTCTGTATCATATATGTACATATGGGTCTATTTGATAGTCCAAAATAACAGTGAGATGTCTTAACATGTCCTTGTAAGGACATTTTGGACATTTCATAATTATCATTAATTAGGACTACTATTCTTCATATATAAATATATATATATATTGAAGCATTTCTCTCAATTTTAATTTATAAAAAATTAAAAAAACTAATCCCGTTATGCATGCATAAAAAAAATTAAATAAAATTTCATTAATTAGTGTCTAGCAGTTATAGACCTTGGAACACTAAGCTATGAGCTATCCTAGGTTGCATAAAAACATATATGAGAAACCGAAATGATATAAAATGAAAATAAAAAAATAATATTTTTTAAAAAATAAAAAATAAAAACGCATAAACAAAAAATATATATAGAGTCTTTTTGTAAATATAATTTTTAATATAAAAAATTAATATATATAATATAATTTTTATATTATATATTATCTATTATAATATGTAATATAAAATATTCTTATATATTTTTATATTATATAATATAGGAAAAATTTTCCGGTTCACATTTTTTGTAATTTTTTAATATTATAAAACAGTTCCTTTTAAAATTACAGAAATGCCCCATAAATATTTTTTTATTATTTATCTACATTTCAGTTCATAAAAGTATTTTAGAAATGTAAAAATAAAACTCCCAAAACGTTTTCGTGTATCATAAGATTAAGAGCTACCTACCATGGACCTTTACCTAGACCTTAATGATTTTGAATTTAAATATTATTAATATAATTCATATTAACTTTTTAATCAATATACCTACAAAATCAATTCATGCTAAGGCTTTTTATTTTTTCATTTTCAAGTACACATATTTCAAGAGCCCAAAAAGGTAGGAATGTATTGACAAAACAAAAATATGAAAACGACACGACATATAACGAAATAAAATCGTCACAATGATAACAAAATCTAAATCTAGACTAAACAAACACTGACGAATAATTTTTTAATCTCATTCCTATATCAAGCTTCTAATATGACAAAGGGAATGTGTTGTATAGTTAGGTATGATATGAGAGCTCTTTATAGAAATCATTAGATCTACAAATCAACTAAGCAAGTTGCTAAGTTATAAGTAAGTTCATAACTTAAAATAAAAATAAAAGTAGAGAAGCTCATCACCTATGCCGTGTTTTCAACTTCAGAAAGACTTTGTTAACACACACAATATCTTCACCACCCTCCCAATTGCTATGACTTGAAAGCTCTCTTTATGAATCATTTTGTCTATGTATCAACTAAGCAAGTCGTTAAGTCACAATCAAAATCATAATTTAAAATAAAAAATAAAGATAAAAATTGAGAACTTGTCGCTCATATCGTAATTTCAAGTCTAGAAAGACTTTTGCTGACACACACAATATCTTCGCCACCCTCCTGACTCACAATCCCTAATGCGACTTTTCTTCTTTCGAAAAATTTTAAGAATAAATACAAATAATAAGACGTTATGCTGTGTAAAATAAAACTAATCGTACTAAGTTAAATCATTCCTTTAACGATCTTAATCGATAATCGATAAGAGAGTTTTTTCCATTTTATGTTCCATTCTATCTTCGAAAATGAGAGTGACTCAATTGACATCTACCGTCGAATGTGGAGCTTAAAAGCAACAACATTATAATAAAACAGAATTTAATTGTACTATGGTATGCAATTAAAAAATAATAAAAATAGAAGCTTTTTTCCGGCAGTTTTTCAAACCCATTGGTGCCAATGGCGGGTTTGGTTGCTTGCGGTATATTTGTTGCTATCGTGTTCGTGACAACAAATCGACACCCAGAGAGAGCACGTTGAGAAACTCAACAAAGTTGCCCTAAATGGGTACGAATTGGGGGCGGAAGCCATTCCAATTCTAGTTTGGGTTCAAACGATGTCGATGTTTCTCCCGGCAAAGCAACTTTTTGACTGACTGTCAGTGTATCTTTGGGAAAGAACATCGCAGCTCAAACAGAATGTAAGGATCGTCTCTCTTCTGATATCGGTCGCGTCTCGTCGTAACCCTAAGCTCAGGTAGTCCCTCTCGCGTAGGGATTCCGGAAGCTTCGTGTGTATGGCAGCAGGGATCGTTAACTGAATAAGTAGTTTAATTCCTGACCTAATTAATCAATAAGTAGTGAGTTCATGTCTTGCTATGCGTTTTCACTGGTTGATCGACTTGAAATTCTCAGTTGTTCTTTGTTTCACCGTTCAATGTAGGTTTGTTTTTTGTTACTTTTCTTCTGTTTTCTGGTGTTTTGGACTGTGAAGCAGTTTCACTGATGAGGCTTTGAGGGAGGAAGGTTCATTGGGCATTAAGTCCAATGCCTTGAACCCATCTCAGTTTCAGAGCGTTAAGAAATTGAAAGTGAATGGGTCTTGTAGCAGACTCTGCTCTGCCTGCGGGGAAGCCAATGAAAGTATAATAGCCTTCTGATTGTCCTGTCCCTGTTCTTCTTTTGGTATAACTACCCTGGGCATTGAACTTCTTGGCTTACTTGTATTGGTAAAGGTGACTGTGTGCTATATATGTGTGTGCGTATGTTCAAACTGGTTCCTTTGGTGAAGTTCTTTTATAGTTCATTTTTGGTGTTATCTTTATAATGTGCCTTCTTTTTCAGGATGATAAACGATTAACAATAGGTGTCAGAAATCTCTTGTTAATGTGCACTTCCATTTTCAGGCCTTAAAATATTATTTGGCGTGCAGGAGAAAATTTGTAATTTTAGAAATGTCGAGTTACTTGTCCTGCAAGGTATATGGCCTTTCATTCTTGAATGCTCTTACATCTGCCTTGGCATTTTCAGCCTGCATGAAACTGCTGGTTTGTCCTACAGACTTCCTTAGGTTACATGACAGTGGCACACTTGACTTTAGAAACTATGCAAAAATAGCTTTATAGCAGAATTCGACTATACCTAGACATTAATCCAAAGATTGAAAATTTAAGTGTTCTCAGTGGCTTCCTTTCTTTCCTCCCCCCCCTCCCCCCCCAACCCCCAGATGGTTTATTGGTTAAATTTCCTGTACATTTACTTGTCTCAATCATTTGTCCATGACCAAGCAAATCATAATGTTTATCTCATATTATTTTGAGTCTTGCTTTTTCTGAATCCTTCTTTGTGTTTGTTGTTTCTGCTATTCCATTCAGAGTGAGGGAAACAATGGATGATACATGTGCTGTCTGTGCTGAGACTCTTGAGTGGGCAGCATATGGAAGATGTGGACATCGTGAGGTCTGCTCTACATGCATTACTCGTCTCCGATTCATTTGTGATGATCATCGCTGCTGCATCTGCAAATCTGAGTCCAATATCGTCTTTGTCACCAGGGTATGGCATTTGGATTTGTGTGCTACTTACGTATTCTTTTACTTCATTACTACTTTTTTTCCTTGATATATTTGCTATCTTTTCTTTTTCTAAATCAGTTTGATGGGTATTCTAGTTGTATAGGCTTCATTGTTGTCAAAGTAATTGAAAATCTCAATAGGTGGGATTGACTACATTGATTTTATCTCACCAATCATCTCTATGTATAACCATATCTTTTATAAACTCATTATAATGTATGGCATGCCTATGAGGTTTTAGAAAGTTCTTCTTGATTTTTATCAGCCATTTTTACTATAAATTCTTCTGTTCCATGCACTCTCTATATAGAAGTATCTATTTGTTTTCTTCTCACATAATCAAACCCCTAATGGCATCTAAGACATTTTATATTCTCAATAGCGATTCTGACAAGGATGAGAACCCCTTGCGCTGTCTGTATCCCCACATCCCCATTCCCTGCCCAATTGGGTATTTTGTTTAACTCCCTGTCCCCAAAGATCAGCAGTGCTGAAAATAAATCAACAAACAGTCAATGATGCAATTTTATCATTAGGAAAATTAAGATTCCAAATATATGTATCGTTCTCCATCTTTTGTGCCAACTTAGTTGTACAGTTTTTTATAAGCAACTGTTAGTTTCTTCGTTTATATTGCATTCCTAAATTTCTTTCTATTTCTATATTATTATGCATCATATGGTGTATACTTTTGTTCCTTTTGTTCAGGCTTTAGGAGATTATACAAGAATGATAAAGGATTTCTCCGTCTTTCCAGTTGATCCATCAGAGGGTCAACTTGGGCCCTACTGGTATCATGAAGGCACACAAGCATTCTTTGATGACTTTCATCACTACAAAGTGATTGCTGCAATGTGTAGGCTTTCGTGCATTGTTTGCGAAAAGAAAGATGAGCAAGGCAGTGAAAGCTCAAAGAGAAGAGACAAATTTAGGAACATTGGGCAGTTGAAGAGCCATTTATTCCACCACCATAAATTGTTCATGTGTACTCTTTGTTTGGAAGGCAGGAAGGTTAGACCCATGTACTTATAATGCATGTCATTACCATGATTTGCTGGCTCTCTATGTTTGCTGTGATAAGCTTGCCAAGATTCATCTTTTTTTTTTTTTTCTATCTTAATCTCTGATGTGTTTTAATAATATCTTTTTGCACATTCTTGTAGCAATTTGTTTATCTTGCATTTTCAAAAGTAGTATACTCAGTTAACTCGTTAATGTTTCATAACACGAATAAAATAGAACCATTAGAAGCATGCCTATTGCATCCTTGCGAACTGGCTTTGTTGGACCAAATCATCACAGTGCTTATTAAATTATCCTTTCCAGATACATCATATCTAATAACTGAAGTGGAATTCATTGCGGAATAACCATTATGAGTAAAAGTCAATTTGATCATATACCAGTTTGGATTCTTTTGTTTAGATTTCTGCTCAAGGGAAATTTGGAATTTAGTGCTGAAGTCTGTTGAGTTTGATATTTGGAGTTGTCTATTTTACCTACCTTATTCATCCTAGAGGAGCTTTTTAAGTGTGTTCTCATGTGCAGTCATGACCCTGACTTCAAAATTACCTTTATATCAGGTTTTTATATGTGAGCAGAAGTTGTATACTAGATCACAATTGAATTGGCATATAAAAACTGGTGACTCCAAGGTTGATGGTAATGATAGTGAAAGAGGTGGTTTTATGGGTCATCCTATGTGCGAGTTTTGCCAAACTCCGTTTTATGGGGAAAGTGAGCTGTACGCTCACATGTCTACCGAGCATTATACTTGCCATATATGCCAAAGGTAGATCATGCTTCTCGATGAAAGGCTTCAAAAGTGATTGCTTAAAATTCAAGCTGACTTCAGATTTTCATGTCTTTACTCAATGCAGGCAGCACCCTGGACATTACGACTACTATGGGAACTATGATGACTTGGAGGCTAGTCACCTTTTTTCTTCAACTTACTCCTTGCATACATGGGCATGATGGTATCTTTTTAGTGTTAAACCTCATGTGAAATATTACTTCATGTCTTTGCCACAGATCCATTTCCGTCAAGAACATTTCTTATGTGAGGATGAAGCATGCCTAGCTAAAAAGTTCGTTGCTTTTGCAACTGAATCTGAAATGAAGGTGACTTTAATGACCTTGAAAATGTGTAGTTCTCTTTCTAGCTTGAATTTTTAAGGCTGTCCTTTGTTGCACTCACTGCCCATTTGATGCCACTCTGGCACCCATTATGTGTTGTTTCTAAGTTTACCATATTATCTGTTTTTATTATCTGCAGAGACATAATGCCATGGAACACAGGGGGCACATGTCTCGTTCTAAGCGTAATGCTGCCCTTCAGGTACTCTTGCATCAACCTCTTTGTTCTTAACTTTTGAGGCTTAGTTTTATCTTCCTCATATCTATCTTCTTTCTTTTCCATTTGTGGTGTATGGATTCATAACCAATCTTGACTGCAGAATTCAATGCCCCATCCTCTCCTGCCTCCATTTCCTACTTCCTATCTTTAATTCTTACTACGTGCATTTATTTTATTTTTTCCACAATCAGATACCTATAAGCTTTCGATACAGAGGAACTAGGGAGCAAGGTCAAAGTCGAGGAGAACATGGCTCTCATGCTTCTTATTTTGACGATCAACTTGATTTGGGGATTCAAGCCAGTCTCGAGGCCGCCAATTCTAATGAACACCGTGTCACTTCATCCAGTGTCCATGCGGATTCTGGTCGTAGAGAAGCTAGTGAAATTGATTCAGTTCTTGGGTCACTTGAATCTTTGCCTCGTGTACCTTCTCAGCTGTCTTCTGGTTATAGTCGGGCTGCGCAAAACTCAAGGAATGTGCTGTTAGACCAATCTTTCTTTCCTCCACTTCCTGTGGCTGCAACCAGCATTCGCCAAAACCACAGAAACAACTCAGAAGGATTGGGGCAGAATACAATGGCTACTGAGCTTTATCAGTGGAAGAATGTAACTGTGCGTGACACATCTAGAGCTCGGTCAGCAGTGAGTCGACAACCTACTGTTATAATAGGTGGTTCTTCCCAGTTAAGACCTATGTCTGATTCTATACATCCATTATCATCTGGGTCTGCCCGTTCTGCTACTAAACCAGCAACAGGTGATGGACTTGTACCATCTAATTCTTCGAGCTCTCGACAGATTAGATCAACAAACACTGATGGAGTATCAGCTAGTTCTGCCAGTTCAGCAACAGGTACTATAAATAGCTTAAAGGGGGCCCATTCTGCTTCAACTCCAAACCTTATGAATAGTGATTCTGTGGGGCCTGCTATATCTGATTTTCCTCCTATTTCTTCAACAAATAACAACAAATTGGCTGTGAACACCCCTTCACCTGACATTGAAGATGTTCGGGCTGCTAACAAGTCTCTTGTGGAGAGAATCCGTGCTGATTTGGAATTTGATGAAGACAAATTTGCTGCATTCAAACTCATAACTTCAGAATATCGGAAGGATTTGATGGATGCATGGGAATATCTTGCTTATGTGTATCAGTTTGGACTGCCGCATCTCGTCCCTGAGCTAGCTAGACTGTGTCCTGATGCTCGGAAGCAAAAAGAGCTCTTTGAGGCTTATGACAGTAGCCAGTTGAAACATGAGAAAAGTTCGAAAAAGGGTAAAGAGAAGTGCGATGAAGATAATGGGATCAGTAGTAAATATCGTGCTTTGGCAGATTGCGTCGTGAGAAACATGAGGGAATTGCATTTAAACTCCAAACCTTCTGAAGAAGTGGAGATCTTGTCAAAGGATGATGAGCATTGCTCTGCCAAAGGCAAATCAAAGGTTCCAGTTGATGACAATGGGGGCGACTTGAATTCTGGTCTTCATCAGCCCCCCGGTGGTCTGAGGATCCAAAACCATACTCAGCCAGCTGCCGACACCCCAAAAGCAAGTCCGGGGACTAAAGGAGGAGGAAACAAGCCCCGGAAGAAGACCTCAAAATTCTATCGAGTTCGCTTGGGCGACACTTCATCAGAATCAGATTTAGATTACACAAACTCCGATCCTCATCCTGGCCCTGGTCCTGATCGCGAAGTCTTCCCGGTTCAAGGAGCTTGGCGCAATGGGGGCGGCCAGAGACTCGTGGCAAACTGGCGATTACCGGGATGGAGCGCTGAACAACAAGATTTTGCTTAGCCATACCAGTTAAAGAAAGAAGAAAAGAAAGAAAGCAACTGTCATTGGGCTGAGAAGTGGCTTCTGTGCAGTGTTAGTTACCCACTACTTATTTATATAGTCGTTGTGGGTGGGTAGGTGTGTTCTTGGCCTCCCTCTCTCCCAGTACTGTGAAAATCTAGTTTCTGAGTACAGGTTTTAGTTCTTGGTGGTGGGTATAGTGAAATGGAAGACTCTTTGTAGGCTTGCTTTTGGTTGTTATTAGAAGTTTTGTCATAATAGGGGTTCTGTTACTCTCTTTGGTAAGATGCTCTGTGTTGGTTTGGGGGAGTTTTTGAGTGTTTTTTGTGTAATCTTAAACATGGCATGCTCAGGCTCAGCTCTGTGATATATAATCTGTAATTATAACCTTCTGGAGAAAAGGGCTATTTGCCATTCCCCAATTTGATCTTTTGTTTGTGTTTATAAGAAGCAGCAGCAGCAGCAGCTAATCACCAGCTCAGAGGGGTGTCTCTTGGCACCACTTTTTTCTTGAATCTTAGGTTCATAAGAATAGGGTTCATCTATACCTACCCTCTGCCATGGGCCCATCGAGCTAAATGGGATCAGAGTAAGCTCACTTGTCTGTTTATTTTGATAAATTTTTAAATGAGACATTGCACTTGTTATAATTATAACTTAAAATTCAAATTTGTTAGGATTTTTAATTTGATTGTGATTAAAATTTTAAATTTGATTATGATTAGCATATTGTTAAATTTAATTTTAACTGAGATTTATTTCATCTGCATGAATATTCTTATAAATTGATCATGATATAATGTTTTGTATACATCTATAAATAATTTTACGTTTATAAATAGATGTTCAGTGTTCTAGAATTAGTTGTAACTTTATCACTATTAAAGTGATAATATCACTTTTGTTATAACAAATTTGTATAGTAATATTTTACTCTTTTTGTTCATGATTTTTCTTTATTTGAATTTTTCACGTAAAATTTTGTATTTATGTATGTGATTGATAGTTTAATTGTGATTTATTTTCGATCTAATTTCATAACAAATTTTTATACTTTATTTTTGTGTTTATTTTCATTTTAATTAGGGTTAATTGAGTTTAGAAACTATTAAAAAATACATTCACATGTTACCATATTAGCATAAGGACGAATCCGATCTTAAATTATAACCAATATGTATCACTTTCTTTGATATATGACATTAAGCCACCCTTATAGGAGAGAACATTCATAATCAAATTGACCGAAATGATAAAATTAAATAAATTAAAATTATGTAAAAACTGGAACAAAATTGAACAAAACAAAATATTGAATAAACCAAAAACTAAACAAATATAGAAAAAAAAAAAAAAAAAACTAACCTACTAAAAAATTGAAGAAGAAAAAAACCCAAAACAATTGAAAATACCAAAAAAATCAAAATTTTCAATTAATTCAATTATTTTAATTTTTTTCAATACAAAAATCAAAACAAATTAAAAATACCAAATTTAATAATCGAATCAAAGCGACAATTTCGATCCGTTCTATTCACCTAAACCGAACTACTGCACACGGCTACCAGCTGTGCGGCTGCCGTCCCTAATTAAACTAATTTATAAATATTAAATTAAAAATCATAAAGCAACAGAAGCGGGGATAGCTCAGTTGGGAGAGCGTCAGACTGAAGATCTGAAGGTCGCGTGTTCGATCCACGCTCACCGCATTTACTTTTCCTCTCATCCTTTTTCATATTTTTTATTTTTATTTTTTTCCTTTTCTGTATTATATGTTATATTAATAATAACATACAAAAACACAAATACAAGTGTCAATAAAAAGAGCATAGCAAGTAAGGAAGATTCAATTTTGATACTTGTGGTGTCCATCTTGATATTTTGTATTGCATTAATATATAAATATATAAAATTTTAATAAAAACATCAAATTTTTTAAATGTCGAAATAACATTCACATTTCACTTAATTCTTTAAGATAACACAAACAATTCACCGCAAGTACTCGAGAATTTGGAATATCATGAGATTACGAGTTTAAATCTGTCTTTATGTAAAATTACTTAATTATTTGTGTCTATCTAAAAGATCAAGTGTCAAACTTCGACTCCTAACGAAATTATCTGTTTATCTAGCATCGAACAGAGATCAAATTTACCGACCAAAGAAAGACAAAATACAAAAAAAAAAGAAAGACACTAATGAATGCTTGAAAATTGAATTGCGTTGCAACTCAACTCAGCATGGTGCGTTAACAATAAATTGGTTTCCATCATCTCCCACACTTAATCATTGTCTTTTCAAAATAAAAAAATAATAATATATCACCTCAAAATATTGGTTCGATCCTAAATTTTAAATCCCAATCTTAAAATTTTGGTCCACATAAAAAATATCAGTCTGGTCCAATCTGGTACGTTAGATAATTAGTCTGGTCTTCGGCCTTCAAATTAAGATCTTTTTAGTTTCATCCAATCCAAATTGGTTGCACACATTATCACTAATTTGATTTATCCTTTTAAGTGTTTGTATTTTAAAAAATAGCATGAAATTGGTTATTGTATTATTGTACTTTTAAATCCGGTGACACGCTAATCATTAATGGCATATATCGTCTTAACATTATTCAGTGACACTTAAATTCTACTAACAATGTCAACTCTATTCTCAATTAAAATAACATCACACACTTACAAAAATTTAAATTAAATCCCAATATTCAAATTCAAAAAACCTTACATAATTATAAATTATATATTTTTAACTCCTATGGGTAATATAGACAGTTCGTCGCACATCTTCAGAAACTTAAGATATCATGAGTTTGTAAGTTTGATTATATCTCCTTGTGAGACTATGTAATCACCTATACCTATCCTAGGGGTAAGACCCTAGATTTCAATTTGTGATAAACATGTCTATACACTTAGGCGAGTCGAAATGGACTTTGGGTTTTTGAGATAGTGGGACGATTCAGGACAAAGGGTATTAGTGATAGAAGACTTTTTTGAAATTTCTTACATTACAAAAAAAAATTATAATTTATATATTTTTAAAGTATAATAATTAATTTGATTCCAAATCAGAAAAAAAAAAACAAAAAACAATGACTAGGCGTATTAAAAATTAGTGATAAAGTGGTAAAACTTTGCTTCCAAGTTGGAAACGCAATTGAACAAAGCCACCGCCGGGACATTAACGCAGTTGAATAAATAAAATAGAGATTGATGAAAATTTATGGAATCCATATTATTTAGTCAAATTAAAAATAAAATTAAGAATGATGTTTGATAAAAATAATATTTTATTATTATCATATCATACGATTAAACATGTGTAAATAAAACAATTAAAAATGACAAGAAGAATCAAATCATCCTTTTTATCTAATAGCAATCTTCAAGGATCACCTACAAATGAGCATGTATAATAAAGGGTCGTGTTGAATTTCTTGATATAATCTTCGATATTTAAGTTAGTAAGAAATTGAAATAGCGAGTAGATAGTGAGTGCTTCTATATTAAGGGGGTATTTGTTAAAATGAACAAGATAATAAATATCAAGATAAGGTTGGAATACATTTCAGATCAAGATATGAAATTATCAAGATAAGGCTGGAAAGCATTCCAAAATTTTTATCAAACTGTTTGTTAAATTTTTTAAAATGCACTAAATGACACAAACATCTTTTTTTTCTTATTTATAAAGACCAATATACGCTTATCTTGAGCAGGGAGAGATAAGCATATATTGAAAGATCAAAATAAGAGGTTATTAATGATTTTTTCAATAATTTTTAAATAAGCTTAACAAACATGTTGAAAATGATAGAAGTCCGAAATGCATTTCATATATTAACTTTTTTACCATATATCTTGATTAATAAATGCTCCCCAACTAGTTTATCAATGTAGGTACTCATCCTTATCTAGGCACGAGCTATGATACTTCAAAATTTTCATACTCACTTAGCTCAGAGTGGCGGAGAATTCATCTAATCAAATCGGGATAACCCGAAAGTTAAATCTCATTGACTTATCATTTCACCACAATTCAGATGTGGAGTTGAATTTTGTTGATTTGTCTATATGATATGAGGACACATAACGACGCTATATTACTTGAAATAATGTCAATACTCATATGGGAGACGGTGATTCATCACACCAAGAGTAGTTAGCCAAACTTATATTTTGTGTATGTATTTTTATCTTTTATTTATGTGATCATTTAAATTTTTTATTGTTTCAATTATATCTTTAGATTTGTATTTACAAGTCAATTTAATCCATATACCTTGATTTTTTTTTCGTGTCATAATCTAAACTTTTTATTGTTTCAATTATATCTTTAGACCTGCATTTCGAGTTGATTTAACCCATATACTTTATCATTTTATTTTATCTTTTTTTTTATATACATGAAAGCATATAAATTAAATTAACTCGAAAATATAAGTTTAGATGCGTAATCGAAATAATAAAAAGTTTTAGTTGCCACAAAACAAAAATTCAAAATATAAAAATTAAATTGACTCGAAAAAATAAATTTAGTGATCTAATTAAAATAACAAAAAGTTTGACTATACAAAAATAAAAAAAATAAAAATACAAAAATAAAAATATAGATTTAACCAAAATAATTTGATAATTTCATCTTTTCATATGCTCCGTGGTCAATTATTGTATATATATTTAATTACAATAGTAAAAACTCATCCTGTAATTTCTATTCTTAAAAATTCCAAGATTTAATAATTGAATCACGTGCCAAATAATCCCTCAACTTTCAAGTCACGTTTCTTTCAAAACTTTGGTAGGTAAGGCAGATTCAACCACATTTGTCACAAATCACTTTAGACCATGAAGAACGCCAAAATATGTACCAACCCCTTCGGTGGCGCAAACGATTTTTTGCACACGATTGGGAGCTTAGGTGCAGTGAGTCCGAGTCTGAATTTGTATAATTAGTGTATTATTTGTGTCTATTAAAGGAGTTAGGGTCTGAATTTTGACCTGAACTTACGTAGTATTTTACCCATTAGTCTTAGCAGCCAAATCGTAGATTACAGAGAATGACAATCCGGATTAAAGATTATTGTGTATCGAGAATCCCTCAATTTTTACATTATAAATCTATATATATATATTTATGCACCAATTCTAGTTGTTTTTTTCTCTCTTCAAGTTACATAATATTTACGAATTATTGCCCCATTTTCTTGTGCCCTGATGGACTGAGGTTGACTAAATTCATTTGGGGAGGTGAGGCTGCCAAAACCTATAAATTATTTATATTTCTTTAATTCTTTTACTAGATTTTCTTTAAAAAAAAAAAAAACTTGTCGACGACTTGACTTTAATAATTTCTTATCCAAACGTTGCCTCAGCAAGTTGGAGCATGCTTTTAATTTCAACCATAGAGGTGGCTCGTGTTTTGTATGTGCCAAATTTATATTTATATTTTTATATTTTAATTTTTTTTATAATTATTTATATTTTTTATTATTTCAATTATCTATATTTTTAACTCAATTTAACTTATGTACTTTGATTTTTTTTCGTATGTTAAGTCAAACTTTTTATTATTTTGATTATATTTTTATACTTATATTTTTTAAGTTAATTTAATTAATATATTTTAATATACTAAAAAAGATAAAATAAGATTAATTAATTTTTTTTTTTACACATCAAAATACAGAAATTAAATTAATTTGAAAAGATAAGTGCATGTGTAATCGAAATAATAAAAAAATTAAATTATTATATAAAAAATAAAATAAAAAAATGAGTTTGACTTATCATTTATTAATCACCCTCCGATAAAACTTAAAAGAAAGTATTTTAAGACTTCGCCGGCACTATATTTAAATAAACTTGAGTGCTTGTATACGTACATGTACGCACATAGGCAAGAAGATGACACATCAATCACTATATATATAAATATAATCACTGGAAGCAGCGAATGCTGAGATCTGGCGACATTAATTTATAGCAATGGTCATCGACCACATCTGCACGAAATCTCTTTATTTGACTGTTGACACTCTCGCACGGGCATAGGTTGAAATTACGTTGCACGGACACAGAAATGAGAAACGTTTCTAATAGGAAACGGAAACGTGGAAACAGACGTTTTTTTAAAAAAAATAGGCATAAATAAGGTCCGAAACGGGAATAAAAAACGTTTCCAAAATGTTTAAAAAATGAGAAAACGACACCTATAAAGTGTTTTCGTGCAACATAGGATTGAACAATAAATTTGGATTAAAGTAAAAACCTAAATAAAATTAAGAATGATTTTAACGTTTAATTTTTAATTAAATTAAATAATTTGATATACATATATATTAAGTAAAAATATGTATATAATTTATTTTTATTTTGACCCAAAGCTAAAAATTATTATTTTTCAAGCCAAAGACCAAAGCTTACACGTTTAATGTGTCGAAGACAAAAGTTTGTTAAAATATTCAAAAAATTTAAAATAATTTTTAAACTAAAAATATATAATTTATCCCTATACTTGAAAAATCTTGCACCAAAATATATACGTCTCTAATATTGATTTCAATATCGTATTCGAGTTTTCAATATTTGAATTAATCAACGAAGTGTTTAGACGAGAACTCTTCTACCTTTCTTATCGTTCTTTTTTTTAGTAAATTTTAAGTAATTTGACGACTATTAGTCAATAAATTTATTATTATATTTAAGCAACAATAACTTTATTTTTAATACTCACTAGCTAAAACTAAAAATTATTATTTTTCAAACCAAATACCTGATTTTACACACCCCTCCCCTGTTGCTTGGGAATGAATAATAGGGCAGCTTTACAACTAAAAAATAAATTTAAAATAAAATAAAGATAGTGATATGTGTCGGCAGGGGCAGCTTGATTTGATGAGTGGGTTACATGTGTAATTAATGAAAAATAATATTTATATAAAAGCTTTATAAAACAATATTGTATAAATATGATTGTGACATTCAAAGTTTCAGCTTTTTTTTTTAAGTTTTATATCTCAAAATATTAATAAACATAAAAAAATCAGGTGTTTTTTTGTAATTTTAAAAATATTTAAAAATTATTTTATAATATTAAAAAAACTTATTTTTATTTTACGACTGTTACGGCATTTTCTAGACCGATTTGGGCTATTGTCTGGACTGGGAATAGCCCAATGATTGGGCCCAACCTTTCGAAACCCAATGGACCTAAGGCCGAAAACATCTTAGCGAGGTCACATAATTGCTAAAGCATGAGCTCTGATCGCGATAGCAAGCGAGCTCCTAACAATGCCTCTAGCTCTCTAACTAGTCTGATCAGCTCGCAAAAAAAATCATAAAACAGGATAACTAGAGATAATGTCTATTTGTCTTATCTGTGATAAGCCAGATCCCAGATGGTGCGAAACTTTTTTCTCTCGATTTTATGGAAGTGATAAGGATACATTGTCTCTTACGATGTGGCCCTATTACTTTGAACTTCGTGTAAATTGCAAACACCTCCACACTATAAATAAAGAGTCAAAAACCATTGTACAGAGAGGAAAAAATGCATATTATTACTATGCAAAAATTATCAAAAAATAGTCATGAATTAGGCACTATTCTGACCGAACCACGTAAAAACTCTCGAGTATTGTCCGTTGATTGTGCTATTATTTTCTTCCACTCATGTTCGTGATCATTCGATCAGTACAGGCCTATGAATTACGGTTGATCAATTCTGAATGTCGACAACGACCATAATAGAAGTAGAAATAAATTTATTTGTTCTGTCTTAATGATTATTTTAGAGACATAAATAATTTGTATTTATATTTGTTTAAATAAATAATAAAATTTTTATTTATATTTAATTAAATATTATTTTTACAATTTTTATATCAAAATTTATATATAAAAAAATTATATTTTTTTATTTACACTTTTTTTATGAGTTTTCATTTTATATATTTAAAAAAAAAGTATTATTTTTTCGTTTCCATTTCCATTGTCTTTTAGTTTTCGTGTAACTCAGTATTAAAGCACTAAAGAATATATATAATTTTATTTTATTCAGTATAAAATAATACGGCTCGGACGAGCCAACCCAAAAACCAAGCCATCTGCGCCGGAGGGGGTGGGGCGGTCGGTGAACGCGGTCTTAGGATGACGTAATAATTAGCCGCGTGACAGCACAATGGCCCATTAACAAGGTTAATTAGTCCGTGGATCTACCAATCTCGACCACCAACTACAAAAGATCTGAGCCGCCGATCCTCCACATCGGACGGTGTAGAATTCGAATCATTACACTACCGAGCCACAACGCCGTCGATCACATCTCTGTGGGCCCTTTAATTTCGATGGAAAAAAATAAAGGAAAAAAAGAACTTAACGTCTATAAATATGGAGCCCAAGCTCCAGGGAAGAGTCGTCAAGCACCCGACCAAGTTGATTGGAGTTGAGGTTCTCTTGCTCTCTCTCCTCTCTAAAGTCTCTTCCGTCGCCGCCGGGGCATATTTCGTCTTCAGGTACGGTTTCCGTACTGATTTTGCCGCCGTTGTGTTGCATTTCTAGCTTTCGGTGCATCAGATCTCTGTTATTATTCCACGATTCAGCTTCCTTCGAGAAAATTGCTTGATCCGGAATCTTTTTCGTTGCGCTCATGTTGCTTTTACTGGATCTGTGTGTAAGCTCATGGAGTATGGCTCTATTAATGCCGTGGATCTGGCATGCGGTGACCTAGGGTTTTATCATTTCGCTTGCTGGTGTAGTTGAATCTGCAATTTTTGTGAGCGTTGGTTATGTGAAGTCTTTCTGATATCTATGCTTATATATGAGCTAAACTCTAATTTCGGCCTCTCTTCGTTCCTTTCTCTGGTTTTTGTTTCTATCGATGAAGTTTTGCTCTAGGTCTTTTGTTGTGGATGCAAGATTTTCTCACTTTGAGGTTCTTTTTTCTTTCTTTTTTTTTTTTAAAGTTACTATCTGTGCTTGATATTTAGCTTTTCAGCAGCGAGGATGGGAGTTTTATCTTTATTTTTATTTGTCTGGGGCTAAAGTTAATTATGAATGATCTTTGAAATGACGGATCTGATTGCTACCGACCGAAAAGGATAGAAGAAAGAAACGGTTTGTAGGATTGCATGCTGGCACGCTGCGTGTGGTGTGGATTAGCATTTTTTTCTTGCAATGGATCTGATCCCAAATAATTCAAACCTTTTTACTATCAAGTTGGCTTTTGCGTCAATCAATTTAGCAAAAAAAAGAAAATCGTGGCACAGACATGTGCATATTTTTGACTTCTATATTGAATTTTGATTGTCCGGCCAAGAATGGTGTTTGTTGTTCTTTAGATCTGTTCTATTTGGTTATCCAGCCCAGATCCAGTCCATTTTACCAACAACAGCTCGCTGACATGGTCTCGCCAAACTATCTTTTTCTGTGTTATAATTTATTTTGTACTGAGGATTTGAACTTCTATGATACTTCTGTACTGAATGTTATGTTTCTTTTACAAATTGTGGGGCTATAGGTAATTCATGTGTTAATTCTCTTAGTGGTGCTCTGTTTCTAGAGGTAATTCATGTATTAATTCTCTTAGTGGTGCTCTGTTTTCCAGCTTGAGAGGATGGAAACCTTCCTCTACACCTCCGAATCTGTGAACGAGGGACATCCGGATAAGCTCTGCGATCAGATCTCCGATGCAGTACTCGATGCCTGCCTCGAGCAAGACCCCGACAGCAAAGTCGCCTGTGAGACCTGCACTAAGACTAACATGGTCATGGTCTTCGGCGAGATCACAACCAAAGCCAAGGTGGACTACGAGAAGATCGTGCGCGACACTTGCCGCAACATCGGCTTTGTTTCCGATGATGTTGGTCTTGATGCCGATAACTGCAAGGTTCTGGTCTTCATCGAGCAGCAGAGCCCTGACATTGCCCAGGGTGTCCACGGCCATCTCACCAAGCGCCCTGAGGACATCGGCGCCGGCGACCAGGGGCACATGTTTGGCTACGCCACCGATGAAACTCCCGAGCTGATGCCCCTCAGCCACGTCCTCGCCACCAAGCTCGGCGCCCGCCTCACTGAAGTCCGCAAGAATGGGACTTGCCCCTGGCTGAGACCCGACGGCAAAACCCAAGTCACCGTCGAGTACCACAACGACAATGGCGCCATGGTCCCTGTTCGTGTCCACACCGTTCTCATCTCCACCCAGCACGATGAAACTGTTACAAATGATGAAATTGCTGCTGATCTCAAAGAGCACGTCATCAAGCCCGTCGTCCCTGAGAAGTACCTTGACGAGAAGACCATTTTCCACCTTAACCCCTCTGGCCGATTCGTCATCGGTGGACCACACGGTGACGCTGGTCTCACCGGCCGTAAAATCATCATTGATACTTACGGTGGATGGGGAGCTCACGGCGGTGGCGCCTTCTCTGGCAAGGATCCCACCAAGGTGGACAGGAGCGGCGCCTATATTGTCAGGCAGGCCGCCAAGAGCATTGTCGCCAACGGGCTTGCTCGCCGGTGCATTGTGCAGGTATCGTACGCCATTGGTGTGCCTGAGCCATTGTCGGTATTCGTGGATACCTACGGGACAGGGAAGATTCCGGACAAGGAGATTCTGAAGATCGTGAAGGAGAGCTTTGACTTCAGGCCGGGAATGATTTCGATCAACCTGGATCTGAAGAGGGGCGGCAATGGCAGGTTCTTGAAGACTGCTGCCTACGGCCACTTTGGAAGAGATGATCCCGACTTCACGTGGGAAGTGGTGAAGCCCCTTAAATGGGAGAAGCCCCAGGATTGATTGATTGATTCATTCCTGCAATTCAAATGCATTATCTTCTTCTCTGCTCCGTCCGCCGCCGCCGCCGCTCCTCCTCCTCCTCCTTTGACCTCTAAGAGCTTGCCTATTGTTTGCTTGTTACTCTCATTTTACCTTTACTTCCTTTCTTTTCTTTCCCGTTTTCCTTTTGTTTCTTTGTATTTTGGTCTGTTTTTCGCCATATAAAAATATAAGGCTTATCTAGTCTAGTGTTTATTAAGTCTTCAAAAGATGGGAGAATAAAAGATCGTTGATGGTCAAAAATTGCCAAGAGCGAATGCGATATTGCTGATGTTTTTTTGTTTTTTTTGTTTTGTTTTTGTTAAATGACTAATTATCTTTAAAAATAATTATTTACTTATTTTTAACAAAGGAGAGTCAGAATTGATCCTCCCATAAGAAGATTATTACTATTTGGACCCAAATCTCCCATTTTTTGTATCTTCTTTGTTCTGGGTCGGATCCATACATAAGAGAGGAAATGTGTGTCGGTTGTATTATTACAATGATCAACAATCAGATTACAGCCTTTTATAGGAAAATTTGTACAAGAAATTAAATACAGAATCATTAAAGATTTTTTTAAGAATTCCAAACATCTTCTTGGTTTCTTCCAATGTGCTGAATACGCAAGCCTCTTCGTTTCTTCTGACGGCTCATGAGGCAGCCATTGGTGCACTGTGAACCCTGGGAACAAAGCCAGTGCCGTGTATCAGGCGCCCCTGTGTAGTTGACGTTGGATATATATGACAGTATGTATAAGCGTTCAGCAACAACAGCAATGGCAGAGCACCAACAGCAATGGCAGAAGAAGATGGCAAGAGCAGATTGGAAAGGATAGAGACACGTCTTAGATTGAGTCACGCCTGTCTTGAAGGTAGAATAGTCCTGTGCTGACACCAAGCAGACTCGGGCTATTGGCTTAGGGGCGAGAGCGATTTTGTTCACCCGTGACCATCACCCTCACTATTCATGTGAGGGTGAAAAACAACGGAACGTCAATCAAAAATTATTTTAGATCGTTTCGTTGTTTTTCACTCTTACATGAATAGTGAGGGTGATGGTCACCTCCATTAAAGGGGGTGAATAAAATCGCACTCCTTAGGGGCATTAGTTAAAATGAACGATATAAAAGGTATCAAGATAAGGTTGTATTGTTTTTCAGATTAAGATATAGAATGATTAAGATAAAATTAGGAAGCATTCTAATATTTTTATCAGAGTGTTTGTTAAATTTTTTGAAATATACTGATAGTTGTACTTTTTTTTTTATGTGTTTATTAATACATATGATAAGTATTAAGATAATAATTTTTTACCAAAATATCCTTATTATTAAATTCATTCAAAATTATTTGTTAACACATCAACAACAAATTTATGATTAAAATAATATTTTAAGATTAATATGAATTGTTAAAAAAATAAAAATAAAATTTTATTCTCTAAATTTTTGTTCAAAAATAGATTTAAAAAGAGTTGAAAAGTAAAAATAATTATTGTTGGAATTATAATAATTCCACTTAGATAATTAAAAATGGGCAAAACATATTTTCATAATAAATAATAAAATATAAAATTAAATAAAGTAATTTAAAAATTAATGAAAGGAATTGTATTAGTTAATAAAATATATATAGAGAGAGAGAAATTTAAATTTTAAAAATCAATGAAAAGAATAATATCATTTAAATTTTAAAAATGATCAAAATATATAATAATTTAAAAATATATTAAATAATATTAATTACAAGACTTAAATAAATAATTTTTTTTAATAAATTTAAATCTTTAAAATGCATTAAACATTAACTATCCTACAAGGTGCATATAAGTAATTGAAATTTATCTTAAAAGAGTTAAATAAATTTATCTGATGAGGGAGGTCAGATAAATTTATCTTAAAATGGGAGATAAGAGATCATGTGAGAGTTTTTTCAAAAATTATCAGATAAGTTTAATAAACATGTTAGAAAGGCTAAACATTCGAAATACTTTTCATGTCTGATATTTTCTTCCTCTTATTTTGGTTAACAAACATCTCATTCTTCGTAGGATGAAACAATCTCAAAGAAAATATATATATTAAATAAGTTTTTAATAAAAAATATATTCTTTTTTCTTCTTAAACTGAACTGACTCGACAGACGAACGAGAGGTGGGCATGGGTTTGCTCATTCTGGGTGCCCCCTTGGTGCCCAAATTCAAGTGTAAAGGAGGAGTTTAAATGCTGCTATTCACGCTTGCACAACCAATATGAGACAACATACACACAGGCACATATACACTCAAAGACACAACGGTTGAGAGGAATGCTCTTGAGTTGGTTAGCAACCTGACGAAGTCTGCTAGTATAGGAACCCAAACAACACAGTTATTTATACTGAGAAGTAGAGGTGTTCATGGTGCGGTTTGAGCGGTTTAGGCTATTTTTAATACGCCAAACCGCACATGCGATTTGGCATCAAACCAAACCGACGGTTTGGTTTGGTCAGCGAAAACCACACTAGACTGCACTGCAATTTGTGGTGCAGTCTGGTGCGATTTTTGCGGTCTGATGCACTATTGATCAAAAGCAAAGCAACACACATATATATACCAGTTTCTACGATTTGAGAAATAGGAAACCCTAATTACAGGAAACCCCAATATGCCAGCAACCAAACCCATAGAATAGTCCTATAAGCCTGAAACTCAAAACCCAATAGAGTAGTAAAGGAGAGAACTTACAGTGGTAGTGAGCGAGAGCGAGAGTGAGGCAGGGGTAGCCCGCACAATAGCGACCGTCGGCCACTAAGCTATCTGAACCAAAGCCGAGAGCGAGAAAGAGGAAGAGGGAACGCTGTAACGACCAGACCACAAGTAGAGAGCGATAGTGAGAGCGAGATGCAACGAGTTAATGACCACTGGCTACAGCGTTGTGGGTGGCGACGGTGGGGGCAGTGGAGCTCGCGACGGTGGGAGGTAGTTACAGTGATCGAAGAGGCTGTGGGAGGCTGGGAGTAGAGAGAGAGAGAGAGAAATAAGAAATAGGGGTGTCATTTGTGGGTAGAGAGAGTGCGAGAGAGAATGGCGGGGATGGAGACAGAAAGGCTATGGGAGCAAAGAATGTGAGAGAGAGACAGAGACAGAAGGGCGTCTTTGTGCTGTAGGGCAGAGAGAGAGGGGTGGGGTTGCGTGAGAGTCTTTGAGTGGGGTGGGGTTGTGTGAGAGCCTGAGTTTGGAAATTTTGTGTCTGACAATTCAAAAACAAAATGAGTGTTAATGGCATTGGCAATCGCGCGCGCACAGTAAGCTTTAATGCAAAGGACAGTGCATTGTTAACTTAATAATAATTAATATAATTATAATTTTTATTAAATCTCAAATGTCGGGTGGTTCGGTTTGAAACCGAACCGTCAAGGGCCCAAACCGCATAAACCATGGTTTGGGCATGTTACAAACCGTTTTAGACTGTTTTGACAAAATAACAGATTAGTTCGGTGCGGTCTGGTCCAGTTCAGGCGGTTTCCGCGATGTGCCGATTTTTTTGCACACCCTTACTAAGAAGAGCCATAATGTTGGAACATAGTTCTTCTACTAAGTCAGACAAATTTACAAATAGACTTATAGAATGAAAGTTAAAAAACTAAAATGCCTTGCCTTCACTTACATTGTATTAGAAAAAATATAATGCAATGTGGGCGAGGATATTTTAGTTTTTTAACCCCTATTCTATAAGCCTGTTTATAAATCTATTTGACTCTCAAAAATTTTCCTGTTACAACTAGGGGTTTTCGCCATTAGATTAAGAATGATTATGTGATAATGAAATTTTCATATCTAATCCAATTGATAATAATTATCCAAATCAACCATTTTTTATTCGGTTTGATTTGGGTGGTTACAACTATTATTTATGAGTTTTGTGTTATTGGGTTGATTTTTTTTTTTAAAGTTAATAGATTTTAATCTAAAAAGTCAATTAATTAACTCAAAATAATATTAAACATTTAACAATCATATATATATATGTATATAACATAAAACATACAATAATAATTATAAATTTAACTATAAATATGAAATTAAACATTTAAACAAACTAATAACTAACAAATAAAATAGAAACTTACAAGTTTAAGTTACAGGTCCAATCAAACCAACAAACAACAAAGTACAAATCAAAAATTACAAGCTCAAATCAAACCAGTAAACAAAAGACTACTAACAACAAATCTATATGTATATATATATTTGCATTTTAACGGCATAGTTTTTCATGTATGTACGTGGTCAGTTTGGATTAGTTCGATTTGGAAGGTTATAACTTTTAATCAAACCAACGTATCAATTAAGCTATTTTTTCTAACCTAAATGAACTGAACATGTTTCAAATTTAACGTTGTTCGTTTGATTAAGATTGGTTTGACTTAATTTATTCGAATTAATTGATTAATGAACATCGGAGTTGTAATTTTTAAGATAAGTAAAAAATAAATAAATTATATAAATATTAGGAAATAATTTTAAATTATAGAAAATTTTCGTGAAAATAACACAAATAACATGAAAAATATGTGTAATTTATTCTTTTTAATAAAATGAGATAATTTAAACTTGAAAATAAGAAACTATCAAGTTCCTCAATAAGAAGAGCGAAAAGGAATAATTGGTTTGGATATACCATTTCCCGCCATGTTTTGTTTCCCGCCCGCCCAGCGGGCATCGCAGAAGTTATAACGAAACGACACCGTTTGCCTCACTGCCCATATTGCCATCCTTGACGTCGAGACCCCTGCCAAGAGTGACGAACTTACTAAAATGCCCATACATTTTCCCCATAATTTCTCTTTTCTTCGCACCCCTCTCGCACTCTGGTGGGCGAAGGGCAGGGGTGTTTCAGTCCGCCAAATACAGTGGGTTTTGCACATCGAGGAGATTTCAGTAATTTGGCGACCAATGATGGCATTCATGTAATTTTCTCCATCATTTAGCCTTGTTACGTAACCCAACTGTTCGAATAAATAATAATCCCAGTCTCTAGTAACCTCCATTGGAACTCTGCTCTCTCTCTCGTCGATCTGTGCAGCAGCTTTTCTTCCTCTCTCTCCATTTAGCAATTCTCTCATCGCATTCGCTTCGATTTATGGCTTCTTGAGGATTTCATCCTTGCGTTCTTTGGTGTTAATCTACCTTGCATCGATCTTCGGACCATATAGCGTTCGATTCATCCATTCCTTGTTCCACATACGCTGCAATCTCGTTCCAAATCTGTTAGTATTCTGAAACCCTAACTTCGTTTCTTACCTTCCGAGGAGTTGGTTACCAGCCGCGCCAAGTCAAGAGGAAGCCGTAGTAGAGCTCAGCAAACTTAGTTCCTCTCGATCTGAACGAGTCTCGCTGCTCGAGGAAATGTAAGTTGTTTTCTAGTTTTGTTATTTGAATTCTGCGGTTCTGGAGCCTTCTACTGCTTCTGGTGCCCTAGTTTGGGTCGAAGCCTGAAGTTCGCATGAATTTGTGATCTTCGGGTTGGGGCACCGTACTGTTGATTTTGAGCATTTTAGGTTTTTGTTTACGCTTTTTTAATGCTTTTTATGCTTGAAATTGCAGTGTGAATTGAACTGGAAATATACTTCTCTGAAACTGATAGAGGTGATTCTACGACTCCTGACCGCATCATGAATAGAAAATGCTATGCTATGCTATTAGTTTTGATACTTAGGGGGTGTTTTGCTTAGCGATTTGACCGCTTGTAAGCCGGAAGAAGTTGTATAGCTTATTTAGTTATACTTTTGTTAAAAATATTTAAAATGTTAAATATTATTTGACAACATTTTTAGAAAAGCTTCCAACTTTTTTCAAAACGGTATACATAATTTGTTTAGTTGATCAAATATTTTATAAGCTTATCCTCCAATAACTGACATTTCTAACTCCATTCATCTCCTTCTCCTTCCATATTTCTCAAAACTCTCTCTGCACTTCCTCCAGCTCCATCCCCATCACGGCCTCCTCCATCTCCGTCTGTTGCCTCCATTGCCGCCTCCTCCATCTCCGTCGGCCACCTCCTCCACCCCCTACCCTTTCCTTTGTGTGTGTGTATATATATTTAACATTTTTATAAATTATAAATCTAAATTTAATTATAAAATATTATATTAATATATTTTTAATAATTATATATAATTTATATTAACATGTAATGATACAAATTTTATCAATTAAACATTAATTTATAATTTACTTTTATTAAAAATTAATATTTTATAAATTTTATTTATAATATTCAACAAGATGTTCATTTTGATTTTTTTTGGGTTAAATTTTGACATTTTATTAAGTTTTTCAAATCAAACACATAATTATATAAATGACAATTTAAAATATATTTATCCAAACACCTTATCAAGTTAAACGCTAGTTAGTTTTAAAATTTTACACAATTTTTAAGTAGAAAGGTTTAAAAGCCATCTTAAAAAACAATAAGCCAAACACTGTCTTATTTTTCCCTTCATCGCCTTTGTGAATGAAAGAAGAACTGAAAAGGTTGGCAAGAAGAGGGAAGGAAATTTGATAATAATAATAATAATAAATAAATAAATAAAAATAAGAATAAATTAATAAGAATAAAAGCATGTGACGTTTCTTTGATGATGACTGATGTTCTTAGGAGTTAATTGAATGTCTCGTTGATCATGTGGAGTTGTTACTTTTGTATTTTTTTATCACGTTGTTTGTTTGGTCCTTTACTGTTATATTGATCTTGAACTCGCCTTAAACGAAAAAAATGAATTAAAAATGAGTCACCTTGTTCTGGAACACAAATGAGAGTTCTCTGCTCTGATTATTGTTTGTAGTTTATATTCATACATCCGGTATTGACCATGCCTCTATTAATTCCCCTCCCCCCAATATAATTTTCTTGGCAGACCAGTTCTGTAGACGATAAGTCTAGATGGTAGAAAACAGAGGAAATGTTCCTCCTGCAAATGGGAGGGCTCCTGGGGCTGGAAATGCTTATACTATTGACTTGGAGACCTTTAGCAGGCGGTTGAAAGCCCTTTACGTCCATTGGAGTGAACACAAACTTGAGCTTTGGGGGTCTTCTGATGCCCTTGCAGTTGCTACTCCACCTGCCTCTGAGGACCTGCGATACTTGAAGTCATCTGCTTTGAACATTTGGTTGCTTGGATATGAATTTCCAGAGACAATAATGGTATTTATGAGTAAGCAAATTCATTTCTTGTGTAGCCAGAAGAAGGCAACTTTGCTTGAGAGTGTGAAAAGATCTGTCAAGGAGACTGTGGGTGCGGAAGTTGTCATGCATTTGAAGGCAAAAAGTGATGATGGTAAATCACAAATGGATGCTATACTGCGAGCTATCCGCATTCAATCAAAGTCGGAGGGCCGAGATAGCCCTGTCATTGGATATATAGCAAGAGAGGTTCCCGAAGGGAATCTTTTGGAGACATGGTCTGAGAAGACGAAGAACTCTGATCTTCAGCTTGGTGATATAACTAATGGGTTGTCTGACCTTTTTGCTCTCAAAGATAGTAATGAGATTACAAATGTGAAAAAGGCTGCCTATTTGACTGCGTGTGCGATGAAAAATTTTGTGGTTCCCAAACTAGAGAAGGTGATTGACGAGGAGAAAAAAGTCACGCATTCTTCATTGATGGATGACACAGAGAAGGCCATACTAGAGCCAACAAAAGTAAAGGTGAAATTAAAGGCTGAAAATGTAGACATCTGTTACCCTCCAATCTTTCAGAGTGGTGGAAAATTTGACCTCAGACCTAGTGCTTCAAGTGATGATGAGCATCTGTACTATGATTCTGCCAGTGTGATCATATGTGCTATTGGATCTAGATACAACAGCTACTGTTCAAACGTTGCCAGAACTTTTCTAATTGATTCCACTCCAACACAGGGTAAGGCTTATGAGGTTCTTCTGAAGGCTCATGAGGCAGCAATTGATGCACTGAACCCTGGGAACAAAGCCAGTGCTGTGTATCAGGCAGCCCTCTCTGTAGTTGAGAGGGATGCTCCTGAGTTGGTCAGCAACCTGACGAAGTCTGCTGGTACAGGAATTGGTTTGGAGTTCCGCGAGTCAGGATTAAGTCTTAATTCCAAGAATGACAAGGTGCTGAAACCAGGCATGGTTTTTAATGTATCCCTTGGTTTCCAGAACTTGCAGACGGAGGACAAGAACCCAAAGAGCCAGAACTTCTCTCTGTTGCTTGCAGACACAGTTATTATTACTGAGAAGGGCCATGATGTTGCAACTATGTTGAGTTCTAAGGCTGTTAAGGATGTGGCTTACTCCTTCAATGAGGATGATGAAGAGGAGCAGCAGCCAAAGGTTGCACATGCTAATGGAATCAGTACCTTGTATTCCAAAGCAACTCTAAGATCGGACAATCAGGAGATAACGAAGGAAGAGCTTCGGCGGCAGCACCAAGCAGAACTTGCTCGGCAGAAGAATGAAGAAACGGCCAGACGTCTTGCTGGCGGTGACAATGTAGCTGGAGATCATCGCACTACTGCAAAAGCTTCTAGTGAGTTAGTTGCATATAAGAATGTTAATGACCTGCCCCCTCCTAGGGAAATGATGATCCAAGTTGACCAGAAGAACGAGGCCATCCTCCTCCCCATATATGGTAGTATGGTTCCTTTTCACGTGGCAAATGTGAAGACCGTCTCCAGCCAGCAGGACACCAATCGAAATTGCTATATCCGCATTGTATTTAATGTTCCTGGTACCCCTTTCAATCCTCATGATTCAAACACTTTAAAGCATCAGGGGGCTATATATCTGAAAGAGGTCTCTTTCCGCTCAAAGGATCCGAGGCACATAAGTGAAGTGGTGCAGCTAATTAAAACACTTCGACGGAATGTTGTGGCTAGGGAGTCTGAGAGGGCTGAGCGAGCAACTCTGGTTACTCAGGAGAAGCTTGTACTTGCAGGGAACAAATTTAAGCCCGTAAGATTATCTGATCTCTGGATCCGTCCCACTTTTGGTGGCCGTGCAAGAAAGTTATATGGTACACTAGAAGCCCACGCAAACGGTTTTCGGTATTCAACATCAAGGCAAGATGAGCGCGTGGACATTATGTATGGAAACATCAAGCATGCATTCTTCCAGCCGGCAGAGAAGGAAATGATTACTCTGCTTCATTTTCATTTGCACAATCACATAATGGTTGGAAACAAGAAAACCAAGGATGTGCAATTCTATATTGAGGTCATGGATGTGGTCCAGACTCTTGGTGGCGGAAAGAGATCTGCGTATGACCCTGATGAGATTGAGGAAGAGCAAAGGGAAAGGGAGCGGAAGAATAAAATCAATATGGATTTCCAGAACTTTGTGAACAGGGTGAATGATCTCTGGGGCCAGCCCCAATTTAAAGGACTTGACCTTGAGTTTGATCAACCTTTAAGGGAGCTTGGTTTCCATGGGGTTCCCTATAAGGCCTCAGCTTTCATTGTCCCAACATCAACTTGCTTGGTTGAGCTGATAGAAACTCCTTTCCTTGTGGTTACCCTTTCTGAGATTGAGATTGTGAACTTAGAGAGAGTGGGTCTTGGGCAGAAGAATTTCGACATGGCTATTGTCTTTAAGGACTTAAAGCGTGATGTCCTTCGAATAGATTCTATTCCTTCCACATCACTTGATGGCATCAAGGAATGGCTCGACACGACAGACATCAAATATTACGAGAGCAGGCTGAATCTGAACTGGCGTCCAATATTGAAGACGATCATTGATGACCCTCAGAGGTTCATTGAGGATGGGGGATGGGAATTCTTAAATCTGGAAGCTAGTGACTCAGATTCTGAGAACTCTGAAGAATCAGACCAAGGTTATGAGCCATCTGACGCTGAACCTGATTCAGTCTCTGAGGATGATGATTCTGACAGCGAGTCTCTGGTTGAGTCTGAGGATGATGAAGAAGAGGACTCAGAGGAAGAGTTGGAAGAAGAGAAGGGCAAGACATGGGAAGAGTTGGAGAGGGAAGCAAGCAATGCCGACAGGGAACAAGGGGATGAATCAGACAGTGAGGAAGAGCGGAGGAGAAGAAAAATGAAGGCTTTTGGCAAGTCCCGGGCTGGTCCTAGTAGCACTGCCCCAAAGAGGGCAAAGTTGAGGTGACCGAGGAGAAGTATCTTGTAGCAGCAGCGTCCTGGTTTTGATGCACAGCAACAATTTGCTATGTCCGTGGGAGGTCTTTTACCTTACCTTTTGATAATCAACTACTCAGAAATCAAAAAGTTGTTCCCGATCTTGTTCTCCTATCTTAGGTGCTCTGTGGGGAATTGGCTTTGTAAAATTAATGGTGTTATATTGAACTCCTCTTTGATTTTCCTTTACAAGTTTATTTTGCATTGATTCTCTAGGACGACCTGTTCGTAGGTACTGGCGAGTGATGAATTGATGAAGTAAGAGATCAATAATTTAGCTCTGTTTTCTTGAAATGGGTGCTATGCCTCTGTGCTTAAGCTGCTCTGCATATATCAATCACCAGTCCCAGTTGGTCTATATTATTACAGAATGATTTATTTGTAAACCTGGCAGATGCTGCTGATAAATATTGCAACACATACAGGAAACATGGACGTGGATGGCGGTATTACATAAAGATCAAGATGCTCTGAACTGGCAGTGCAGCACCAGAGGGAACAAACTGCATGGTAAATATATGAGCAAAATATGGATCTTCATGTATTTTTCATATGCCACAAAAGAATTAATTCAAAGATAGACGAATTTCAAGATAATACTAATGCTAATTTGTTTTAGAAGCACACACTATTTCTTTCATACATTAAAAGTCATCCAACAAAATATGGATCTTTCAGAAAGATCATTGCATCAGTTACATGAACAAAAATGTTATCATCCCAATGCGTCATGACTCGTGGTAAAGTGTAGACGTGTCCAGCTAAACATAAAGATCTGGCCGTATGGATGGCATTTCCTACCAAGGACCTGAGAGCTAATTATTCCAGACAAGGTCTCACCCTCTCCACTAAAAATTTACAGACACTTATAGAAAAGATCAATCTTTTTCGTTAACTCATAACTGCATAAATTATGTGAGAATGTGCAAGTGTAAGTGCAAGCAAGCAAGTCGTATTACTCAAAAGTCCTAGCGTGGCATGAACTAAACAGAAATGATCCTCACACCTGGTAATGCCACTGCATTACTCAACAGAAGAGAGTAAGAGAACGACTAAAGGAGTAGGTGTCCTTTCCCTATGTTTACCTCAATTTGGACCTCTTGGGAAGGCCACCACCTGGATATTTCTTATCCGGTGCCCGAGTCTTCCCAAAAGCCTTTATCTTCCTCCGCTTCCTCTCATCCTCACTATCTGACTCATCCCCTTTCTCCCTGTCAGCTCGGCTCGCCTCTCTTTCCAACTCTTCCCAAGTTTTACCTTTATCCTCCTCTGAATCTTCTTCAGTGTCCTCCTCTTCATCATCCTCAGACTCCACTAGAGACTCACTGTCATCATTGTCCTCATCAGACACCGAGTCAGACTGTACATCTGAAGGTTCATACCCTTGGTCCGACTCCTGGGAGTTTTCAGAATCTGAATCACTAGCCTCCATGTTCAAGAATTCCCACCCACCATCCTCAATGAATTTTTCTGGGTCCTCAGTGATTGTTTTCAATATGGGTCTCCAGTTCAGATTTAGCCTGCTCTCATAATACTTGAGGTCTGTGGTATCAAGCCACTCCTTGA
Source organism: Diospyros lotus (assembly GCF_014633365.1). Classification (NCBI taxonomy): domain Eukaryota; kingdom Viridiplantae; phylum Streptophyta; class Magnoliopsida; order Ericales; family Ebenaceae; genus Diospyros; species Diospyros lotus. The sequence goes on along the minus strand of NC_068342.1, from coordinate 1,072,339 downwards.
TGCCATCAAGAGAAGTTGAAGGTATAGAGTCAATACGAAATACATCCCGCTTAAAGTCCTTGAACACAATGGTCATGTCAAAATTCTTCTGCCCAAGACCTACTCTCTCCAGGTTAACTATCTCAATTTCATTTAAGGTGATCACCACAAAAGGGGTCTCTATGAGTTCAACTAGGCAGCTTGAAGTTGGGACAATAAAAGCCGAAGATTTATGGGGTACACCATGGAAGCCAAGGTCCCTGAATGGCTGGTCAAACTCCAAATCAAGTGCTTTGAATTGGGGTTGCCCCCAGAGGTCATTCACTCGATTCACAAAGTTCTGGAACTCCATGTTAATTTTGTTCTTCCTGTCCCTCTCTCTCTGTTCTTCCTCAATTTCATCAGGGTCATAGGCAGATCTTTTACCGCCTCCAAGTGTCTGGACTACATCCATCACCTCAATATAGAACTGCACATCCTTTGTTTTCTTGTTTCCCACCATTATGTGATTGTGTAGATGAAAGTGCAAAAGAGTGATCATCTCCCTCTCTGCTGGCTGGAAGAATGCATGTTTGACGTTGCCAAACATAATATCCACACGTTCATCTGGCCTCGAAGTTGAATACCTAAAACCATTTGTATGGGCTTCTAGTGAACCGGTAAGCTTTCTTCCACGACCACCAAACACAGGACGGATCCATAGATCAGATAGCCTTATTGGCTTAAATTTGGCTCCCGAAAGTTGAAGTTTCTCCTGAGTAACTAAGGTTGCTCTTTCAGCTTTCTCATACTCCCTAGATGCAACCTGCCTGCGCAGAGTCTTAATTAGCTGTACCACTTCACTTATATGCCTTGGGTCCTTGGAGCGGAATGACACTTCCTTAACATAAATGGAATTTTGAAACTTCAAAGTGTTTGAATCATGTGGATTGAAAGGGGTGCCAGGCACATTAAAGATGATTCGAATATAGCAAGTGCGATTTGTATCTTGCTGACTTGACACACTTTTTACCATTGCAACATGGAAAGGGACCATGCTTCCATGAATTGGTAATAAGATGGCTTCATTCTTCTGATCAATCTGAATCATAAGATCTCTTGGAGGGGGTAGATCATTAATGTTCTTGTATGCAATCAATTCACCAGATGGTTTCACAGCACCACGATTATCGCCCATTCCAGAACCACCACCAGCAAGCCTCCTAGCAGTTTCTTCATTTTTCTGTCGTGCAAGTTCAGCCTGGTGCTGCCTTCGCTGTTCCTCCTTTGACATCTCGTGGTTGACTGACCTAAGGGTTGCCTTTGATGGCATAGCCTTGGAACCAGTAGCCTGAGCTTTGACTTTTGGCTGTTCTTCTTCTTCATCCTCATTAAATGAGTATGCCACATCCTTCATAGCTTTAGAACTTATAGAAGTCACCACTTCTGGACTAGTTTCACCAACAATGACCGTATCGGCGAGTAGCAAAGAAAATTTTTGTGTTTTTAGGTTCTTGGTCTCAGTTTGCAAGTTTTGAAAACCAAGCGACACATTAAAAATCATTCCAGGTTTCAGAACCCGATCATTCTTTCCATTAAGACTGAGTCCAGACTCACGAAACTCAAGGCCAATTCCAGTTCCTGCAGATTTTGTCAAATTTGTGACCAATTCTGGAGCATCCTTCTCAACTGCTGACAGGGCTGCTTGGAATGCAGCAGCAGCATTATTCCCAGGTTTCAAAGCATTAATTGCTGCATCATGTGCCTTAAGGAGAACCTCATAGGCCTTGCTCTGGATAGGATTGGCATCAATCAAAAAAGTCCGGGCAACATTTGAGCAGTAGCTGTTGTAACGTGATCCAATGGCACATATGATCACACTAGCAGAGTCATAGTAAAGGTTATCATCATTGCTAGAAGCACTTGGCTTGAGATCAAACTCTCCTCCGCTCTGAAAAATAGGAGGGTAACAAATGTCAATATTTTCTGCCTTCAGCTTCACCTTAATCTTTGCAGGTTCAAGTATGACCTTCTCCGTGTCATCCATCAGTGAAGAATGAGAAACCTTCTTCTCCTCATCAATGACTTTTTCGAGCTTTGGGACCACAAAATGTTTCATCACTGATGAAGTTAAGTATGCAGCTTTCTTCACATTAGTAATCTCAACAGGGTCCTTCATAGCAAACAGGTCAGAGAATCCATTTGTGATGTCACAGAGTTGAAAATTTGCATTCTTTAGTTTCTCAGCCCACATCTCCAAAAGATTCCCTTCAGGTGCCTCTCTTGCTATATATCCAACAACAGGAGTATCATGACCATCCAACTTTGACTGGGCACGCACGGCACGAAATATGCTATCCATCAATCCATTCCCATCATCGCCTTTCCCTTTCACATGCATCACAACTTCCACACCCACGACCTCCTTAGAAGGCATCTTCACAACTTCAAGCAAAGAGGCCTTCTTTTGGCTACACAAGAAATGGATTTGCCTCTTCATGAATACCATAATGGTGTCAGGGAACTCATAACCAACCAACCATACATTCAAAGCCGATGATTTCAAATAACGTAAGTCTTCAGATGGAGGAGGAGTTGCAATTGCAAGAACTTCAGAAGAGCCCCATAGATCATCATTGTATTCGTCCCAGTGTGAATATAGCATCTTTAGCCGCTTCCTGAAATTATCCAAATTGATAGTGTACGTACTGGCCCCTCCAGATGCTTTGACATTAGTACTTTTGGCATTGCCATTTCGGCTTTCAACCATTGAAAATGATGCAAGTATAGTACTCGAATCCTTGATGACTTTTCACTTTCAGTTCTCCAATAAGCATAAACTGCGCAAAACAACAAACAATTATCAATCCTATTCACTCTTCCCATACCTTAAAAGATTAGCATGAATAAAGATCACTCTCAGTTGGTCCTAGAAACCCGATTCAAAATCAATGAAGTCAAATCTTGTAAGCGGTTCAGGATTGAGCAATAAACTCAATCAAACGGATATCTCCTGTTTCAAACACAACCCTTCATATCAGAGTATGTCTTTAACCAATTCAGATAATGGAGAACAGCATGGACAACAGACATTACCCACAAATGATAAGATGATATATACTAGAACTAATCAAAGGGCATCTAATTTGCATCCCACATGTCAATATTTTTATAGAGTTGTGCAGAATAAACTCCTTTCCCACTAAACCTTTAAAGTCAGAGGAATCATATATTCTCTTGATGGATCAGTTAATTGGAGATCTTTTACAATTGTTCTTTTACCATGTGTACTAGAAAACAACCTTTGACCAGCAACATACATAGGTTTCCCCAATCAACACTTCTGTAATCCAGTAGACACTGTCCTAAATTTTAAGTGAAAACCATAAGAAACAGTCATAAGACAGTCCGAAGAACATGAATCCTATACATGGAAGTGCCAAAATCAGAAATCAAAACCCCCAAATCAGAAATCAAAACCCCCATTCATCGAAACTTAGCCAAATTTTGGGGAGGGACCCCAAATCGATCGAGACCCAGAACATCAATAACAAGAAAAAGAACGAAACCCACGAGGAATTCAACTCGAAAGACGGAGATATACGATCAACCCAAATCAGAGATCGAAACCCCAATTCGTGTCGAAACTTAGCCAAAAATGGGAAAATCAAATCTTCAATCTCGAACAATACCTGGAAGTGCGAATAACCTGAAAACTCAACACAAGCTCAACCCTACCCCGAGGTTTCTTCAGAATCGCAACATAAGAACAGGGAGCGAGAGAGAGACAAATGAATGTATGGACTAGTAGGAGCGAATGAGAGGACGAGGGAAAGAGACCATTTTTTTTATTTAACAAAATTAATTTATTAGACCAATTTGAATCGAACCGAACTAATACCTAAGTAATTGGTTCGTTCTTCGACTTTAAAGATTTTTCGATTTCGATTCTAGTTTCGGTTCAAACTAGTTTGACACCCTTAAATAGTACAACAAAAGAAGGGAAACTATCAAAATGAAAACTATTAAATTATTGTATTCTTATATTTGATTTAAATGCTTGTGATATTTTTAAATTTTTAAAAATAGTATCGACATTCTTTTTAACTTTACAAATTTTGTTGCACTAAATCATTTATCATTGTTTTAACTCAAATTGTAATTTTCATAATAACTAATATATCATATTTCTTTCTTTGTTATCACTTATTTACTATACTTCCTCACTATATATGTGAGAGAGAAAATATGATTTGTCAATATTTTATCAATGAATTGGATAGAACTCTCATTTACAACTCCTGGTGTCATTTGACAATTGGCTCTTTAACAACCTTATTCGTTACAATTGGTAATGGTCTAACATTTCTTTTCTATCATCATTTTTACTAATTTGTTTTTTTTTTTATCATGGAGAATCGAGAGATTTTTAATACACAGTGACATTCTATCGAGACCATCATATAACCATTCAACCCTGCTTGCACGGGCACATAAGCAGAATAGGTAAGATTGGGTTGAAATCTACTAACCCATTTACTACCTAAGAGTCATAATTAAACCTAGTTATTCTTTTATTTCTATCTCTATTTTTTTTGCCTTTTCATATTTAGTTCAAAAATTTGTTTTTTCGTGATAAACCAAACGTCATTTTTTTTTTGGGCTTAGTTGTGATAAGAGTGAAAACAACACCAATCATCATAAAATCTAATTCAATATCAAACCAAGACTAAGCAAAATAAAAGAGAAATTAAGAGAAATAAAGAATAAATACTAAAAAAAATAGAACAGTCATCGAGAAAATAAAAAACATTACTCTATTTTGGCTAAATACCATTTTTTTATAATTTAAGAGTATTTATTGTAATTTATTATAATTTAAGAGATATATAAGTTTTAGATTTCTAAAATAAGTAAACTAAAAATATGAATTTCATAATTTGAATTTTTTTAGAACTGTAATTCTAAAAATTTAAAAAACCGAAACTGGTGACTAACTGGCAGTAATGAAATATTAAGTGTCAAAGTGGAATTTGAGAAAAGTATAATTGACATTGCGCGCATGTATTTATTGGTTTTTTCTCGCTGGGCAGTACGCATTTATTGTCAGTTCCACCTCATTCATAGAAGTTTTGTACGGTCACTTGGCACCAGTAAAATCTGGATTGGCAATAGCGCCTCCCAACTCATTTTCCCGAGAAAGTTCACGGGAAAATTCAGTCTAGCACACGGAACACAGAGCCCACAGCAAGAGCGAGAGGGATCCGGGTCTCGATTCGTCTTCGATCTCGGTAGGACCAGATTGAAGATTAAAGAATTCAGGAACGAAGTCACTGATATCGTCGAGAAACAGATTGAGAAAGAGAGGGATTGTAGAAGCAGTAAGATGACGGGGATGGTTGCTAGGGTGAGCAGCGGCGTGTTGCCGGTGATGCTGCTGCTGCTGCTGCTTCTGCTACCGGCGGGCGAGGCCATATGGTTGAATCTGCCGTCGACAGGAACGAAGTGCGTGTCAGAGGAAATCCAGAACAACGTCGTCGTTTTGGCCGATTACATCGTCATATCCGACGATCAGAACCGCCCTTCCCCTACCATCTCTGTCAAGGTAAACTAATTTTCCTCACTTTGCTTTCGCCACCTTCGAGTTTCCCTTACTTGTCCTTATTATTGATCAATATTAGTGCTTGCTTATCAAGGCTTCAGTGCCAGTTTTCCATATATTGTTTCACGTGTATGTGTGCCTCTCTATATTTTTATGTACTTTCTGTATGTTTGGATGTAGAATCATGATAATATCTGTAAGTCGTCTGACTGATGTATAGAAAAATGAAATGCAAAAATTCTGGATGCAGTGGACATGAAAATAAATGGTTTATAAAAGGTTTGTGTACAGAGCAAGAAATAGATTTTCAATACTGTAATTTTTTTTGGGGTCACTACATTCCTGGCACAATGATGTCACTTAGTCTGTCCACGTTAAGCTTTTAGTTATTCTTTCCCCAATCTTTTATATGAAACCTAATATTAGCCCCTTGATTGCAGTCCCAGTTGGTGAGTAATCATAAAATAGTTCAGATGAAGGAGACAATGAGTGTTGTCTTTCTTTCTGGACATTGCAGACTCTTGAATAAATATGACACGAAGCAAGTGTAGTTGTTGTCTTACATCCAATCTTGCCATGTTGTAATCGCTTTGCTAGGATTTAACCAAATTTTCTTTTCATTTTATTTGTAATTGGCAGAACACTGCTACAGATTTTATGACTTGTTAACTGTAAACTTGTATTGGGGGGTGAGGACATTTTTATGTTTCATTTGCTGTTGTTCACTTTCTACTGTGTCGGGGATAGCAAGGGTGTTTGCATGTTTTTGTGTGTATTCCTACTTTGAACTTAAATGCATCAACCTGTTAAACTTAATAGAAGTTAGAAGCATAGTGGACTTTTTGGAGGATGCCTCATTGGTTATGCCCCCCACCCCAAGCATAATATCCCCCCCCCCCCCCCCCCCCCCCCCCCCCAAAAAAAAAAAAAAAAAAGTAAACTGAAAAATGGAAAATATTTCACATGAACTATCTCCTTTATTTTCAAACTGAGGAAAGATAGACATAGTGATATAAGATGATAGGTTTTGGACTTTTATGGAGGTGAAGGCACGCAAAACACAGGTGTCCTGATATAGGGTTTGCTTGGGAACAGAAAAAACAGGTCCTGAGGGCGATAACCTATGTGTTTTTAGAAAATTTAGGTGTTGGCAAATGTGTTGCAGAAGTATATGGGCCCAATTTTATTTGAGAATTGGTTAAAAGAAAATCAATAACGGGTGGTTCCCAAATAACAAAATACTATGGCTGTGAAGTGGGGTGGGGCCTTGTCCATTTCTTCAAATTATCCAAGCAGCTCCCTGTACTGAAAAATCATTAATAAGAAATGCAAATTACTACCAGACTTTGTGAAGTACATCCCTGGCCTGGAAAAATTGGTTCTTAGTCCAGAAAAAATTGTGGATTCCTAGGTTGAAGATCAAAGGTAGTGGCTATGGATTCATAGGATGATTTCACTTGATAAAGCAGTGGCATAGTAACTGATTCAATTCAGACTTAGAATAGGTGAATGATTATCCAAAGATGATGTTTTCACAACCTTTTTAGCTATATATGTTTTTCCAACTGAAGCCAAAATGCTGACTTTTATTCTGTGTTTGCCAAAAATCATCATCTTACCTTTTGACTTTGTTAAGCCAGTGAGACCTTTGTGAGAATCCATATACTAAGAAATGGCAAATTTGCAATTAAATCATTCGTTCAGTTATATGTTTAGTCTGTGTAATGCATTAAAAGCTTGATTTAGTCTGCTATTTCTTTATACCCTGTTTTTATTGAAGTGAGAGAAAGTGTTTGAAGTATAATTTATAAAGGAAAATAGAATTAAGGAAAGGAAAGTGAAGGCATATATTATTTTTCTTGTTTGGGTAAACAAGGGGAAGTGAAGGAAACCTTTTATTCCTCTTGTTTTGTTGGGGAAAAATTTATGAGAGATATTGAAGTAATTAAGTAAATTCTATATACAATTATATTTATCTTCTAAATTTGAAATATAGTTGACATTTAAAAGTATTAAAATATCATACACTTCACTTTCCCTCCCCTTCCTCCAAAAATTGGAGGAAATAGAGGGTAAGAGAAAATGCTTAAAATAATTGTACCTCTCACATTTCCTTCCTAATTGTTCTATTAACCTGTTCTCCTCCTAAAAGATTATCAAACATGATGACCTTTGACTCTTTCAGTCCCTTACTTGCCTTCTAATTCATTCAATCCGATGTGTTAAAAAGAGTCCTTCAAGTTCATAAATTTGGTAAGAAAAGACAAGGTGCAGTGCAATCAACTGTGATATGGATGCATCTAGAGCTTGAGAGAGAAAAAGAAACGGAAACCTCATCCTTAAATCAGTTTCTTATATTGTTAAGTGATATCCTTTTCCATACCCTAGTTTCCTCCCTACTACCCCTTTCTTTTTTTACACCCTATTTTATGTTATTTGTTTTGCTCCTGTGCAATCACATCCCAGTGTATTGGACAAGAAAAAAAAGTACTTCTAGGTCCCCAATGTTTACTCTAATTTATTTCTATTTTATTAGGATAGCTTATAGACCAATATCATATGCAGCTATAGTCTTTCCAATCAAATGAAAACCTTCATTAGTTGGCCTTGTTACACAGGTGGAAGAATATTCTGACAAGAATATAGGTGGAATATATTACCCTATTTTATATAATTTTACGGTGGTATGTCTTGCAAATACGTTGTCTATCATTGCCACCACACCCCTATTAGCCCATGTTAGGTTGCCATGGGTCTATGCTACCTCGTGACTTAGGTAGTGCAGAACTATCCATTCAAACTATCACAACTCATTAATTCTCAATGATCAATCATAAATCATGACTGGAGTATTATATTTCAAAAAATTCTAAGCAAAAATGTAACATGTTCAAGAAATTAGTCCAAATTGAGGGTGGCTCTAATAGGCTAGCGAGCATAACTTGCCAAATCCCATGTTGGATTATATTTAAAAAAAAAAAACGTAGATATAAGTAGAAATAAGGAGCTTAACTGTCAACTTCTTGGCTTTTTTTTTTTTTTTTAATGAGTATTCACATAATTGTTGCTTATGATATCCAAGTTGGTCCTTTCCCAGAACTAGGTGGGTGGTGCAGATTTTTTTCCCTTACAATTTGGTCTACAATAAACAAAGGCATGAATGGACTTTATTTACTAGAATGCATATGCAGCTTTATCATCTTCATGATAATCATAACTTATTCTACATGCATCGAGCACTTTCTTTAGAGTGTTTTCTTGCAAATGCTCAAAAAGTCAGACTTATAGGCCTGCTTGAGAAAGGGAGAAAGAAAAAGTGCATCTGATATATTATTATTGATTTGCCATACTACCTCTCAGATGGTTGCCCATGTTTTTTGTTGCCCTTAATATCTCTTGCTTTGTTGGCATTGGTTAGCTTTCTGCCATAGCTATAATCTGTTACTTATTTCAGCTTTTGATCAATTAGGTGTAAACTCTTGATAGCCATACTGTTTTAACCTGTATTTGCGTTGTAATGAGATAAAGTATTCATATTAACAGACATAAGCTCTGCAAATCCAAATTGTCAGCTATTGCAGATAATTTGTCTATATGGTTCTTTTCTCTGTAAGTTTAAGTTAACATGCTACAGTGAAGGAAGCCACTGGTAGAACTCCAGGTAGAGAGATCTAATCCTAAGCAAAATAAATACCACAGCATTGGTCCTTTTCAATATAATCATCACCCAGTAAAACAACAAAGCCTAAACTGGTTTCTTTTCCTCATCAACTTCGCTCAATATTGTACTAGAGTTAGTATGATCTCCACCAGACAATATAGCACTTTAGCTAGTACATGAAAGTGTATCCATATTCTTCTGTTGTGTCTATCAGCAACTCCATGCATTGCACGATGGATGTGAAGTAGGCCATTATGTCAGCAATAATAAGTCAAGGTAGTATTTGATTGAATTCCTTGTAAATAGTCATGCATTATGATAAATTCTCTGGAAAATGCAGCTTTATCATTTATTCGCATGGACCTGTTGTAGAATTCAAATAAACACCCCATTCAATGACAACAATGATCTCCCACCCAGCCATAATATCATTTCACATCCTTTTTTTTTTTTTTTTTTTTTGGTGGTCGCCTCATGCTAAAAGAAAATGCTTTAAGAAATTCAGACAGTAAACTCTGAAGGTCTTCATTCCTTAGTAAAGAGTCAGTCATGCGTTTCACTAAATACCCTATCTGAAGGGGAAAAGTAGAAGCTTAAAGGTATAATAATTTTGGGGATATCTTTTGTGCCATGTGCCAGTGCTTTGATGATCTCATGAGGACTAAAATTCTAACTATTTCCAACTGAGAGGGATATCTTTTTATGCAGTAATGGAGGGGGGAGTTTGGAGGTTGGGATTCATCCTGTCCTGGTGCACTTATCTCAATTTGGATATATTTCCTTGTATCTTATAAATTTTTGCTGCTGCGAGTCTTTAGTGCTGTTCTCCTTATCTTTTAATTCTTTTATTTATTTTAATCTCATCTGGAAATTTGCAAAAATTTGGTCATGGATAAACCTTGCCAAGCTCATCAAAATGGTGACTCTTGTCTTGTCTAACTCATTAGAGGACTTATTTACATTTGTTTCAATTAATCATGATAACACTTTGTCTTCCTCCTGTAGGTAACGTCACCATATGGCAACAATCTTCACCATCAGGAGAATGTAACCCATGGTCAGTTTGCATTTACAACTAAAGAGGCTGGCAACTACCTGGCATGTTTCTGGGTGGGTGGCCATCGTGAAGGAAGTGGAGATGTAAGTGTTAATCTTGACTGGAAAACTGGGATTGCGGCTAAGGATTGGGAATCAGTTGCAAGAAAAGAAAAAATTGAGGTGGGTACTCATAAATTATTCACCAAAGTTGCTGCTGTTAAGCAGAATTTTAGATTTTCCTTAAAATAAAGCTATGGATTTTCCTTTAGGAAATGAAACTGTGGGCCTTTTGCAGTAGTAGTGCAAAACATCTAGAGCTAATTTTTTGAAGTTTAACCGTATAGTTAGAGTTGTTTTCCTGTTGAATAACAGTTATAAGATCCTATTGCCAAGAAACTGTTGGTATATGCTTTTAATATCATGGGCTTATGATATCAACTTATCTGAAATTGTATGAGCAAAAATACTCTTATTCACTATAGAGAAAAACACAGTTGCAGAATCCCCTAGCTCTGCAACTCACCGGAAGTTCCTAATGAAAGATGTCATTTGCTGAAGTTTTGGAGTTCTAATTTAATCGCATTTTACATGGATTTTGCACTGTGGAAATTATTCTGTTGGTACGTTGAAAGAGGAATCAATGGGCAGAAATTGGGGGAAAAAAGGATAAATTTTGTAAAACTTCCTGCTACCTAGCCAAAGTGGTATAGAAACTTCCTACACCACTCTGGCTTTGCCTACAGAAAAATTGACTCAGTTGCCTTGATTCTGAGTGTACAGGGTGTTGCGCTTGAGCTGAGAAAGCTTGAAGGAGCTGTAGAGGCGATCCATGAAAACTTGATGTACCTCAAGGAAAAGTAATTGTTGCTCCATCTCAAATTCATCTGATGTTATTGCATTGTTCTTTTGTTTTGTGAACTTACTTTCGCTTCCTACCTTTTTGGGGTTGTGTAATCTTGCAGAGAAGCTGACATGAGGATAGTAAGTGAAAGAACCAACACTAGGGTGGCATGGTTCAGCATTATGTCCTTGGGGATTTGCATTGTGGTTTCAGTTTTGCAATTATGGTACTTGAAGAGATTTTTCCAAAAGAAGAAGCTGATCTAGACCCGCAAATCTAAAGATGGCCCTGGTGCCATGGAAGTTGTAGAAGCAACACATTGTTCTCATAGACTCATTTCTAATTACGCGGGAAGAAATTTTTGAAACATTTGTAAGGTATTGTGCTTTTTATTGTTTTCTTTCAGTTAGCCAGAAAGTCTGTTACCATTTTCTCCATCCATTACATGTAGTTTGTGACTGTGACTCCATGTTTTTACCCTTTTCCTCTTCCTCCCCTATCAGAAATATATTTACAGGAATCGTGATATGCTTTCAGGATTTTTGAAGCCTACACTAGTGTCTCCATTCCTATTGATTTTGGCAAATTCATATTTTTGTTCACCTAACTTCACAGTTTTTTTCGTATGCCTAATTAAATTTTTTGTTGTTTCGATTATATCAATATATTTGTATTTTTAAGTCAATTTATTTCTTATATTTTAACGTATAAAAAAAATAAAATGAGATAAATTAATTTATTTTTTTTATATGTCAAAATATAAGAATTAAATTAATTTAAAAATACACATACAGAGATAATAATAAAAAGTTTAGTTGTTACACAAAAATATTAAAATATAATAATTAAATTAATTAAAAATATAACGGCCAAATATAATTAAAATAATAAAAATTTAAATAATTATATAAAACAAATATAAAAATACAAGAGAAAAAGTATGCATTTTACGAATTGAGTTTAGTACTACAGGCATATCTTAAGTTGTGGCTTTATGTTCCATCTTTGGCTATTAAGTCTTTTACCATTTCTTTTAGGCAATTCATCGTAGGTGAGGGAGCCCATGAAGTTGATTGCCAGAAATTCTTTTGGGTTGAATGCTACTTTTCATCACATTGTGAGCTGTCGACCTAACAAGCATAACACCCAACAGTTAGGCCTTAATAGGTTTAGGATTTAGGAGTTCATAGTCATTAAAACCGGATACTAAGTCACTAATTGGCCCAAATATTTTTTATTTTACTTTTTGTGGTTTGGTTCATTTAAAAAAAAATAGAAACAAATAAAATGCATCCTTAAATACAAGCAATCGTTAATCTACATGTAAAATGTATACAAAATAATATAGTTTGCATACTACTTGAAATGACTTTTTTTTTTTTTTTTTAGAAACAAAAAGTACTTAAGGGCCCCTATAGAACTAGTGGTCTTTTGAGACCCTAAAAGTTTTAAATGCTAGAAAGGTGGTATTTTATTTTCAAAAAGGTATTATTTTGGCAATAAAGTTGAAAAAATATGGTATTTTTGGCAATTACTCCATCAAATGGTCCCTTCAGCTTAATGAAAATGAAAGAAAAGCAATGTCTCGCAAAGAACAAGAAGGGAAGAAAGCAAAGCAACAATGCATCCACAAGGACTAAACTAAAAATATTGAAAGATGGTTAGCATGCATAATTTTGGAAAAAATGATTGAAGAATTGTCCAGAATGGAAGTAACTAACAGGTTGATTAGGGAAGCACAGTGATTTTCATGAGATCTGATCTGGGTTATGAGAAATTGCTCCTTGAGCTTTTATTCTATTGAAACAATCTTGCGGTTCAGGCAACTGAACCTGCATATCTCCTGGAAGAAGTCATCAGCACTGCTATGGCTGCTCTTCATATCAAGGATTCTTATTGTCATCTTCTTCAAATTCTTACCATACTTGATCAGTGATTCAAGGGTGTTCATTTTCTGTTCAGCATTCAAAGGCGACCTAACTGTGATAACTGCCTCCTCAAGACAAGGAATCACAAATCTTGAATCCACCTGCAAGAGCAAAGAGTGGTATATCTTTATTTTACACATCAAAACTATTGGGACTATCTATCAAATCCATTGCAACAACTCTAGGTGCTGAATATTTACATTTTTCAAGCTGTTCCTCTGGCAAAGAGCAGCAAACATGGCGCCATGCATGTCGAATTTTTGCAGCCTGGCATGGCTGTTAAAGAACTCAACGAAGTCAATCTCTGGAAAGGGGAGAAGGGCTTCAAAATCCCCAGTGAATTCCACCTTCATGTATAGATGCTTCACATCACTTGCCAATTGGAGCATTTTGCTTATTGCATCCCAACACCACTGGACACCTCTGATGGACAAAGATTCAAGAGCTACAAGTTTCCCAAAATCAACCATGTAGACTCTCCCTGAAGGCAATCCAACAAGAAAAATGATTCAGTTACCATAAACAGTCTGGGGATTTACTGAATCTTGCACCAAAAAAAAAAAAAAAAAGAGAAAAAGGCTGGTGTGAATTCAAAGAGAGAGTTACCAGAATTATTGGCAATGGAAAGATTCCTTAAACATTGGGTCTCATGAACCCTAATCCAACTACACCCTTGCACCTCTAGTAATTCAAGCTTCGGAGAAACCAGAGAAATGGAGCAGTTACCCACGCCATAGAAGTCAAGTTTGCATTGCTCTAGCCATGGAAGCTCAATTGAAACAGACCTCAACCCCTCGCATGCAAGCAGCGATAGGTTGGTCAGGTCGGGGCATGCCTGAAGCGCAGCAGATAGGGCAGAGTCATCCAATCGAGCGCCAACTATTTCAAGATTGCGAAGTTTGGGAAACTTACTCCACTTGGGGGTGTGGGTCATAAGGACGCCCCAGAGTTTCAGCGACTCCAACTTCCATGCAGCTTGAATGCAATCCAATTTGGAGGTGTCATCGAGAGAGTTCTGCTCTTCAACGAGATTGTCCATTCGGAGCTCAAGGAACCTGAGAGAAGTTCCTTGGAGTGATAGCCATGAAGCAAGGCCATCACTACTGAAGGGGCAATACACTACCAGTTCTTCCAATTGAAAAATTAATGAGACCATTTGGGTCACGATGTCGTCTGGACTTCTACTGCCGCCCTTGAGGCTTTCATTGAGGTTGCGAGGGAAGTAAAGGCTCCGAAGATAAGGCATTGTCTCTTTCCATCGCTTGGAAACGCACGTAAATGATGCCACATCTTGGCGTTCCTTGTGTGTGACAAAATATATTGGATAAGAGCATCAGGCAGTGAGTCCATTCGCTGAGGACAATAATCAAACAGATGGTCGGCAATTAGAAGAGCACCCAAAAACTAAAACCAAGGGTTCTAAACAACTCAACGCAGACAAAAACAAATCCAGCCCACCATTGGAATTTCAAGTGAAACCCAAGACAAGAACATAAAAGCAAACGACTATACACAAACACTCGACCAATTAACGTCAAACGGCGATGAGCTTTCAAACCCAACCCGTCAGAGTGATTACATACAGCAATGCAAATAACACAAATCTACATTCTGTAGGACGGAATTAACAGGATTTAGCTGAAGAATCTTGCAATTGACTATTGAATTTTGGATTTGCACCAAAGGTCAGTGAACGAACGTAACCAAAAACGGGGATGAATTATCATTCCACGTTCATGAGTTCACTGGAAACAAAACAAAACCCATTCACTAATTGCAGCAAAAACCGGTATGTATATGGCTCCGAAGGTTCATAAATCATAATTAAGACCAATACATCCTAGTATATATAGTTCAGATAGAAACCAGATCTTAACGACCTTTTCTGGCAGTAACCCATATGACATTGGCGATAGATAGAGAGCTTACAAGTCGAGATTGCTACGAGGAGTTTCCCAATAATGGCAAAGAACAGAAGACGGATTGCTTCAAGCTTCGGAAACAGACCTCTTCTCTCTCCTTCTCTGTCTCTTTTCCTCTCCCAGCGTAGAGAAGGCGCGCGTATATACGGATGGTTGAGGGCTTTTCAAATTTCAAATACAGAGAGAGAGAGAGATTCTGACGATAGTTTTCTTTTCTGCTGCGAAATGCGAATGTTGCGAGCGGAGAGAGAGAGATGAGAGGGTTTTGAAAAAGACCCGCTTTGGTTTGGTTTTGAACTTTTTTGAATTTCAGACCGTTCCAACGGTCCCGTCTTGCGCTTCCTTCCTTCTTTGCGCCTCAATTTCAGATCTTGACACGTGTCGCCTCTTCATAGATTTCCTCGTCAATCCCCACCACCGACCGCTCCAATTGTTTTGCTAAATATGTTATTTGTTTCTTATAATATTCATCGATTAATATATTACATAATTAATCAAACTTCTTGCTTAGTGTTTACGAATAATATAGTCTTTATATTTAATGTCACATACAAATAATACAAGAAAATAATTAATTATAAATTAATAAAGTCAGTTAATTAATCTTAACCAGCATATTTGTCAATAAAACCTTATTTATACTAATGTAATATAAAATATAACACATTAATACATAAATATTACTATAAATATTATAATCAAGTGTCTAAATAATATTTAGTCTCCCTTAATCACAGTCTTGTATGCGATAGAGGAAAGGTTTTGTAGCAACAAACATTGTCTACTCATTTCGTAAATAATCAATAATATTTTAAAAGTTAAAAATTATAAATTATTTAATAAATATTGTCAACAATTTATATTCATAGATTGTGCGCAGAAATTTTGAGGGTTGATGGATTGTCCATTGACTCTCGTGTCATTTGTTAATACCTGATACTATATAGTTTTGAGATGAATTATTATCACTGATTAATCTTCCAAATAGCATATCAAAAGAGAGATTAGAAGATAGAATTGTCCCTAGGGGCATAACTTGGTGGTCCTGACGACTCTTTTTGTAGCTTGCTCTATCATGGTTAAGAGTGTTGCTCTGAGATCGAAATCGATGATTACTAAATTTTTTGATTTACCTCATGCACCATCTGTTAGGATTCGATGGTGTAGGACGTCCACGAGAGGACGTAAATCCCAAGAAGATGGTGAAAATTTGTTCTTATTCTTCATAACAACTTCTTATTTTTGTTCATCCTATTCTTCTTCTCTTAATTTGCTCAAAAGGTTGAGCTCGTTTTTTAAATCAATGAAAACGACAAGTCATAATATCTCTTGTAGTTTTCAACTAGTATAAAAGAAAGCTCCAAAGAGTTTTGGAAGCTTGATTAGTGTGGACCAACTAAGTCCATCACGAACTTTTTCTACTTCATTATTTAAATTTTAAATAGATATTATATTGAATTGCTTAATTTTAGATTCAATGAATATTATATATTACTTAAATACCCATTATTCATATGATTTTATGTATAATTTTGTTGCGCATATGAGATTTGAAAATTTTCAAAACCTACACAATCGTATGAGATCCACAACAAATATGATATAAAATATAACACATTAATTTATAAATGTTACTAACAGTGTTATAAATGAGGGTCTAAATAGCATTTTTGACAAACGAATAAAAACATATAGTTTATTATTACAAGTTAAAAGATGTATTTTATGGGCAATGCTAACTATTATTCCAATAATAATGATTAAAGAGCAGTAAATGTATCTTATTTTTAAACAAAATAAATTTGTTTGTATCTTGTTTTTAGTTTCTAAATAATTTTATTAATTAATTAAATAATTTAAAACATAATACATTTATTATCAACTAATAAAATGATTTAAAAGTTAAAAACAAATATAATAAGGGTACATTTGATTGCTTATATTTTCTATAGAAAATGATCATTTTTCACCTAAATTTTAATTTTTGTAGTGTTTGATTAGCTAATTTTTTTAGGCAAATTGGTTTCTAGTTTTCAATCAGGCAATACAAATTTCTAGCTTTTGCTGGAAATAATTTTTTCAAGGGAGGGGGGTAGTTCTAATTTTTCAAGAAATTCACCTATCGCGCATTGCTTCTATCCACCCAAATTTCTCGAGGGTTTTCCTCTCTCATTCGACACCAACTTTGTCCCCTTCTTTTTTGTAGCCATCCACCATTGAAGTCTGTAACAGTTGGGCACCAGGCGCGCCCCCTTGGCCGTGCCGCGTGGGTGGCCATGCACCACCCACCCCTTCTCCCTTGCTGCCACGTGGCAACATGCAGGAGACACCTTGGTAGCTAATTTTCCTCCTCTGGCCGATTCCTCCTCTTCTGGCGCCTATAAATAGTGTTGTTTCATCGCTGTGAGCGCTCTGTAATTTTTAACGCGCCGAAACTCTGCCCGTGTATGTACGCAAGGTATAAAAATGTTTTAAATTTATTTAATAGTGCTATTTATGAATCAGTCGCTTGTTTAGCTGAATTAATTAGTGATGTAGCGGCGATAATTAAAATTGACTGCGCGTTTAATTAAATTATTTTACGATTGTATAGGAAATTGATACGTGAAACCAACGCGCAACACGAGATTAACGCGTGGTAAGATTTAATATGGTTTGCGTGTAAATTTATTTTGACATAGCTTGTATTAGATTATGGGAGAAGTGTCTAGGCATGGGGCTGTAGATTTGGGCCGTGTGAGTCTCGAGATGAGGTCCTAAATGAAATCAGTGGGGCCACCAAAATCCGGTTTAGGGTGAGATGGACAGGCCAACATGCATGATGCACTTCACATTTTCTATAATTATCATGCATTTTAATTTACTGCAACTCATATTACCCTTACTGAGTCCCCGGGACTCACCCCTGTATTTTCCCACTAACGCAGTAGGTGGCTCGGGATTCGAGAAAGGAAAGGCGGTACTGATAGAAGAGCCGCCAGTTGGGAGCGACTGTTAACCGTGGGGGTGTGGGTTAACCCCAAATGTTAATATTGTAATATAAATGTTGTGTTAAATGTGAGTGTCGGATATGGTTTAACCTAAAGTAAGCTAGAACCAAGTTAAGGTTCCCACTATGAGTGAACCCAGTAAGGTAGGGAACTTGTACCTGTCGGCTACGACCGAAAAATGTGATATGTTTAATTATGTTTGGTGGCTAAAGTAATTTGTTGGGCTTGTTGATATTCGTTTGAAATTGGATTAATGCTCCAAGGGCCTAATCAGGTATGAGGCTCGGGTGAGTTTCCACTGTCCTCGCAATTTACTCCCGAGGCTCTCGTCCGGTCGAAGGCGGCAAAGCCTGGACCCCACTCAGGGTGCCCATATTATTTTAAAGATTTATATTGGCAGGGGCATAACCGTCCTTCGAGTTTGGCTGAGGTTGTAATGTAGGTTATGATGGCACCCGTTTGTGGGGTCGGGGCGTCACAAGGTGGTATCAGAGCGAGGTTTGTGGTCGACATGATGTGTTGAATAGGGCTGAATATATATATAAAAAGGAAACGAAGACACCGAAATGTGGATAATGGGATTGAGAATGCACATTTGGGACGGGGTAGGTCGTAACTGGAATTGAGGTACTCCCCGGGTAGGCATGATTTGGTTTGTGGGCTTGCTTAGGAAAGGTGTTTCCCAGGATAACGAGCAGAGGAGTGTGTGAATCCCTGGATCTGGGCCTCGTGGGGGAGGAAAATTTATGCTGGTTATTGATCTGACCCTTGGTTTCATGTGCAGATAATAAAATACCATCATGGATTTTGGTGGGGCAGGCCCTAGCGTGCCGGGTCCAGACGCGAACCTCCCACTTGTGAATCTGTTATGGTGGCAGTGGGAGCAAGAATTGTCTGCTCATATGAGAGGTGGTCAGCAAGATAATGAGGAAATCTTGAGTTTTTTGTGTCGTGTGAACCAGGTATACAGGAATACCATATGCGTGCCGCTATGGGGGTTGCCTAGAGAAGCAAGTATTATTTGCAAAGAAACACATGAATGACATTTGGAAAGAGTGCATGGATGTCCTGATGTGAGACATGACTTTACGGTTTAATTATGGTAATTTCATCCGTGCGATCGAGCGCCAAGCTATGGATTGGGAGCCATGTGTGAAGCCTGGTGATCCGGCAGGGATCAGGGTGTTTCCCACCGCACTCCCAATGGAGGCTGAGATATGGGGAGCCACGGAGATCGTGGAGACGTTGCCCCTGAATTCTCTTTCCAGCGTAGCAAGCAATGAGGATCTATCGCAGTTGGTTGATGAGGCGACCTCCGGGTTATGGGAGATACTGCGAGTGCTACGTAGCCAGGGATGTCGAACTAGCGTTGCAGTTTGGATGGTTGGGATACCATCAATTTTTGTGTATAATACTAGAAATGCGGATGGGGTGTTAATGTTGTACATGGGTAACTGGTTTGGTTAGCAATGTACTAGTTTGGCTAAGAGTATGTTAATAGATTGTAAATTTGTGTGTTTATAAGAAATAGACTGTAATTTCTTTGTGATTAATAAACCTTCATTGTTATGTTTTGATGACACGTGTTTAATAGGAAATGATTGTGGTATGCAGATGGCACTAGTGACAAGAGCAACTGTTTGTAATTCCTGGTCAGAAAATGCTGGCCAAGAGTCCGTAGGGAGGGGACCTGAGTGTTTGAAAGAGATCCAAAGTCATTTTATGGGGCGAGGACCGGCTGGTGGTCGCCAAGTGGATACCGAAGCGGCCAATTGGCTGAAAGCATTTGTGGATTTGCGCCCTCCAACATTCAAAGGACAGCTGGAGGCTGATCCAAGCATAACAGAGTATTGGGTGGAAGATATTTATCAGTTGTTAGAATACATGGATTGTCCTAAGGACCAATGGGTGAGATGCGCCACTTTTGTACTCACCGAACAGGCCAGGGTGTGGTGGCGATCGACAATTGAGATGCTAAGAAAGCAGAATGCTCAATTGGCGATGGCGATGGCCGATAAGTTGGGAACAGTTTAGGGAAGCATTTAACGAGAAGTATTATCCACATGACTGGTAGATTCGGAAGAAACAAGATTTCATGGAACTCAAGCAACAGTCTCACCTAACGGTATCACAGTATGAAGACGAATTTGTGAAGTTATTGAAATATATCCCAACTTATATGTTGTCAAAAGTTGATAAGATGGAACGATTTATCCAGGGGTTGCGTCTGGAGGTACGTTAAGGGATGAGCTATGTTGAGGCTCATACTTTTCATGAAGCTGTGGTTAAGGCTGTGAATATTGAAAAGAGACTAATGAATTATAGGGAGATCACTCAAGCAAAGGAACCATCCAGTGAGGGGCCAAGGAAGGTTGTGCCAAAGCAGGGACATCAGTTTACTCTCCCGGAGACAGGTAAATTTAAGAAGGAATTAAAAGCATACCCCAAATGTCATAAACCTCATCGATGGAGTCTTCCCTGTGGAATTCCCAGAGCTGCCAAGGAGTGTTATAACTGTGGAGAGACGGGGCATATAGTCAGAAATTGTCCGAAATGGTTAGAGATGAACACTGTTAAAACAAACCCACCAGTTACAGGGGTCCAGAAGAAACCGATAGTATGTTTTAATTGTAATACACCAAGGCACATAGCTTCTTGGTGTCCCTAACGTGAAAAGACTGGACTGTCGAGATTAACCGGGGATGGAGCACGAGCGACAACTGGGAGAGTGTTCAATCTGACCAAAATGGACGTGGTAGCAAATCCACAAGTGATTGAAGGTACGCTCCCTGTTCAAGATATATGCATGCATGCATTGATAGACTTAGGAGCCACCCACTCATTCATATCATATGCCGCGGTAGAATGTGCGGAACTAAGCACCAAAGAATCCACTGTGCCTATGAGTGTGCAAACCCCAATGGGAACTTGGTTTTGTTCGCAACGAATGGTGCCGGAGTGTCCAATTATGATAGGAGAAATCATATTTCTAGTGGACTTGAACTTGTTGGAGATCCAAGATTTTGATATTATACTTGTGATGGATTTTCTGTCCCAAAATCAAGCGCAACTGGACTGCGAGAAACGAGCAGTCAGACTAATTGGACCTAATAAACAGATCGTAAGATTTGTCGGTACCCAAGTAGGGAAACCTTTGAAAATTGTATCTGCATTAAAAGTCCAAAAATGTCTAGAAAATGGGGCCTTGGGGTACGCGGTGCAGGTGGTGACTAAAGGAAAGGTACAGAGAAAATGTGAGGATGTTGAAATTGTAAGGGAGTACCCGGATGTATTCCCAGAGGATTTATCAAGCTTACCACTTAACAGAGAAATTGAGTTCGCCATTGATTTACCTCCCGAAACTCAGTCTCGACCGATATCAATCCCTCCATACATATTGGCCCCAGTAGAGCTGCGTGAGCTTAAAGTTCAATTGCAAGATTTGTTGGACAAGGGTTTTATTCGCCCTAGTATATCGCCCTGGGATGCACCTGTGTTGTTTGTACGGAAGAAAGACAGTAGTCTGAGAATGTGCATTGATTATCGTGCTATAAACAAAGTTATAATAAAGAATAAGTACCCTTTGCCCCGAATTGATGACCTATTTGATTAGTTATAAGGGGCTCGAATTTTCTCTAAAATTGATTTACGATCAGGGTATTATCAATTGAGGATAAAGGAAGATGATATTCCCAAAACAGCATTTCGGTCACGATATGGCCATTACGAATATCTGGTGATGTCATTTGGTTTGACCAATACACCACCAACTTTTATGGATCTTATGAATCGTATGTTTCAACCCTATTTGGATAAATTTATAATTGTATTTATTGACGATATATTGGTATATTCGTCCGATGAGAAGGCACACCGGGAGCACTTGAGAATTACTTTGTCAACACTGAGGGAACACAAGCTCTATGCCAAGTTTAGCAAATGTGATTTTTGGTTGAAAGAAGTTGCTTTCTTGGGGCACGTAATTTCAGGACAAGGCATATCTGTGGACCCTGTTAAGGTGGAAGAGGTAAAAGAATGGCCACAACCTACTACTGTCTCTGAAATTAGAAGTTTTCTTGGTCTGGCGGGGTATTACCATAAATTTGTTGAGAAATTCTCGAGTATTGCTGCCCCGTTTACCCAATTGACCCAGAAAGGAACCAAGTTTGTCTGGGATGAATCTTGTGAAAAAGCTTTCCAAGAGCTCAAATGTAGGTTGATCGAAGCACCAATATTGGCGATACCTGAAGGCTTTGAAGGATATGAGGTGTACACCAATGCCTCGGGAATAGGGCTGGGGTGCGTGTTGATGCAGCATGGTAAGGTGATTGCATATGGATCTAGACAACTTCACCTCCATGAAAAGAATTACTCGGTGCATGACTTGGAATTGGCAGCCGTGGTACATGCCTTAAAGTTGTGGCGACATTACTTGTATGGGGAAAGGTTCGTTATATATGTGGATCATCAAAGTTTAAAGTATATCTTCACTCAACGAAATTTGAATCTCCGACAACGTCGGTGGATGGAACTCCTAAAAGATTATAACTATACCATCCAGTATCGCCTAGGACGAGCAAATGTGGTAGCATATGCTTTGAGCCGAAAATTCATAGTGTCAGGGGCATGTTTGGATATCCATTTACACACCCTAACGGAAGAATTTGCAAACCTAACCCTCAAGGTAGAACCACAAGGCGACACAGCGATTGTAGCACATATGCGATTACAAGTTGATCTATGGGATAGGATTAAACTGGCTATAGCTCAGGAGGGGAATTTGGAGCAATGGATAGATGAGAATGGACTACCTAAGCAACCAGAATTTGAGTATCGTAATGGAATACTCCGAATGAATGGGCGGGTATACGTGCCAGCCTTGGGGAGGTTACAACAGGAGATTCTAAATGAGGCACACCGAACACCCTATACAGTACACCCTGGAGCTACCAAGATGTATCGTGACCTTCGGGAAGTGCACTGGTGGCCAGGAATGAAGAAAGATGTGGCAGAGTTCGTAAGAGCATGTAACACCTGTTAACGAGTAAAAGCCGAACATCAAAAACCACTGGGAAGTTTGCAACCTTTGGAGATTCTGGAATGGAAATGAGAGCATATAACAACCGATTTCATCATGGGTTTACCTCAGACCCTAAGAAAGGTTGATGCTATATGGGTTGTGGTGGACCGACTAACAAAGTCAGCACATTTCTTACCCATAAGGAGTATTATGGGTGCTGAGCAACTTGCCCAACTCTATATCCAGGAAATTGTTCGCTTGCACGGAGTTCCTGCGAGCATTGTATCGAATAGAGATAGTCGATTCATGTCAAACTTTTGGAAAGCTGTGCAAGAAGAACTTGGGACCCAGCTGAATTTTAGCACAGCTTATCACCCTCAGACAGATGGTCAAACTGAACGGGTCAATCAAATCTTGGAAGACATGCTTCGGGCATGTGTGCAAGATTTTGGAGGCAATTGGGACGAATATTTAAGTTTGGCGGAATTTGCTTATAATAACAGCTATTAGACAAGCATAGGGATGGCCCCATATGAGGCGTTGTATGGACGACGGTGTCGATCACCAATTTGCTGGCTTGAGGTAGGGGAAAAATAGCTTGCCCGGACGGATCCTGTGGAGAAAGCAATGCAGCAGATAGAGATAGTCCGTAAGAACATGAAAGCGGCTCAAGACCGACAAAAAAAGTACGCAGATCGTCGGACCCGACCTTTGGAATTTGAGGAAGGAGATCTAGTGTACCTTCGAGCTACTTCAATAAGCCTAGCATTTAGACATCAACGAAGGGGAAAATTGGGACCTCGGTATTTGGGACCATACCAAATCAAGGGTCGAGTTGGACCGTTTGCCTATCGTCTGGAGTTATCAGAGGCATTGACCGAACTGCATGATGTGTTTCATGTTTCCCAATTACGAAAGCATATATACAATCTGGACGTGGAAGTGCGTGTTGAGGATGTTGAACTTCAACTTGATATGACATTCGAGGTGCAACCTGTACGAGTGCTGGAACGTTAGGACCGTCAATTGAGACGTAGAACTCTATCAATGGTAAAAGTGCAGTGGTGTCAGCACTCAGAAGGGGAGGCGACTTGGGAAATGGAAGAAGAAATACAAGAAAAATATCCTTACATGTTTGACAGTTACAGTTAATGTTGGGAATCTGTGTGCAATAAATAAAGTGTACAAATTTCGAGGACGAAATTTCATAAGATGGGAGACTGTAATAGCTAGGCGCCAGGCGGCGCCCATGCACGCGGCCACCCGTGTGGCAAGACCGCGCGCAGCCGCGCAGCTAGGGCGCCAAGCGCGCGCCCCTGGCCGTGCCACGTGGGTGGCCATGTGCCACCCACCCCTTCTCCCTTGCTGCCACATGGCAGCATGCGGGAGACACCTTGGCAGCCAATTTTCCTCCCCTGGCTGATTCCTCCTCTTCTGGCGCCTATAAATAGCGTTGTTTCATCGTTGTGAGCGCTCTATAATTTTTAACGCACCGAAACTCTGCTCGTGTGTGTACGCGAGGTATAAAAATATTTTAAATTTATTTAATAG
Source organism: Diospyros lotus (assembly GCF_014633365.1). Taxonomy (NCBI): domain Eukaryota; kingdom Viridiplantae; phylum Streptophyta; class Magnoliopsida; order Ericales; family Ebenaceae; genus Diospyros; species Diospyros lotus. Next base: position 1,047,828 of record NC_068342.1, on the reverse strand, counting down.
TGCCATTTATGAATCAGTCGCTTCTTTAGCTAAATTAATTAGCGATGTAGTGGCGATAATTAAAATTGACTGCGCGTTTAATTAAATTATTTTACGATTATATAGTAAATTGGTACGTGAAACCAACGCACAACACGAGATTAATGCATGGTAAGGTTTAATATGGTTTGCGTGTAAATTTATTTTGGCATGGCTTGTATTAGATTATGGGAGAAGTGTTTAGGCATGGGGCTGTAGATTTGGGCCGTGTTAGTCTCGAGATGGGGTCCTAAATGAAATCAGTGGGGCCACCAAAATCCGGTTTAGGGTGAGGTGGACAGGCCAATATGCATGATGCACTTCACATTATTCTATAATTGTCAGGTATTTTAATTTACTGCAACTCATATTACCTTTACTGAGTCCCCGGGACTCACCCCTGTATTTTCCCACTAACCCAGCAAGTGGCTCGGGATTCGAGAAATGAAAGACGGTACTGATAGAAGAGTCGTCAGTTGGCAGCGATTGTTAATCGTGGGGGTGTGGGTTAACCCCAAATGTTAATATTGTAATATAAATGTTGTGTGTTAACTGTGAGTGTCGGATATGGTTTAACCTAAAGTAAGCTGGAACCAAGTTAAGGTTCCCACTATGAGTGAACCCAGTAAGGTAGGGAACTTATACCTGTCGGCTATGACCGAAAACTGTGATATGTTTAATTATGTTTGGTGGCTGAAATAATTTGTTGCGTTTGTTGATATTCGTTTGAAATTGGATTAATGCTCCAAGGGCCTAATCAGGTACGAGGCTCGGGGTGAGTTTCCACTGTCCTCGCAATTTACTCCCGAGCTCTCGTCCGGTCGAAGGCGGCAAAGCCTGGACCCCACTCAAGGCGCTCATATTATTTTAAAGATTTATATTGGCAGGGGCATAACCGTCCTTCGAGTTTGGCCGAGGTTGTAATGTAGGCTATGGTGGCACCTGTTTGTGGGGTCGGGGCGTCTCAAAGTCGAGCTTCGACTTCCTGTGAGTTGCCATTTACTATCGAAGACAAGCTCCGACTTCAACTTCACTGCCATCTCCGCAAAAGACCAGCTTCGACTTCGTGTTTTAGACCATCACTGCATCTTTTTCTTCTTCCACAATAAGGTTTTTGATCTGGAGTCTTCGTCTACCAGCCTTTCCCCTTCATGTTCGTCACCATCTTCGTCAAAGTTGACCTCCGATTTTGACTTCTAGACCACCATTCATCCTCATCTTCGTCCACAATAAGCTTTTCAGCCCTTATTTTTTGGTTTTCGGCCATCTTCCGATGGATAATCGGTAGCCTTCATTTTCTGATTTTGCATTTTGCTTTATTCTTTTATTTTCAATATATATATTTTACCTTTTATTTGGGGTTTAATTGTGTAATAATTTAGTCTTTACTATTTACTTTGTGTAAAATTCTGTGAGTTTTTGTTTACTTTTTTTTGGTAGATAATATTTTGTATGTGGTTATCAAACAACAAAAATTAGAAAATATGACTAATTATATGAAAAATAGTGACAATCAAATACCAAAAAATAGAAAAGTACAATAAATTATTAGTAAAAAATTAAACTAATCAAACACCGTTAATTAATATTTTTCATACAAATCAATTTTATAGGCAATTAATTGAATTGTCTAAAACTTATTTTCTTTCCATACAAATTTCATATTTGCAGTCAAACGCATTCTAAAAGTATATTATTTAAAAATAGAATTTATATACCATTACCCTAAAAACAATAACTAGCAACATTCATATTTTAATTATCGAGTCTTAGCCCAATTTGGGCTCGTGGGCTCTAGGCTTAGTCCATTTTATAAGATTTGTTAAAAAATAGAATAATATTATTTATCTAGATTCGATATGAATCTCTAATCTAATTAACACATTTTTATTTAAAACTTGCACATTTGCACTCATATTTTTTTAATAAAAATATGTCAACTAGATTGTAAATCCATCTTCAGTTTAAATAAATAGCATTACTTTAAAAAATATGGAGTTGTTTATTATTATTATTATTATTATTATTATTATTACCAATAGGAGACAATTTAAAATTAATTTATAATCAAATTAATTAATTTTGGCTACTTAAATTTAGTTGATTTGATAGGGTTTTGATATATAGGAAAAATATTTATTTATTTATTTTTGCTTTGTTTTAATATTAATATTTCTATTTAAATTAAATAATCAACTGGATTGAAATATATAATTATTTTATAAAAGTAATACTATATTTCACGTTATTTGAAAAATTATTCTCCTGATAAACCTAAGATATTAATAAACTTTCTTAATATTGATTATTTCAATTAAATTATTTTTTAAAATTTGATATCTTATTTTAATTTTATTTATATAAATTTAAGTAATTGGATTCAATTACTAAAATACTTAATAACCCATAAAAATAATTGAATTCTAACTCACCTCAAAAACTTTACAATTACAGTTAATGGGTATCAAATCAATCCAATTCAATTCGGGTACCCAGAGAATACTTAATTGGACAACCCAACTTTAGCTATCTTGTCTTTTAGGACAAATCTTACCCAACACTACCCTAATCTACACGTGGCAACGGCACGTACTCTTGCTTTTTTTTTGCCATTATTGTTATTTAGCCCCTTAGGCAGGTGAAAAGATAAATCAAAAAGAAATTTGGCTTTTGTGTTTTTAACCCATTATTTAAGGGAACAAGGAGTGTCTTTATCATAAAGTATTAATATTTAAGTTATAAGCTTAATTATCTTAAGAGAGTTGAGAAAAAAAATTGGATCGTACAATTTTATTAAAGACTTTATTTGGCACATTTTTATTGCATATTCAGATTGATATTTATGTTGACATCTTATTAATCAATTACTAATATATTTTTTATTAAATTATTCAAATGAAAGATGTATTGATAATTAATTAATAGGGTGTCAACTCAGATGTACAAGTAATATTACTCATGTCGTTAGAATTGTCTTGTCTATTTTGTTGTTTAGATTGAGATATTTTGTTTTTTTTTATAGTTTTCTTTGTGATAATTGGATTATATCTTATTACAAATATTTTTCGGACCCCTTCTTATGGGCTGAACATGACCTAGTAGGCTGCCTTGATCTCTTGAAGCCATTGCTCAAGTCGGAGCTCGTCAAAACCAGGTCACACTTCGGTGAGGCCCGAGATCAGATTATGGGAACCAAGCGAGCTCCCAGCAATGTTCCAGTCATTAACTTAGCCAGACGAGCTCCCGGATATGCTTTTAGCTCGCTGGATGAATTGTTCGGCTCACATAACAAAAAAGCCACAAAATAATCAGATAATAGTCGTGGACTAGGCGTTATTCTGGCTGGGCTGTCCTGGTCCAATCTTGGTCGCCATCTCGGCCCATTTCTTGGCCCATTCCGGTCCTATCCTGACCCTATATCAGCCTACAAACAATATCATTATAGCCTATTTTGGGTATCCGCACACTCGCTCGAGATTCCATCCTCATTAATGGCGAATCTCATCCACATTAGTGAGGGTCCTGTCGGCACCTTGTTGTTACCTGGGTACCTTCACCGGTGCCTGATATTCAATCCCATCACCTGCAAATGCATGACGCATGCATACAGAGGAACATCTCCTCCTCTTATATCAGTAAGCTCTTTCCAGAGCCAATGTATATTTTTTCTGCTAACCTACTGATACATAGTTTTCTCTTACTTACTTGAACGTCGGAGTACTTGCAGGGGTCAGTCGGCTGGAGAAATGCAGACCAAATCACACAACATTTCTTGGAGTGCCTTCTCATCCTCCCTCTCGTATTCATTTTCTCAATACGGGCCAACGAATCACGGTCGATCAATTCTCAACGTTGACATATCTTAATATAAGCTATAGATGTTTTGAGATTTTTTATTAGTAAATTCTTACTCACACACAAAAAAAAAAAAAAAAAAATATGATGAGGCTTTACATTAATACCTTACATATTTATATTGGTATGACATGAAATATAATATATCAATATAGAGTATCACCACAAGTGTAGTGTCAAACTTGAGTGTTTAAATAGCATCGTAATATTATTAATCACACACATCTATATCTAAATCATTATATATGTATTTTTTTTTTCAAAAACCTTATACTTTTTTTCGTGTGGCCAATTAAACTTTTGTTGTTTTGATTATATATCTGTATCATGTAATTTTGAGTCAATTCCACATCTCATAAAAATTGAGTTTGAGCGTGCAATTGATTCAAATATGCATATTGTAAGTCTATTTCTAACAAATCTTCTTATTTCACTTCCTATTATATTATAAATAATTCACTTCCTATTCTGATTTTGTCTAAAAATTAGTGTCAACTCTAATAACACTCCCTATTCTCTTCTTTATTCGATTTCCTATTTCATTTATTTATCAATAAATTTTAATTTTATTATTTATTTTGCAATTTAATAATAAATATTATGATATTAATATTAATATTTAATATATTTTTAAATCAATTTACTAACTTTTTTAAAAAATAATTATTTAACAAAATAGAACTTTTGAACTTGCTCAAACACTTTCGTGATTCGAGAAAGGGGGCCATTCTTCCATTAAGCTATCTCCAGCAAATTCAAAAATATACAAAATATACAAAGAAGACTCGTTGAGGAAGCTGCTGAAGAAGACTCGTCGAGGAAGTCGTTGAAGAAGACTCGTGGAGGGAAGATGTCGCGCGCTGCTCATTGTTGCTGTTGTTTCGTCAGATTTGTGGCTGTAGCCGTTGCTGTTCATGGCCACTGTCGCTGAATCTGTTATGTGCTGTCGAATCTGTTGCTACCGCCGCCACCCTGCAACTCGTCTTCACCCTTCTCATGTCTGGTTTTCTCTTCCCATATTGAGTAGTTGGGAGGTGAGAGAGATATAGCGAGAAAATTTAATCGCTAACATTGATGAGGCATTTAAAGATTGTCAAAAATTTAGCGAGCAAAAATAGCCATAGCAAGTACTACTAGAGCTCATTTTCTAGAATATTCTTCCCACAAATAATTTTGGCGAGCTAAAAATAGCGTTGCTGAATAATGGTATAATTAAAATAATAAAAAAATACTGAAAAATATGTGATTTGACCCTTAAAAAAATTTATGGTGAATGTGTTTTAATAAAAGGCAATAGCAACTTTGAACTGTGATTGGCGCAAACGGCTTCCTCTTTATGGGGGGCAACTGTTTGTCCCATTAGCCCAACCGGGCCCCACCGCCTCTCTCCATCATATTCCCTTCTCCACACACACTTCTTCTCTCTCCCTCCTCTCCACTTTCTTTTTCCCCCTTTGCTTCGCCTCAACGTTCGGTGGCCAAATCATCCCCATCAATCCATTGCTTCTTCTACTCCCATCGTTATAATATTCACTGCAATCACCAATTCATCACTCTGCTGCAGTTACAGATGAACTGGAAATGGGCAAGGTGGAAGAATTGCAATTACACGGCGGCCAGTATGAGCAGCAGCGGCGGCAGCAGGAGGTTGAAGGCGCTCTATCCTCGGCAATACTCTGCGATAGATGCTCGATCCGGCTCTGTAGAATCGGCCGGGAGTTCAGTCCCCGGTGCGCCGTCGTTGGGATCTTCAGCCTCACGGTTTTCCTGCCGGCCCTGTTCTGGATCCTTCCCCTTCACTCGACTCGGCCCGGGTTTGATGCAAACGACGCCATCAAGCTCCGCGGTACCGTCTCTTTCCCCTGATTTCCGTCGCTTCCGGGTGTACTTTTGGCCTGTAATTGGGGTTTTTCTTTGATGACGTGGCCAGAGCGTTTTAGGTTGGTTAATTCCCCGTGTTTCTATAACTAGGGTTTCTGTTTGACCTCTTTCGAACAAATTGCTAGTGTTTTAAGAGCTTAGCAAATTGTTATTGCTTTATGTTTTTGGGTTTATTCAACTCCGTTGCTGTTGTCTATCTCCAAACCGATGACAGTGCAAGTAGTTTGAGGTTTTGATGTGCCTCAGAGTCGTAGCGTATCCAGAACTGTAGTTTCCTCAGGGTTACAGCAAAAACAAACACCTCCATTAAAACATTTGAACTTAAATCATAAAATAAGTGTAAAATGTAGAGTTTAACAACCTCTTATCATTGAAAAATATATCTCCTATTGGGATGTTAGTCATTAGTTCAAACTTGGGTAGCGGAATGATAGTGTTTTCCAAGGAAGATGAAAAACAAAACTCTGAATGTAATGAAAACTGGTAGATTCCCCCCTTTCCCCTATCCACTTTCCCTGGGCCATGCTCAAAGCATACCAGAAGTTATTCCTGTGGATTTGCAAATTATGCACCAGAAGACAGACTTTGTGGTAGTGGTGTAGAATCAGGATCAGGAATCATAGATTACTTGGATGATTGGTTAGTGTCTTAGCAGTATCCCATCCCTCATCGCTGGTCCTCATGGGTGGTGAATTCCTGTCGTCAAGTTTTGCCAGATGTTTGGAGCAATGAATTGCTCAACTTTCTATTGAGATGGTAGTGTGTTTTATATGATTGTTGATATGTATGGGTATGGGAATGCTTAATTTTTGGCCTGTTGATTGTAAATAGATATGATTTGATTGGCGTCCTACTGCATTTTACCTTTTGTTTAAGAGTTTCAGGATTCTTCTCAAGTAGGCGTGGGATGTTCAAATAGGACCTTAAATGATAGAAAACCAACAGAATTTGATTGTTTTACGAAACAATTGTTTATTAAGGATGCAGACTTTATTTATTTTCTATAGCTGTTATTTTGCAAGTGCGACTAATAGGTATATATCTGGATTATACAAACATTGTTAGCAACAAATAGTTTATTCTCCTTTATTTATTATTGGATATTTCCTTTTTTGTTTTGTTTGTCTGGTTTCAGCTACAATTCAAGCATGCTTCAGATTGCAAAAGCCAGTTTCAGAAATAGTTCTTGGAACCTACACGATGGTTGAATACTCCCTTTCCTTCCCAACTTGAATCAGCTTTTGCTTGCAGGAAAGTTAAAAAAGGAAAATACAGTACATGTGTTAACAGGATTCATTAAGGATGTGAACTTTATTTATTTTGTAAAGCTGCTATTTTCATGTGTGACTAGTAGATATATCTGAATTGTATGATTGTTAGTGGCAAGTATCCTATTGGGCCTTTATTTATTATTGGAGCTCCCCTTTTTTCCCCCAGCAACAATTCAAGCATACTTCAGATTGCCAAAGCCAGTTTCGGAACTAGTTCCGCATATTGGAAGACTAGAGTATGATATTTACAATGAAATAGGTGTCCCAAATTCAAAGGTTTGTTAAATTTGTGTTATATATTAGATTTAATATTTTATTTCATTTCTTTTTATATTTTTTACGACTTTTCCTAAAAGCAAGTTACTTTATCAGGTCGCTATCCTATCTATGCATCAACCTAGTGCATCTAACTGGACCAATGTGGTGTTCGGCATTCTTTCTGATCCAATTGACGTTTCAATAAATCCAGTGTCCTTAAGTTTGCTGAGATCATCTTTAGTAGAGCTTTTCGTTCAGGAAAGCAATTTGACATTGACAAGGATTTTTGGGCAACCATCTTCTTTTGAAATTTTGAAGTTTGCAGGTGGAATCACTTTAATACCTGAACAATCTGCTGGTATTTCGGATATACCTCTGGTCCTCTTTAACTTTACTCTCAATAACTCTATACAACAAATAAAGGATAATTTTGCTGACTTGAAGGAACAGCTGAAATTGGGATTGCATCTAAGGTCATATGAGGTATTCAATTTAAGAAACTCCCTTGCATAATTTATTTGGCTTGTCAAGGGTTTGGTTTTGGACAGGTTGCAAACTGCAACTATGGACTTCCTTAGGGTCTTGGTTAAACTTCGAATCCTAAGTGGGTTTATTTAATGTAACCAATTACCACAGTTACTGGGTCTTTTAACTATATATTTTACTTTTTTTTTTTTTCTTTCTGCAGAGTATCTATATGCTGGTAACAAATAGAATCGGCTCAACAAGAGATCCTCCTGTTACAGTTCAGGCTTCAGTTAAGTCTTACACGGGAATCCCTTTACCCCAGAGGTTGAGGCAATTGGCCCAGTTAATCACAGGTTCTCCTGTAGAAAATCTTGGACTTGATAACTCGGTTTTTGGTAAGGTTAAGGAAATCAGTCTATCTTCTTTTCTAAATAATACACTTCATGCAACCCCACCGAGCCCTTCTCCAGCGCCCGGACCAGCACCAGGGCAAGATGATTATACTGATCTTTCTCCATCGTACCCTCCTGCTGCTTCCTCTCCTGATAATCATCATCAGTTTGCACCTTCTCCATCTGATGATAGCTACCCCTTTCCACCAAGCCCTGAAAATTCTCAGAATTCTGTACCTCCCATTTCTAGTGTTGCACCTTCAATGGTAGATGCTCACACCCCTCATCCTAGCCCACATTCTGGTTCTGCACTTGTACCAAGCCCCCCTCCTACATTCGATTATGACTCTGCTGCTCCATCATCCTTTTCAGCTGATGCTCCTGGTTCTTATCCGCCTTCTGTGGGTTCTACGCCACCCTTGTCTCCTTATCTTCCTCCTTTACCTCTTGTATCCTATGACTCTAGGCCAAGACAGGACAGGGAAAGTGGGAAAAAATTAGCATCTCCACCACATGCCTCACCCACAATCTCAGCATTTCCATCTTGTAAGTTATTATATTATATAATCTATAATGCAATTACCTTTTTCTTCTGCATCTTATAGTTTTTCCTTGATGCTACTACTAAAATGCTTTTCTGTTTCCTCTCTTGAGCTCAAGACCAATAAAACGTGGAAATTACTTTATTACAATGTTTTCATGCTTATTAGTTGCTGGAGAAAAAAAAGCTGGAAGTGTTTCAGTCAAAACTTTTAGGTTGATACTTAGCTTATAGTTATGTCTCTCCAACTGAATCTTATTTCTGGTATTTCACGCGAAGGGTGTCCCTACGTAGTGGTTTAAAGGTTTCGTTTGTTGCTGTTGTTATTCCCTTGGAAGTATGGCCATCTCATTTTTAGGTTCTTGCATTATTGTGGGTGCATCTGGACACTATGGACAATTTATTTGTATGGTAAAAGAATGTTGTATTAGTCAAGATCAGTATATTTTTTTTGATAAATAACAATATATAACAGGAAAGAGGAAATAATCGTCCTAAGGGATGGACCATGCACAAAAGAACTCTAGCATAGTAGTCCTAAGATTAAAAGCCTAAGTTTCTACAGGTGCATACAGGTCATTTGGAAAACTGACCAAAAGACAAGATACCCTGAACCTTCAAAACGCAAAGATGCACTAGGCCTTCAAAAGCCTTATATTTGTCCCTTTTCCAAATACACCAAAAACACACAAATGGCCACAACTTAAAAGGAGACCCTACTGTCTAGATAGTTTCCCATGGGAAGTGAGATTCTCCCTACTGACGGTGTGGCTCGTCAAATGAACAACTACTAAAATCCTTATTTCTTGTTTTGGGGCAAATCTTGTCAGTTAGGGGAGAGCATTAATTTCGGTTAATTTGATTCGGGTTTTTGCTAAGGTTCTGTTTGTTTCACCGTATAACATTTCACATTAAAAATAATCTTATTTTCTGGTGTTTGGTTTGCATGTGAAATATTTTCCAAATATTAGCTATATGTATATGTAAACGCATGCATTTATGTATTTGTATCTATGTATGAAGACCAAGGTTGAATATACACAATGTTTTTCATTAGTTAAATCAATAGTTGCCAGGGTCGTGATGTGAGGTTGGGGATGGGGTAGGTTTAGTCTATACACTATTTGGGGTTGTGGCACGTTTTCAACTTTTACTCGAGCCTATATTAAGTTTATTCTAATTAGATTATATCTTGTTTTTTTAATAGAAACTAATACTTTTATTAATGTTATAAATTATCTTGATAATGTTTGCTCTCTGTATTGGTGTTGTGCCCACTGAGTTTTCAACATGATAACAACTAATATTATTTTAATCAAAAACCAACAAAAGAACATCAAGAATTGTGAAAACAAAAAAAAAGAAAGTGAAAAGTGAACTTCATGAATAATAATCTTTGAAAAGCAAACAAAATTGCATACTATTGAAAATAGTTGGAGGTGGAGGTTCACCTATTTCCTTTAGTGACATTGTTGGAGAAAGACAAGTTGCCCGAAGGTGCCATATTTGCCCAAACGTGCAACTTGGTTGCCTGCGCAAGTGTCTTGAGGACATTTGGCCATCACTAGCAAGCTTGCTCCTGTCCCAATCCAATCTATGGGAGTATGCCTTCATATTGACAAAAAAACATATATTCAATGACAAATCATGCTAAAAGCCTAAAATCTTTAAGAAATCTTGTTGACGGTCTAGATTGCCAAAAATGGTGATCTAGTTCACCCAGAGCAATCTAGACTGTTTTTGACCCACAAATTGGGACATTTGTCCCTATTCGTGGTACCACCCCTCGTCCAACAACCTTGGCTTCTATGGTTCAATCCCTTTATAATTTTCACAACTTTAAGTACATGATTTATTTTTTATCAATAAGCATTAAAGTGCAATTTCTTTACTTGTCCAACTTCTTTTTTTTTTTTTGTGTGCTGTCTATGAGAACCTGTAATCACTACCCTGTGGTTGAGCACTTGGTAAACTCGTGGGCATGCACACAGAAATCCATATGGGCTCACCACTAAGGTTTGAACCTTGGTTTTGGAGGAAGCTATCCATCTGGACCGTAGTCCTAACTAATGTTTTCTTGGAAGATAGAATTGGAAATTGAGGGAGAAATAGCAAGAATTGAAGGGGGGGGGGGGGGGGAATAGATTGAAATTAGGGAGAACTAACAGAAATGAGGGGAGAATTTCGAGAGAACTGGGAGAGAAAAATAGATAGAACTTGAGGGAGAATAGAGAGAATTCACTAAACTTGATAATTCATATTGATATCCTTAGCCATGAGGGTTATGGCTGTATATATAAGCAGCCCAGCAGTTATCGCTACTCCGCTACTAGTAATTGCTTCTTAATTACTACATAACCTCCTAAATCACTCCGTAATTGAGAATAATCAAATAATAAAAGCAATAACTAATTACTTTTGTAAAATAAGTAAAAATAGAAATAAAAATAACAAGCTGGTCATGACACTATCATAGCCCCTTATCACCAAGTCCAACATCCATTTTAATTTAAGGATCACATTAAATAAATTTGTTAACAAAAAAAAAAAAAAAAAAATCCCTGTGCATTTCCATGTTTATATCAAAATATTATTTGGTCCAACTATTTTTCTGTTATTTATATTTTTCATAGCTTGCATTATTTTGTTTGGACGAGCGTCTATAAAACATGTAATTGTTATCTTCTTCGGAGTTCCTAAAATGCTCTTTAACACTTGTTTTTTTCATTTTCATTGATCCTAGTATGACTCATAACTTAAGATTTTTTTTTTTTTGGGGGGGGGAGGGCGTTTGTTGTTCCTTCTCCACTCATTGGTCCCCCATTGCTCATGCCCTCGATTTCGGCAAAAGAGATAAATCACAGGTAGAGGTTTTGCCTCACTACGCAAGGCAAATAGTCGAATCCATGATCTACTAGTATAAATTCCAGCTTGTCATATGACCCAACCACTTGACTTGTATCCTGGGGGGCCATTGGCTGTCCTCTTTGATTTAAGGATTACATTAAATAGTTTCATTAGCCATAAAATGTTATCATCACCCTTCATTTCCACACTTGTATCAAATTCAGTCCAATTGTTTTACCGATCTTTATATATATAATGATTTGCTTAACTTTTTCCAGGCATATACATCTATAGAACAGTTAATTTGTATCTTATTTGAAATTAAAATGTGCTTCCAGTACATTGTATGCTTGTTCTTGGCCTTGGGGTGTTTGACATCTCGCATCACTTTACCTGCTTTCTCTGTTTTCAACAAATGATAATCATGGAGAGCCCTGGTAGCAATTCATTTTATTATTTCAAATGTATGTGCATACTGTTTTCTGTGTCAATGGTAGCGACAGTTAGCCTATCCATGCACATTGAGATTGGAGAGACGTGACATAACATTGCATGTTCTTGGTCCTTGTCTGTGTCAATGTAATGTGAAATTTGGCCGCTAAAGTGACAATGCCACATCTACATGATAGAGTTCTTTTGTCAACTCATCTAGATTGGTACATTATGTTATGGTTGCTAACATTGACTTTGATCACTGCTGAATTTGCTTTTAATTTTGTTTAAACCTAAAGCTAGGGAATTAGTCATGTTAATCTCCCATTATTTTTGCATCTTTTGCTATTGGTCATTCATTTAAGGAGATCTGGTCACTTTGTTTCTCAGGATTCTTGGCATTCCATCTCTTAAGTTGGTCTTATGGATAAACAATGGGGTAACAGTGATTCCCAAACGTAGTTTCCCGGCTTGCAACACACAACGGCTGACAGTTTTGCCTCTGGCCATAGGGCAACACAGGAGGCGGTTCAAAGTTGCTGATCTTAGGAAGGCAACATACATACATATTACAAGCGTTCGAGAACTTACAGGTCAAAGCCAGAGAGGTGGCAGGCCTCTGCTTTACAATGCAACCAAGCAGGAAGTATGAGCTGTTCTTCCACAAGTGATTTAACTCCCAAGATGTAACTAGTAAACAAATGACTGTAATATGCAGTGTTTCAAGGAGAACCATTTCACTAGTTAGAAGTGTAAAATATATGGTTCTTTTTGAGCATCAGCCCAGTTGGGGTAGGTAACACCACATTTGTGTTAACAGAAGAATGGATGTAAACTGAAGGAAGTTTACATTACAGCCTGATGAAAATGTGGTATATGTTTTACATGAAGATTTCTCTGTGTTTGCTTTGCTGGCTTTAAATCCTTGATTAATTCTTAGTAAATGCGCAGTTGTGTGCTTTCAGCTGATTTAGGTTCATTTGCATTTGATGGGCTAAAACCATGCCCCAATCAGTCCATGGTAGAGAGATGTTTTGCTGTCCAGATCCTTTTAGATAAAGGGTAAATTTCTGTGTAAATTTCTTTAGTCTCTTGCATCACTCATTAAGTTACATTTGGTGAGAACAAAGTTTACATTAATCTTATGTTGTTATGTCTGGTGTTGATTATGGAACCAACTCTGTTCACAATGTTAAAGAATGACTAATCTCCATGAGATTTACACTTATAACCATTTCTCAGCCATGTTAACTTTCATATTACTTGCGGTAACCCTATTGAAATTATATATATATATATAGATTGATTGGGAAGCCTAATGGAGAGGGAGAGATAGAACCACTGCAGCCTTATCTCACACACTGCCGGTGTCATCTACAATGGAGAGCCAGGGCTTCTTCTCCAAGATCCAGTACTGGTTGGTGGATCAGCCGGCAATCACCCAATTCTACTGGACGCCAGGCCAAACCCCGGCCGCCTCGCTGCGCTTCCTCAACCTCGCAGTCCTCGGCTACCTCTCCCTCACCCTTCTCCTCCACCGCCTCCGCCTTCCCCCGCTCCCCGCCGCGCTCCTCCGCCCCATCTCCGCCGCCCACAACCTCCTCCTCCTCCTCCTCTCCGCCGCCATGGCCCTCGGCTGCTCCCTTTCGGTCCTCTCCCAAATGCCCCGCCCCCAGTGGCTCGTCTGCTTCCCCAAGCCCCAACCCCCCGCCGGCCCTGTCTTCTTCTGGGCCTACGTCTTCTACCTCTCCAAAACCCTAGAATTCGTCGACACGCTGCTCAACATCCTCGGCGGCCGCCGCCTCTCCTTCCTCCACGTCTACCACCATGCCGCCGTCGTCGTCATGTGCTACGTCTGGCTCTCCACCTCGCAGTCGCTGCTCCCGGTGGCGCTCGTCACCAACGCCTCCGTCCACACGCTAATGTACACCTACTACCTGCTCTGCGCCATCGGGAGGCGGCCGCGGTGGAAGAGAGTGGTCACCGACTGCCAGATCGTGCAGTTCGTTTTCAGCTTCGCGGTGTCGGCGGCGATGCTGTATTACCATTTCACGGGATCGGGGTGCTCCGGGATATGGGGATGGTGCTTCAATGCCGTCTTCAATGCTTCGCTCTTGGCGCTTTTCATTGATTTCCATTCCAATAACTATGCCAGGAAGAAGAAGATGATCAGGGACGAAGACAAGGATAAACGGACGTGATTTGATTTGTCTCTCTCTCTCTCTCTCTGTGCTATATTATATAGCAGAGTAAATCTCTCTCTCTCTCTCTATATATAATATAGCAGAGATTAGATGAACTGTTGAAAAATCAACGGTCCAGATTTACTGATGGTTTTAGCTGAATTCTGATTGGAATCTTCTATTGGAAAAACTGCCCTTATTGTTGTGCAAATAAATGTAATTCTATTCATCACTACTTAACCATGTGATGCAAATACCTTTTGTTTAACATTTAAAGGCCAAATCTTACTGTAATTTTGAAGGCAGTCAAGTAACTCTTTGTGTTTTTAAATTTGAATTAAATTAACTTTTAAGTTAATTACATTTATTTGAACTTAAATTTAAAATTTAATTTAGGTGTTTCGATTAAAAATAAAAGTATTAAGATGAGATTTGTTATAATTGATTTCATGATTCTAAATTCAATTATACAATAATTCATTTGTCTACACCGAACCCTAATGTGTAACTTGAGTGAACCCTAATGTGTAACTTGAGTAGTATTGGAATGAGAAAAACTTTTGAATTTAATCAAGTTTCAAAATATAGAAGTAATAATTGAGATTATTTCTAAGAGCCATGACTATTATATTTGGAAAATGCTATTTGTATAGAAGCTTTTGTACAGAATGTTAACAGAAATGATATATCGCGATATTTTGATCATGTTCATTCCCTTCTCCCTCTTCCCCCGCTGCAACTTCGCCTTTGCCTGTTCTCGCCGCCGCCTCGCCTCGCTGCTGCAATCTCCGTCGCCTCGCCCGTCGCCTCTGCCGCCTCATCATGTCGTCTCGGCTGCCTTGTCGCCGCACCTCGCCTCGTCGCTGTCGCTGCGCCTCGCCTCACCTCGTCGCTGGGGCCGACGGTGTGGAGAGGGAAAGAGAGAGAGATAGACAGAGAGAGAGATGCTGCATTTGGGGCATTAATTGTAAGGGCAAAATGGATATTTTGATTGTCCTGTAAATGTTCTGACATTTGTTCTATACAAATAGCATGACCCATTATCTTTTGGGTGAAGTAATTGTGTGTGAGAATTAATGTGCATAAGTTTGGAAGGAACTAGTGGAACGAAGTTTTCAACTTATGTTATCTCTCCCCCCAAAAAAAAAAAAAAAGTATAATAGAAAATTTGATCTTTAGTTTAAAATATAGTAATTTATTTGGTACTTCACTTTTCAAATTTATACTACTTAATTATGTTAACTAAGAAATTATACCTTACGAGATGTTAAAAAATAAAACATACACTAAATTATATCAAATTCATAGCCAAACTCATTAAGCAAATTAAATATGGATTAAATATTTTATTTATTTTTTTTGACTTGATACACAAGTTAATTAATCAAACCCATATTTTTATCTTTATATTTTTATTTTTTTATATGATCACTTAAATTTTTCGTTATTTTAATTATATTTTTAAATTTATATTTTCAATTTTCAAGTCAATTTAACTCATATACTGTGATCGTTTTTTCATGTGATAGTCTGATTTTTTTGTTATTTTAATTACACTCATTCACATATATTTTTAAGTTAATTTAATCCCTATATAAGAGTATAATCAAAATAACAAAAGTTTGAACGGCTAAAATATATATATATATATATATGAACATACAAAGAAAAATAAATGTATTTGGCCCAAGTTAATCCAATATTAAGAGACCATCCAAATATGTCCAATAGTTCACAAATAAGCACATCAAATACATAAAAAAAAAGTGTGAAATTTGAACCCTAGTCCTAAAGGTGTGGTTAAGCTGAATTATTTATCAGCATGAGTTTGTAAAGAAGCATGAAATGATTCAAAGGAATCCACATTAGGCTGAGTTTGAGTAGAGATTAGAGGGTAGAGAGTAGAGAAGTATGGGGCTGTTAACTAACTAGAGTGGAGAAGATAGGATTAGATCAGATGGAGGCAAGGAATCATTTGATTAGAGAGCAAGGAAGGAAGCCTCTTTGGCTACCCACCACTGCTTCTCTATATTCACTCTCCTCAACACGTATTCTCTCTCTCTCTCTCTCTCTCTCTCTATCATTCATATAATAAGTACACCACTCTGGTCTTTGGCAGCCCTCAAAGCTACTACTGACTGGTTCGGAGCCAAGCCATGGCCTCTCAACTCAGTAAACTCACCACTCTCTTGGTTGTGCTAATTGCATCAGGTAAAGCTCTTCTTCCTCCTACCTATGAACAAGTGGAGACAAGTGTTTTGGGGGTAGGAGCAGGGTAGTAGTAAACTCTCTTCCCGTCAATAATTACCTGAAAGTGAGGGTCCAATGGGTCCCTCTTTCCTTCTTGATATATTCTCCATTCAACTCTGCTAAAACTATTGTGGATTTGCCATGCAGGGGTAAGGTGGGCTGAGTGTACTAATTTCACCATAGTAAACAACTGCAAAGAGACTATATGGCCGGGAGTAGCGGCCAATGACAACTACACCGGTGACGGTTTTGCCCTGAAACCGGGCGAGTCGGGCACCTTCACTGCCTCCCGCGGTTGGGGTGGCCGGATATGGGGCCGAACCGGCTGCAATTTCGACAAGAACAACACCGGGACATGCCAAACAGGCAGCTGCGGCAGCTCCCTGAAGTGTTCCGGCCCCGGCCAACCCCCCTTCTCCATTGCTGAATTCAACCTTGGAGAAACAGACTACTATGATGTGAGCCTAGTTGATGGTTTCAATCTACCACTCATTGTCGCACCAGTTAAGGGCAAAGGGAACTGCAGCGTTGCCGGATGCGACAGTGACCTGAGAGCCAACTGCCCGTCGGAGCTCGCCTTTAAGTCCGATGGGAAGACCGTCGCCTGCCGGAGTGCGTGCAACGTGTTCGACACCGACGAATACTGTTGCAGAGGAAAATACGCCGACCCGGATTCGTGCCGGCCTACAAACTATTCAAGGGCTTTCAAACAAGCTTGCCCTGCTGCATATAGCTTTGCCCATGACGATCCTACTAGCCTTGTAACCTGCTCTTACACAGATTATATTCTGACATTTTGCTCCTCTAGGTATGAACAAAACAGTAAAGGATAATATCATGCAAAGGGTAATATAAATTCCATACCTGCCATGCGCAAACTGACTGATTTGTTGGCGTTGATGCTTGCTAGGAATCAAACGCTTGCTAGGAATCAAACGGCCTGCACCTATCATGATAAGCAGTTTGTGTGCAATGGATCAGAAAGCTTCAAGGCATTCCACGGCAGCTGGTGGATCGTCGTGCTCGGATTATTACCTATGCTCACAAGTTTAGGAGTAAAATTTTGATGGGTGATCCAAAGCTTCTTTCTGTTTTTGTTCTTGTTTTCATGTACTCGAAAAAGTGTTCACATTCATGTACAAACAAACAACTCCTTCGTGATGAAGCCGATTCAAGTAGAGGGTTTACACTTCAAATGACATACTTTTTCTGCAAATGTCAATCTATCATGGAGATAATTCCATGGAAGTTGAACTACAGATTTGTATGTACAAAATGATACAAAACTGTATATTGGGGTTCCTATTTTCTTCAAACTAAGGTACTACATATCTTTTCATTACTATGAGTGGGATGTATATGCCAAAATTTATCCAAACTTACTATTGCTCCAATCTGAGCTGTCACTGGTTTCTCCAGCTTGAGTTAGTGACTTGTGCTCTTCACCCTGGTAAGGTAAGACAACCACAGGGGCAGCAGGCACCGCATCCCACCGCTCCTTCAGCAGACTCATGAATCTCGTGACCATTCCTCTCCTTAACTCGAGTTCCCGGGTGAAGAGATCAAAGAGAAGGAAAGCAAGAATGAACTTGAAAGGGACAACAAGGAGGACTGCCGAACTCATTAACAGGACCAGAGCAATCTCAGTTGTTCTCTGAAAAAAGTTTCAACAGATTCAATGAAAAAGGAGACAGCATAAAAAACAAAATTTTGAAAAAATTCACAATTAGAAGGATTGAATCCAATGTATTAAAATCGAGATATCAAAGCAAACACTCCTCTTTCTCTAATTAGCTTCTTATGATCGACAATGCTAGACATAAGTGAGTGTGTGTGTCCGCTGTTAGTTAAAAAACTTTTAAAGTCACTTCAAGCTTCTCATGAGTATCGTGAACTAGTTTTACCTGAGGTTGTCCTGCCAGAAGGATTGTACGTATTTTTAGCAGTGAAACATTTAGATTTTGGAGATACTTTTCCACTTCACGCATGGCCTCTTTCAGAGCAATTATCTTTTGAATGGTATTTGACGGTGGCTGATCACATATTGTGACTTTCCCAAAATATCGACCAAGGCGGCCTTGCTCCCTCAGCCCCTTTAATAATAACATGCCAGCAGCCAGGATCATCAATGCCGTAGGGAATATAAAGGACAGCAAGTTTCTGAGGGGGAAAAAAAAAAAAAACAGATATGAAAGCCCACGACTGTTAGAATTTTGAAAGCAATGTATGTTGGCTCAAAAAAGCATAGCATGCAAAACATTGTAGCTACAAATACTTCATTTACACAATGTTCCAAATTGCATGATAAAATAATATTCAACATCCATTGCCATCCCTAGTGCATGCACATATTCTAAAAGGATATTATGAAGAAAGAAATGCAAGAATGTTCAGTCATGATACGGAATAACATATTTGGTTGTGGAAAAACCATTTGATGTCTGGTTTAATTTCTTTAAGTAACAAAGTACTTGAATATCTGTACTAAGATGGGTTTCAATAATTGGACCAAGCCCATCAAGCAAAAGGTCCAACTAAATGGAAGGATGTTTGGTGGTCTACAGGGAACACATTTCTTATTTTCAAGATTTCTATCAATATGTATCAATCATCATAGATCAGGTTGCAAAACTTGTTTGGTTGCTAAGATTTCTTTCACATTTCTAACATGCATCACCGAGAAAATATAAAGTTAGAATGTCTAAGTCAACAATTAAACTTCCACTTGACATGAGTGATTAAAAAATGAAATAAATTAGAATCTCCAAATCTGAAGGGTATCTCCAAGTTTAGAATGTCTAAAACAGAAAGATTTCAAGTCACTTATGATTAAACAATTGAAATGCTAATCACCAAAACATTTCTGATTAAACCATTGATATGCTTGTGGTAGACAACAGAATATATGGATATCTGCAAACAGTATACTTGTATACCGATAGAAATGCAAACACTTCTCCATATCAGACACTTCTCCATGTTTATAAATTTCTTAAAGGACCTTTTTTAAGAAATGCAAACCAAACAATAAGAAGCAAAAATACAGATGTTGTGAGTTTCTTATCAGATAGCAAACATTAAAGATGGTTGTACCTGAAAATAATAGCATAGGCAAATGCAAGAAAAGCTGCAGTCAAGTGAGGCTCCTCCCAACGCCTAAGTTTGTCAATACTTTTGGCAGTAAGAGTCAAGGGTAGCACCAGTTCCTAAGGACAACGCTTAGCCATCACTAAAAGAGGATTTACGGAGAAAAGTAATTTAAGGTATGACCACCAGAAGCAGTATCAGCTAAAAACAATTCAACAAGTACATGGTACTGTTTTTTGTTCAAGATGTTATCAACATCTGTTTTGAGTCTCTCAACATAATAATGCTGTACAATTTTCCTGTGCCAAAAGGAACATCAACTGGGTGAATTACTCATTTTTGTTGTGATAAAGAGATACACGGCCTTCGTGAAAAAGAGAGCAAAAAGAAGGATAATGAAAAATGAATACAAAAAACTACTTACTTAAATACCACCTATTGTTCATTTAACAAAATTGTATCTAGAAAGTTACAGCTGAAATTTAGCCACTAATGCAATGAAATTTAACCCAGATGCTTACGGAAGAGTAGTAAACCATGCATATTATGTTAAGTTATATCACCTAAGGATGCTAATACCAAGGATAAAAATATTGTTTTAACAAGCTTTTGATTAGCTTGGAAATGGAAATATCTCAGAAACACAGAAAATAATAAGAAATGGAAAAATGGAAAAATGTTTGGAAATAGAAACTGTTACTGTTATAAATATTTAATAAGCTTAATCATTGAACAATGGAATATATAGTCTGAGATATGTACATTTTTCTACATATAGGTTAAATTAAATAGTTTGGAGGGAAATTAAACCCATATTAAATTAATTGTACAAACCACACGTACCTACATATTTAAACATGAATAAGATTCCAACTAAATAAAACCTACAAAGATAACAGCAATTATAACTTTAATCTATAAAAAAAAAAAAAGGTGAACCCAACGCACAACGCTCCTGCATAACAAGCTCTGGGGAAGGTCAATTTTATGCAGCCTTACCGTTGCTTAGCAAAGCGGCTTTAATCTATAAACAAATTGTGAAAATTTTCAATGTTTCTAAGGTAAGTGAAACATGGTTAACTAATAATAAAATTCAATGGAGGACAAGAATACTAAAAATTTGGAGTCCAAAGTTGGACTTGATAATTTTAGAATAGTTCACAAAAAAACTTAGATTATAAGCAGTAGTTAGATGAAACCAAGAAAAAAAAAATGATGATAGTGTTTGTATAGACAAGATACCTACTTGATTTGATAAAGAATAAGAATAATAATGCTTAGTTTCTCTTCTACTTATGTTTTGTGAAACTTACTAATCTATATCTTAAGGCATATCTTAATGAATTGTTTTATTCTCAAATGTATTCTTGCATTTAATTTCATATATTTTCTCATATCTTAAGGAATTCCTTCAAAAGTGTTTTAACAATATTTTATTGGAAATGTTAGAATTCGGCTTTTTAGTACAGTTGGGCATCATTCTCTATGGAAATAAATATTCAGGCCGTTTAGATTGAAACAAAATAAGATTTTGTTCTTTGACTAATACAACTGAGAATTATAAAAATGTAAAAAAAAAAAAGGCAAAAAATAGAATATTCATGTAAAAATATGTGGAACAATTATAAAAATGTAAAAAGTTCAAATATTCATGTAAAAATATGTGGAACAATTAAGATGGTTTGGTCATGTGAGAAGAAAAAGGCGACCAATAGAGGTTCTTATGGCGAGGGTGGATGAAATAGAAAAAGTATCTAGCAAAAGAGGTAGAGGAAGACCAAGCCAAATTTGGTGGGAGACACCTAGGTATCATATGAGTTTGAAGGGCCTTATGAAAGATAAAGCCATGGCTAGAAATGATTGGTGAGATAGAATTCATGTAGCCAACCCTACATAGTGGGATAAATACTTGATATGCTGTTATAGAAAGATACTCGGATGAAAAATAACAAAGTAAATAAATAGAAAAATTTATACATATTCCAACCTTGAAAAGGTCAATGTTACTGGGTATCCCTTCAATCATGGCAGCATCAATAGTGGCTTGTGTTTTTTCCACTTCCCTGTACTTTTCTCTGCATGAAATAGCTGCCTTTTCTATCAAACTCATATCAGCCACAACAATATTTTTATTCAACACTACCCCTTGTCTTACTGAAGAGTTCTTCCAAAAGGCAACTGAAGCACTAGAAGCCCATGATGGAGATCTCATCCATTTCCGCAAATATACACTTCCATCTACATCAAACACATGATTGATACTTTCAGGTTCTTCCTCGGAGATTCTCAGACCCTGACCATACCCTTCCTCTGTGAATTTTGAAACCAATTGGCCACCCCAACAATTTACAGCTAGAGTTTGGCAAACTAAGTCACCAAAGGGTGCAGTTTGCAGATATGAGAACTGGACAAGTTTAAGGGGATCTTCCACAATCTTACGCATAAACTGAAGAGCCTGAAGTCGTGCAATGCCATTAATAGCATAGACAGTAGCCTTTTCCTTCCCTTTATGTGCGCCATACACATGATAAACTGATTGATCACCATCCATTGGTCCAAACTCCCCAATGAACTTATGTAAAGCAATAACTTCACGAATAAATGCATACCACACATCCCGTCTCATTTCACCTCCCAAGTCAACAAATTCAAGTACCCAAGTTTTGGACCTGATTGCATGCATGATTTATAAATTTCCTGAGCTGAGCTTAAGAGAGTAGCAGAGGAAACAAAATTGCAAATAGCAAAACAAGCACGACAACACACAATGGAAAAACGGAAACAAGTTATATTCGGGGCAGGACTACATGTATGCGAGGGTGGGCAATGCCCCCCCCACCCCCTTCTTCTTAAGAGAGTAGCAGAGGAAACAAAATTGCAAATAGCAAAACAAGCACGATAACACACAATGGCAAAACAGAAACAAGTCACATTAGGGGCAGGACTACATGTATGTGAGGGTGGACAACACCCCCCCTCCAACTTCTAAATTTTCCCTTGGCCTCTTGATGTTGTGCATATAAATTATTATAGCCTCTAACACTTGCCTCTCTGAAATAAAAAAGATGGGGGACAATTAAGTAATGACAAAAAAATCTAGTATACAAACTTGAGACTCCTGCCCTCCCCCCTGACCTAAGGTCTTGACTCCGCCACTGAGTCACATTATCATGAAATTTTAGGAACTCCAAACTATATGCATCTAAAATATACAAGAAAAGGAAAAAATTCAGATTGCATCCAAGCATTCCACATGGACATAAACATGGGGGCATTGGATTGAGTTGAATGGAACCTTATCTTAATCTCTTAATACAAATTGTTTCATTTTCCAAAGGAGTACATGTTTCTTTTATTTTTCATTTTTAATTTTTTGTTTTGTGTTGTTTTCCTTCACAAACTTCATATTGTTAAGTAATGCAATACAAGAAACCCAATCTTGAGAAATTTAAATTGCAATGCCACCTCTACATGCGAGACAAGTAGTGTCACAAAATTCAACCATACCACCCTCAACCCACCCCATCAAAAGAAAAATGAGAAAATAATAAGAAAGCCCAAAACTTTTGAAAGCTACTACAGGTATTCTTTAAACTTTCGTTTTATGAGGATAAGAAAAGGATGTCGTGAAGTGAGGTAGTAAAGGTACATAAAAGAAAATGATCAATGTCAGCCCATATCTTCAATGCACTACGGACTCAAAGACCTCTACAAAAACCAAAATGGATTCAAGGATGCTCAGTTGCTCTTTTCTCCATCTGAAACCAACTCTACAGGCCAATTATTGATATTATACTCTACCAGAAGAGAAAATTGACAGAATCAATAACAATGATTTGATGCTCAAAGTGGATGTTTCCATGTTTTATGCATGCTTTTTGATAAAATTCCTGATTCCTACCGCTGCTATGCCTTGCTGTGAAGTTTGTGTCGTGTGTGTGTGTACTGATTTATCTTCTGTGAATTATCTTCTTACCTTACCTTAGATTTATCTTTTATCTTTTTGTTATGTTTGTTAGTATTTTATTTTATTTTATTGTAATCTAGTCTTACAAAGGAGGAATGTAATCCTAAAAACTAGGAGAATTCTTAAGATATGTTGTGTATATATTTTGTGGATTGTCATTCGAGAATTATTAAGGAAATAAGCAGCAAGAGGCTCTTTTTCTGCATGGTATCAAAGCCGTCCTCTTGTTCATCCTAAAAACCCTATAGTGCCTTCATTACACTTCTCCTTTCCGAGGCCTTCAGTGTTGTGTTTCCCATCACTACAGTTTTTTTTTCCCTTGTTCTTTCAGGGCTGTGACTTTGTTTCTCCTCTGTCACAGCTTGTTCCTTCATCGATTTTTTAGTGTTGTGTGCTTGTCAGAGCCTCAACAATTTTGGAAGTGATCCTTAAACTACCAGCCTTTGTTCTTTCCTAGTCTTACCATGTCAAGAATTTCTGAGACCAATACTCCAATGACAAAAGATGGTGCTTCATGTGATATGCCAATAGGGAGTACTCCTACCAGTGACCTACTAGGAATACATCAGTCCTATAGGCTTGATGGGAGGAATTATTTGCAGTGGGCACAGTTTATGCAAACTTTTTTGAAGGGACGTGGGAAGATGGCTCACCTAACCGAGCCAAGTCTAGATGCCAAAGATCCCGGTTTTTCTACATGGGAAGTTGAGGATTCGATGATTATGTCTTGGCTTTGGAGCTCAATGCAACCCGAGGTAAGTAGAAATTGTATGTTCCTATCTACTGCTAAGGAGATTTGGGACACTGCAAGGCATACTTACTCTAAGATGCAAGATGCAAGATGCATCTGTAATTTTTGACATTAGGGTGAAAATAAGTAGTCCAAGGCAGAGGTTTTTAACTGTTACTGAGTACTACAATAAGATGAACGGATATTAGCTGGAGTTGGATCATTACCAAGATATAAAGATGAAATGCAGTGAAGATACAGCCACTATAACTGTCATATTTGAAAGAGATAGAGTAGTGGAATTCTTGGCAGGTTTAAATGCTGATTTTGATCAAGCAAGGGTGCAGATCTTAGGTAGAGAAAAACTTCATTCTCTCAATGAGGTTTTCTCTATTGTTCGAAGTGAGGAGTATAGACAAATAGCTATGCTAAATGAAGTAACCTCTGAAGGATCTGTAATGGTGACCAATAAGAGGGATGGTGCTCAATTCAAGCCACAGCCGGGCAGGTTTGAGTTTAACCCTAGAGTGCAAAATTGAGAGAGATTGAGTTTATGGTGTACTTTTTGCAAAAAATCCAGGCATACCAGGGAGAAGTGTTTTAAGCTACATGGAAAAGAAGCAGTGCTGAATAAGGTGGGAGGCGTGAAACATATTCAGTCCAGAAAACAGGCACAAGCCTTAAATACAACTAAGGAGGAAGAAACTACCCTAGAAAGGGAAGATTCAACCATCATGGCTGATCAATTTAATGCTGAGGAAATCAGTAACTTAAAAACTTTCTGAAAACCATTCAAGATGTCAATTGTTCCATGGCTCAATCAGGTATTTGTTTGAATTCTGAATCTATTAAAGCCTCACATACTATTAGGAATAATTTATGGATTCTAGACTCAGAAGCCACCGACCATATGACCATTGATTTGAATGTCATTGATTCTTATATACCGATGAGTAGTCCCAAGAAAATAACAGTAGCTAATGGAGATGCAATTCCTATAGCTGGCCATGGTAATGTGAACCTCAATTCCTCATTATCCATTCACCATGATCTTCATGTGCCTAATCTTTCTAACAACTTGATATCTGTTTGCCAACTTACCAAAGACCTAAACTGCCGTGTTGTTTTTTCACCTAACAAATGTGAATTTTAGTCACTGGATACGGGGAAGAAGATTGGTGTGGCTGAGGAATGGAATGGGCTGTACTACTTGAAGACAACTAGTTCCATCATTAAGGGGGAGAAACCTATCACTGCCTACTCATTTCAGCCTGCATATCAACCTGCATCTGTTACTAATTTTTTGCTTCAGCATCGTTGTTTAGGGCATCCTTCCATTAGTTTAATGCAGTCCATGTTTCCAGCTTTGTTTAAACATCTCGACATATCTAGTCTTCATTGTGATGTGTGTGAGTTTTCTAAACACCATAGAGTGTCTTATCCCGTTAGTAATAAAATCTCCTCCATTCCATTCAATTTGATCCATTCGGATGTGTGGGCACCATCTAGAATCCCTAATTGTTCTGGGGCTAGGTGGTTTATTACTTTTATTGATGATTGTACAAGAATGACTTGGATATATCTCTTAAAAGACAAGGCAGCTATAAGCTCTATTTTGCCTATATTCTATAAGATGATATCAAACCAATTTGGATCCAAGAATAAAAAAATTTGAACTGATAATGCAAGATATTACTTTAATCACCACTTGTATAATTTTTTTCCAACAAGAAGGAATTATTCATGAGTCATCATATGCAAAGACTCCACAACAGAATGGAATGGTAGAAAGGAAAAAAAGACATTTACTTAATGTCACTAGAGCCCTTCTGCTTCATCATTCTGTTCCTAATAATTTTGGGGGGAAAGTAGTGTTAACAGCTGCCTACTTGATTAATCATGTTCCTTCTACTCTCCAAAATCAAAGTCCAGTTCAATGTTTGACTTCCCATTTTCCAGAAGTTGGTTTTCATACTCCTCTTCCTTTAAGAGTCTTTGGATGTGTTGTTTTTGTCCATGTGTCCAAACATCATAGGGATACGCTAGATCCTCAAGCTCTCAAATGTGTGTTTCTTGGTTACTCACCCACTCAAAAAGGCTACAAATGCTATCACCCAGCTTCTAGGAAATTCTGTGTGTCCAAAAATGTCACCTTCATTGAAACTCAATCCTTTTTTCTTAGTACTGACAGTAAAGGGAAGGATATCTCTTGTGGTGATACAGGTCTTGATCTATCGTCTTTGGAATTATCCCATCAGTTTCAGAGTCATGACTCATCTAATTCCTCCTTAGATGAGCAGAATAAGCAGGTATCACAAGAAGAGCAGCCTTCAACAATGCTGCCATCCTCTCCGGTTCGATTCAAAGGATCCCTTTATGTCTTCAAGAGAAGGACATAGCCTATTCCAAACTCTCAGATGGCACCAAAAACATTCCCAAGTCTAGGTACTGAAACCCCTTGTTCCTCTCCGACTTCACTGCCGCATTCTACTAATGACCTAGACCTACCTATTGCCCTTAGAAAGGCATCAGAAGCTGTACCCAACATCCATTAGCAAATTACCTATCCTACCACCGCTTGTCTCCTAAACATAAAGGCTTCCTAACTTCCTCGGATGCCATTTCTATTCCTAAGACAGTTAGTGAGGCTTTCAAAAATAATAATTGGATTCAAGCAATGCCGGAGGAGATGCAAGCCTTGGAAAAAAATCAGACATGGGATATTGTTTTTAAACCAAAGGGGGTCAAGGTTGTGGGCTGCAAATGGGTTTTCAACTTGAAGTATAATGCAGATGGGACCCTAGAGAGGTATAAAGCTAGGCTTGTTGCTAAAGGTTACATTCAAACTTATGGGATTGACTATCTAGAAACCTTTGCTCTTGTGGCGAAAATGGAAACTATGAGGATTTTATTAGCTCTAGCAGCACATTATGGCTGAAAATTGTAGCAATTTGATGCGAAGAATGCTTTCTTGCATGGGGATTTAGAGGAAGAGGTGTATATGGAGCCACCACCCGGCTTTGATAAAGGTTTTACAGGAAAGGTATGCAAACTAAAGAAAGCTCTTTATGGGCTTAAACAATTACCACGACCATGGTTTGATAGGTTCTCTAAGGCTATGAGGAGTATGGGCTACCGTCAAAGTAGGGGTGATTACACTCTCTTCTTTAAGCACTCAAGTAAAGGAAAGGTGACAACACTTTTGGTTTATGTTGATGACATTACAGTCCCCGCGGATGATTTTGTTGAGCAAACACAACTTAAAGAAAGACTATCTTAGGAATTTGAGATCAAGGATCTTGGAGTCTTAAAGTATTTTTTGGGAATTGAAGTGGCCTATTCGAAAGATGGGATTTTCTTTTCCCAAAGAAAGTATATCTTAGACCTATTACAAGAAACATAACTATTGGGAGACAAAGGAGTAGGTACTCTAGTGGACTGCAATGTAAAACTGACTGCCAATCCAACTTGTCAACCGGCAGATAAAGGGAGATACCAAAGATTGGTTGGGAGACTAATTTACTTGTCTCATACCAGACTAGATATTACTTTCGCAGTAAGCTTGGTCAGTCAGTTCATGCATAGTCCTACCAAAGAACATATGCAAGCTGTGAGAAGGATCTTGTGTTATTTAAAGACTACTCCTGGTAAAGGTATCCTCTTTAAATCAAGGACAAAATTGGATGTTACTAGATATACTAATGCGGATTATCGAGGATCTTTGGATGATAGACACTCCACAACTGGTTATTGTGTGTTTCTTGAGGGAAACTCAGTATCATGGAAAAGTAAGAAGCAGGAAGTAGTAGCTAGAGCTAGTGCTGAGGCTGAGTTTCGAGCACTAGCACTAGGTTTATGTGAATTGTTATGGTTGAGGATCATTTTGGGAGACCTAAGGATTTCTAGTCATGGGCCGATCAAATTATGTTATGACAATAAGTCAGTCATAAGTATAACACATAATCCTGTACAACATGATCAAAACATACATGTGGAGATAGATAAACATTTTATTAAGGAGAAGCTAGAAGCCGAATTGATCTGTATTCCCTATATGTCCTCAGAAGAACAACTTGCTGGTTGTTTGACAAAAGGACTGCCACCCAAACAGTTTAAAGACTTGATATGCAAGCTGGGAATGGTTGATATCCATTCACCAGCTTGAGGAGGAGTGATAAAATTCCTAATTCCCACCGCTGCTACTGCTGTTGTGCCGTGCTGTGAAGTTTGTGTCGTGTGTGTGTGTATTGATTTATCTTTTGTGAATTATCTACTCACCTTACCTTAGATTTATCCTTTTTGTTATGTTTGTTAGTATTTTATTTTATTGTAATCTAGTCCTATAAAGTAAGAATGTAATCCTAAAAACTAGGAGAATTCTTAGGATATGTTGTGTATATATTTTGTGGATTGTCATTCGAGAATTATTAAGGGAATAAGCAGCAAGAGGCTCTTTTTCTACACTTTTTGTTTTCTTTTTTTTGGCAAATATTTTGCATGTGCATTTTGATGAGCACATCCCTGGTCAAACTAGGTGTTGGGATTAATATTAAATTCATTGGTCACTTCATGGTTGAGACCTTCTAAAACCATGCAAGCTCAAACCCCAAGTAAACAAATACCATTTATGGATGACACATTTAGCAAGCTTATGCATGATTGGAGGGATGACGAAAGTTGAGTTCAGAATGTAGAACCTTGGATGTTGGGCCCTTAATATGGGTATGAGAAACTTTTTCCTAATTAAGAAATAGATTTTTGTCCCTTTGTACAGTTAAGAGTGGACCAATTCCAATATCCTGATTTTGTAGCCTTTTGGCTAGATAGTTTATCCATGGTGGGCTCTTACTAATGGGGAAGGTTTGAGCAGACTTTTGTTCTCTCTTTCGCCAAACCAACATGGATTGCATCCCTTACACATTGACTACTGCACGTTGTCATTGCTACAAGTTTCTGCTTCTTAGCTCTAGATTACCCTATCACCATATTTTAATCTCAATAATTCACCATCCTATGCATATGGCTCAAATCTAATCCTCACCAATGATTCCAAAGAAACACAGAAGTAACTTGAATTTTTAATCCCACCTCTTTACCTCAAATAACATCATGAAGTCTCTTATAAACATGAAGAAATCAAATAATCAATGACATTCCTAAAAGTAAAAACTCAGTGCTATTTCTTGATAAAGTTTGAATTCTTTCATAACTACCTGTTTTTATACTACTAGGTGTTTATTCTAAATGCTGGTTTTTTTTTATCTTTTTGGTAACTGTTAATTCTAAACTTTTTTTTTGCTAAATTTTATTCTAAATATTCTTTAAAATACTATTTTACATGCCTTGCAATATTTCTTCATAAATCCACAGTAGAGATAAAAATGCCTGTCTTACAGTTATATTTGCCAATGAGATGTATGTAACACGTGAAGATACCATGATACTTCTCAACATTTATAATATCTCTTCAATGCTCTCTTGAGATATTACAGAAAAAAAATGTTATTAAGAGAATTAATATGATGAAGGCAAGGAACAATAGCTTTCTGCATTATATGTCACATTCAACATAAATAGATGTTTCTCTAATGGACAGTGCAATGGAATTTCTCTATCACTCAGGCAGATGCAATGATAGATGAGCTTACTCACTCTTCTCCAGTAGTAACAGAAATCGCAGAGTCAAAAAGATCAGATCCCAAAGGCCCAACCCTTGTTTTGTCAACCCTTGAGTCACGTCTTGTAAGATCCAGTCTTATAGTACCCTTTTGCCCGACCAGTCCCTAGCACAAGGAAAATAAACAGGCCACTTAAAAGGTTTAATTTAATTGAATTGAATAGAGTTGAGAAAATGGCTATTGTAATAGAATATATAGGATGAAACTCATCATCAACTATACATGTGCTTATGCATTTAATAAGCTGATCCTTCCCCCTCTTTATAATGGTAGAGGCTTTGCGAACTGGTTTGTTCTATATATATAAAATATATATAAGATGGAGAACCAGCCAGTGCTCGAACTTTGGCCTCCTAAGAGAGATTTACATCCAATTTGATTTATCAAATGCACCCCTTCAGCAGTCAAAACTTCTAATTGCATAGGGTGTAGAACTAATTCCACCAATAATTTGAGAAAGAGATGAAAAATGATTATAGAAAAGCTATTAAAAGAGAACTCAAAGAGCTCAGCTCCAGGCAGGGCGACAATAACTCTGAAACACCCTATAAGGCCAAATTATTTTAAGAAAAATGCTTTACCCGCAAAGCAGGTAGTAATTCACCATAGACCTGAGAAACACTTCAATTGCATGCTTGCATAACTGAAGACTAATTAACACCAATTCATCATACTCCATTTGAAAGTTTATCTTGTTTTCATGTCTTCGTTATAGTTCTCAGATTTGGATAAGAAATCTCTAGCTTTATCGGTTTGCATGAGAATACCATGGTTATTCACATATCTTATAAAACAAGAAGCACTGAAAGGAAATAAAGCGCTTGATTGTATTTATCCTCAAACACAAAATCACAGCATCCTACATAACCTCTCTCTCTCTGTTTGATAGACATATAACCACTCATTAAGATAAAGATAATAAATACCTCAAAGTAAAGTGCCTTATCAGTCAAAGTAAGTTTTCCTGGCCAAGCCATTTTATTGTCCCATTTCAAAACAGGTCGCTTCCTGTTTGAACCAAGGCAAAGAATTCTCTCACTGGAAAGCTGGGGGCCTTCTTGAAATTGGTAAATTTTTCGTCCTTCATGCACCCTGAACCAAAAAAGAACCACATAAAATTAAGAAAAACTGGCCTGAATCCAGAATCTCAGATTATGAGTACTGCTGTATATTGAAGAATAGCTTACAATATTATTCTTGTAGACACAAACAAAAGTTAAACATATGATATAAAGATATTTCAATACATACATAGAAGACACATAAAATGAACATATACCCCATGACAGCCAAAATGAAATCTCTTGGCTAAGACAATGATACAGGGGAACTGGATAGGCTGCCAAACCTAGACTATGGAACAAAAATTAGAACAAATATAATTGAAAAGTGCATTATTTTCTGCAAACTTAAAATTTATACAGATGCATAGAACACCCTTTTTTTATTTTCTTTTCTAAGAAGGAGATGAGTTTGTATTAAAGGAAAGAGAAATGTGGAAGATTATAAAGAAACAAATGACGAGAAGCTTGCATAACAATATATCAACTTGAAAACTATTTGTATTAGATGCAAAAGTACATTTTGAATGCTTGCAATTATAAGTAGCCTTGGTAGCAATCATAATGTTGCTTCTTTGTGACCAGAAGATCATGGGTTCAAGTTGTGAAACAGTCTTTTTGCAATAAGCAAAGGGAAGGCTGCATACAATTACAACCCTGCCCCAACCCTCGCAAAGTGGAGAGCTTTATGCAACTGGAGAAACCCTTTTACAATTATAGGTAGACAGAAATTCAGAAAAACAGAAAGAAGAAAACAATTACAAAAAATATTATGAGTCCAAAGAAACTAAAACTTAGTAAAAATTTCTGACTAAAACCCATAACATGTTCAAGTACAAATGGAAATCCAATGTTTGATATCTTGTCCAAGAAATATTGAATCTTATACAGCATGTGATGGTATGCCATTATATAGCATATTGGAACAATGGGAAATCCCATTTGGTGATTTGATAGCAACTTTTTTTTATATACTGCAAAAATACTATTTGATAACAAGATTACTAACAGAATATTTACAATTTGGATCAATAAGAGCTGTTACTGATAAAGAAGATGGTAAATAAAACACTTCAAAGGAGATACCAATTTGAACAGATTGTCACAGCCACAATATTGTATGGACAGAATGCTTCCACAGACACACAAAGAATGTTAGATAAAGCAGAAACAATTCTTTAATTTTGGAAATGAAAAAAGAACTACATTTGGCAGATACTCCAACCTTTAATCTATTCATGTCTGTTTCTGTTGGCTGTGAAGCTCCAAACGGCGTCGTTACTCTTAGCTGACTGGAGGGCTACGTGCAGCAACCGCGTGCTGCCATTTGGCAACCGCTGGATGGCTGCACGTGGCAACCATCAGCTCACCTTCAGCTGGCGCCTGATTATGCCCTCTCAGCCTTTTGCCCGATCATCTCCTGCTCTCCTGTTCCTCTGCCGTTTTCTGTTGGGATTATAATCGTGCTTGCACGATTTGATCTGATCCATCCATCTACACTTTATGAGGCACAATCCCAGCCGCTCTTAATCGCTTTTATTGATGCCTCGAGATGTGAACCAGTAAAGGCGAAAATACGAAGAAAAATCAGAAAGGTAGTCGGGTTGTTCTTGCGGGTTGAAGGCTCTCGCCTTTTGGCTAGGGTTTCGTTCTGGTTTGTTCCCGATTTCTTTTCTGTACATGTTTGTATAGCTTTTATGGTTCGATAGGTTTGCCTTTAATCTGTATTAAGTGATTGATCGGCAGTTTTGTTTTCTTGAACCATTGATTGTTTTTGAGGGTTTTGTTAGTGAGGGCTTATGAGGGTGTAATCTGATTATTCATCTCATAGTGCAGTGAGCTCTTCTCTCTCAAGCTCAACGTGGACGTAGCCTCAGTTTGAGGTGAACCACGGTAAAAACTCTTGTGCCTCCGTTTCTTTTTTTTGTTTCTCTGTGTTTGTATTTTTTGATTCCAGCACTGTGAATGATTGTTTCATTCAGACCATCGAATAGTCTGTGATTGCTTAAGTAAAACCCTAAGGTTCGGTGTCGAGTCTCAACAGTTTCTAGCCAATGAAGCAGGCAGTAGAGCATCACCTTAATATGTAGACCTAGATTACATTAATCTATTCTTATCCTCCATGAAGAGGCATCTATGCATCAACAAGTATACTGGAAGACTTCACTCTGCATACAGGATCAGTAATACCTCCATCCCCATGGGAAAAAAAAAAAAAAAAGTTTTAACCATAACAAGTAGTCAAAATATAACCACTAAGCTCAACAGAAATGATCATTTTTAGTTGGAAATGCAAAGTACAGCTAGAAGCTATAATGTTAAACATGAGATTCAATGAAATGAAGAAGAAAAATTGAGACTTCCCAGCCAGAGAGCGAGAGAAAGAAAGAGAGAAGAGGCTTACTTCAGAAGTTCATTAATATATGTGGACCATGTGCTGAAGGAGATGCCCCATTCATCACCAGCGAGAGCCTTGAAAAGGTTATGTGCTGTTGACCGATCAGACAATCCAGAAATCGCAGGGGCAACACGAATAAAAGCCGCCTCTTGCACACACCTCCTCTTCAGGATACATAGTAAAACATAATGCTTTTTCAGTTGTAATTGTGAAATCTCAATACTGCATTGTGGGATTAAAGGCTTGTGATTTTGATTGTGAGTTCTCAGTATTACATTGTGGAATGTCGAAAAAAGAATAAAACTTCCTACTAAGCAAAAACTAAGCAGTGCAAAATGTCTGCAAGAAAAAAGTGCAATAGCATTAATTGATAGGTCATTTTCCTACATAACAACATATGGTTACCTCTATAACAAATTGTTGCAACTTCTCAAATAATCATACTCTCTGTTTGTAGATAACTCTAATGCAAGGATCAAATTTCTCTTTCATGACTTGTTTTGCCAGCTAGGAAAGCAAAATGTATAGGAAGTACAAATGAAAATGATAGATAATTCTTAAATTTGCACAAGTATATGGAAACAAGAAGTGGAGTCTTTTAATTTTTGTATAAACTGAACTATAAATTATGAAAATGCTACTTGGACACTCAATGTTGACACTTGGGGTGACACTCGTGCATTGATGTACTATATTGTGTGTCATATCAATGCAAATGTACAATACAACCATACATAGTGTCACCCAAGTGTCAAAGTTAAGTGTCCAAATAGCATTTCCGAATAATTTAACACGTTTATGTTAACATCTTTACATAAGGGGAGTGCATAATCCGAAGGCAAATTCAATAGGAACTACAAATGATCAGATTAATCAAATCAATTGATCATGCACATGCATACATTAAAATATTCATTAACTTCCAACCAAATAATAGTCAATCCCACCTAGGAGGATTAAGGCTTGATATGTTATTTTCCAACCAAATAAGTCATAATAAAAATATTAAAATAGACAAAGCTGAAAGGGTATCTAAGGCATACGGGGTCCTTAATATTACTGATATTTTTTTTTCTTATCCCTCAAAAATCCCAAGAACAAACACGTTTCAGCTTTGCTAGTGTCCTACTGTCATGGCTGTCTTTGAGAAGTTGAAACAATTAACTCTTTGCAGTTTGTGCAAATTATTCAGGCCAAACAGATCTAGATTTGCAAGGAAAATAATCAGCCATACAATTCAGCTTGATGAAAATAGCTAATAGCAGTGTCCAGAGCAAAAGATGATTATCTTTCTGATTTGATTTTCCAATTTTATGCAATCTTTCTGTTGGAGAGATAAAGAGGAAGAATTCAAGTCTCATGAGGAAAAGAAGACTTCAAGATAAAGAGATAAGGATATTCCTTAAAACAGATAAGGAAATCCCATAATAGTCCTAATTATAGTAGGAAAAAAAAATATGTTGTAATCTAGACCTAAATTTTAGGAGATTTCATAGGAGATTTTGTGTATATATTTACAGCTCTCAGATTAATGAAATTCATGGAAGTTATTTCCTCCCATTAGAACTTCCACTCAGCTTATTTTTCATGATATCAGAGCCATAGTTCCGTGGCAGGTTTTCCTAGTTTTTCTCCTCCTTCTACAGTCTTTAGACTCCTTCCAGCTTATGTTATGGCTGAAAATCAAGCAGAAAGTGATGCTTCGACCAATCTACCTCCTCCAACAAGGAATACTCAACCTCTATCATCTCCAATCACTCTAGACAACCATTCCCTTCAGATCACTCAACATAAACTAAATGGAACCAACTTTAGAGAATGGTTCCAGTCAGTTTTATTGGTGATCCAGGGAAAAGGCAAAGTTTGTTACCTAACAGGGAGAGTCTTGAAGCCGAGTACAAATTCAGCTAACTATGATGTATGGGAGGCTGGAAACTCAATTGTGATGGCATGGCTGGTCAATTCCATGGAACTAAGGATTGGAAGGACTTATCTATTCTATAAGATAGCTCAAGAGATATGGGAAGCCATGCAAAAGGTCTACTCAGACATGGAGAATACAGCTCAAACTTTTCAGATTCGGTCTACAATTCAAACAAGAAGGCAAGGTAATAACTTAGTCATTGAATATTACAATGATTTAACTGAGTTGTGGCAAGAGATGGATTTATTCCATAGATTAAATGGGGATGTGTTGAAGATGAGAAGAAATATGAAAAGATGGTGGAAAAAGAAAGAGTTTTTGATTTTTTGCATGGCCTCAATGCTGATCTTGATGAAGTAAGAGGGCAGTTGCTTGGAACCAAACCCTTTCCCTCAATAAGGGAAGCCTTTGCAGAAGTTAAAAGAGAAGAGAGCAGAAGAAGGGTGATGATGAGCCCTTCAGGGATGACCAATTCTGATGCAAATTCTCAGGCATCAACCTTGGTCTCCTCAAGGATAAAACCATCTAATCCACCCAAGGGAGAGCCCCAGAAAGAGAAGCTATGGTGTGAACACTGCAACAAGCCCTATCACACCAAGGATATTTGCTGGAAAATACATGGAAAACCAGCAAATTGGAAACCAAGAAATCAAAGAAGAGGAAGTCAAACAACTTATGGAGGAGAAGGGGAAATAGGAAAATCAACAAATCTGACTTTATCTACTAATCAGTTGGAGATCCTACAACAATTATTGAGTCAAACAAAGGTGACCAAATCCGAGGCAATAGAAGGCCCTAACCCAGTAGTCTCTCTTGCTAAACAAGGTACACCTAGACTCTCTCTAATCTCCTTCAAATTTCCTATAGATTGTTGGATAATCGACACTGGTGCTTCAGATCACATGACCGGACCTCCTGAGGTATTATCAGCCTATAAACCTTGTTCACAAGGTTTAACCATCTCAATGGTTGATGGTACTACTACCATAGCTCAAGGGAAAGGTACATCAAGTGTGGTAGATTTAAAATTGAAGTTAGTCCTATATGTTCCTAATTTAAAGTGCAATCTACTATTAGTAAGTAAATTAACTAAAGAAGAGAAGTGTTTGGTGACATTTTTTCCTTCCAATTGTGAATTTTAGGACTTATCTTCGAGAAAGATGATTGGCAGTGCTGAGAAAAAGGGAGGCCTTTATTATATAACAAAGCATGGGCAACCCCTTGAATCTAGGTCACACATCAAATCTTCTTTGTCTACAATTTTAGTTTCTGGGCCTATGTTATAGCATCAGCGTTTGGGGCACCCTAGTTTTAGTTATCTTAAAGTTTTATATCCTCATCTTTTCATTAATAAAAGCAACCATTTGTTTCATTGTGAACAATGCAATATTGCTAAACAAACCAGAAGCTCACCCTTCTCATGAATATAAACCCACGAAACCTTTCTATCTTATTCATATTGATATTTGGGGACCAACTAGGACTCCCAATTTGACTAAGACTTGATGGTTCATCACATTTATAGATGACCATACAAGGTTTAGTTGCGTGTTCTTAATGAGAAATAAATCTGAAGACTATGTTGTGTTTAAGAGGTTTCACCAAATGATAAGTAATGTTTTTCAAGCCTCAATCCATGTTTTAAGAACAGATAATGACAAGGAATATTTTTCCAATAATTTTAGTCATTATCTAGCTAAACATGACATTATTCATAAAAGTTCTTATAATCCTCAACAAAATGGGGGGGGCAGATTGGAAAAATTGCCACCTCCTTGAAACTGCAAGAGCTCTTATGTTTACAAGCTTGGTTCCTAATTCATATTGGGGGGAAGTTGTTCTTACATCCTCCTATCTTATTAATCAACTTCCATCCAAAGTTCTTGGCTTGAAAACCCCTTTGAGTGTCCTCCTTGATTTCTATCCCCATCATACTAGGGTGCTAAACTCTTTGTCTCCTAAAGTATTTGGATGCACTGTGTATGTTCATAAACATCAGCCTTCCCAATCCAAACTTGAACCTAAATCTCTCAAGTGCATATTTATTGGTTATTCTCCTATTCAACAAGGATATAAATGCTACCACCCTCCTACCCAAAAATCTATCATATCTTGCGACGTATCCTTCATAGAAAATCAACCATTTTTTCACACCACTTCTCTGCAGGGACAAGTACCTAATGCAGAGGAACAGTGGGACTCCACTTTGTCTTTACCTATGATCTCTAATTCAGAAACTCCTCTTGCTAATGAGTCAACTCGTGAACCTCAACCTTTAATTCAATCTTCAATACCTAATTCAGGGGGAGGTCAAGAAGATCAGAATCAAGACAATTCAGCTTCTGATAAACCTCTTTTGGTATATTCTAGAAGGCCTCGTGCTCCTCAGCCAAACCAATTGTCAAATTTGGAGGTATATCCAAAAGCTGATGCCAATGGCAGCATGGAAAGGGTGGAAACTAACAAGGTTGATGATCTTGATGTTCCAACAGCTCTAAGGAAAGGGGTGAGATCATGCACTAAGCATCCTATTTCAAATTATGTGAGTTATTCAAAGCTATCTCCACAATTCAAGGCCTTCACAACAAACATTGATGATATAGTGAACCCTAAGGATATCATGCATTGCAAGATGAAAAATGGAATGCAACAGTAATGGAGGAGATGCATGCCCTAGAAGCTAATAAAACCTAGGACATTATCTATCTACTAGAAAGGAAGAATATTGTTGGCAGCAAATGGGTATTCATAGTGAAGTACCAATCAAATGCAAGCATTGATTGGTACAAGGCTAGGTTACTAGCTCAAGGGTTTACCCAAACCTAAGAGCTTGATTATAAGGAGACCTTTGCTCCAGTGTCCAAGCTTAATTCTATCAGAATTTTATTATCATTGGCTGTTAATTTAGACTGAGGCTACATCAATTGGACATCAAGAATATATTCCTAAATGGGGAGCTAGAGGAAGAGATATACATGAGGATTCCCCCGGGTTTTGAAATAGAAAGCACAAGAGGGAAGGTATGCAAATTAAAGAAGTCTATATACGGCCTCAAGCAATCTTCAGGGGCTTGGTTCAAGAGGTTCAGTGACACTATTATTCAGCTAGGATACAAACAAGGGTTGTCTGATCATACCCTATTTACAAAAGTTGAAGCTGATGGCAAAAAAATAATCCTTATTGTTTATGTAGATGACATTATCATCACAGGGGATAATGTTTCAAAAATTGAGAAGCTAAAGGGGCAACTAAGAGCTGCTTTTGAAGTAAAGGATCTGGGAGAATTAAAATACTTCTTAGGAATGGAAGTAGCAAGAAGCAAGAAAGGAATATTTATATCTCAAAAGAAGTACACACTTGATTTGCTAAAAGAAACCAGTAAACTTGGTTGTAAGCCAGCTAATACTCCATTAGAAACTAATTGGAAGAACGAAGAAGGTAGCAAAACAGAATACCAAGTAGACAAGGGGAGATATCAAAGGTTGGTGGGAAAATTGATCTACCTATCACTCACACAACCTAACATTGCATATGTTGTAAGCACAGTAAGTTAGTTCATATCACTCTCCCACAAGAAGATATCTTGAGGTTGCATATCATATTCTAAGGTACCTAAAAGAAACCCTGGGAAAATGACTCTTATTTAAGAAGAGTCAAGATAGAGGAAAAAGAGCATTTGTGGATGTTGATGGGGTTGGTTTTGTTGAGGATAATAGATCTACATCCGGATTTTGTACAAATATAT
The DNA here is from genome assembly GCF_014633365.1 of Diospyros lotus. Lineage (NCBI taxonomy): Eukaryota > Viridiplantae > Streptophyta > Magnoliopsida > Ericales > Ebenaceae > Diospyros > Diospyros lotus. The sequence goes on along the minus strand of NC_068342.1, from coordinate 1,008,842 downwards.
GGGAGAATTTGGTAACTTGGAGAAGTAAAAAGCAATCAGTGGTGGCAAGAACCAGTGCAGAAGCCGAGTATAGGGCTATTGCACAAGGGTTACGTGAAGTGATTTGAATAGAAAAAATGCTTGAAGACCTACATCTACCAAGACCTTCTCCAAAAATTCTCTATAGTGATAGCGAATCGGCAATTAGCATTGTGAATAATCCAGTTCAACATAACCGGATGAAACACATGAAAATTGACTAACATTTTGTCAAGCAAGAAATAGAGAGAGAAGGTATAAGTCTTACTTATATTTCTACTGAATCTCAAGAAGTAGATATCCCTACTAAAACTATGCAAAAACAAGGATTTGAGTTCATTTGAGGTAAGCTAGGAATGATGGATATCTATTCACTAGCTTAAAAGAGAGTGTTGGAGAGATAAAGAGAGAATTCAAGTTTCACGAGGAAAAGGAGACTTCAAGATAAAGAGATAAGGATATTCCTTAAAATAGATAAGGAAATCCCATAATAGTCCTAATTATAGTAGGAAAAAAAATATATGTTGTTGTAATCTAGACATAAATTTTAGGAGATTTTATAGGATCTTTCGTGTATATATTTATCTCTCTCAAATTAATGAAATTCATGGAGGTTATTTCCTCCCATTAGAACTTCCACTCAGCTTAATTTTCACTTTCTATGGATACCAAGGTACTTGGTATCATATAGATGTGATGAAAACTTTATCATTTTAAAGTAGATCCCACAAATGTTACAAGCTTTCATCCATTACTCATGTCTTGTGTGCCTAGGGATCTCAAGGGGGAAGGTATGGGTAGGGACCTGTTCCCGTACCCACATCTCTATTCTTGCCCCCAAACTTGCACTCATACCCTCGAAGTATTTTGTTTAACCACCCATCCCCATACCCGGAGGGTAATAGGTAACCAATGGGCACCCATATACAATATATATCATTCTACCATTCATATTCGTATTTGAATGACTTCAAAACAATTTGATAACAAATGAATCTGATATTAGTGCAAAGAAAAGGTAAAAAACAATAATTGTAATATTTCAAATTGTTTCAATACATTAAGTTAAAAAAAAAAAAATACCACCTTAGTTTGTTGATGACAAGGGTAAGAGGCAAGAGAGATCATAACTAGGTTAAGTTTCAAATTTGTGAGAATGTCTAATTTGGACTTTTTTTTTTTTAATATATGAATTATAATACATAATTAGATAAAATAATATATACTATTATATTAGGGTAGGGTACGGGTAAGGGAGCCTGTCCCCGCCACCATAATTGTATCCGGTGGGTATTTTAAATATCTTACTTGCAAGGGTGGAGCCACGTGAGGCCCAATGGGGGTAATTGCCCCCACTGGACTAGATTTTTCTTTTAAATTTTTATTTTTTACAAAGGTGAAAAGCCCAAGGGAGCCAAGCCCACCCTGGCTCCCATTCACAGCTTCCTTTCTCTTCTTTTCTTCACGTTACAATCTCTCTCTCTCTTCCAAGCGCATTTTTTGTAAATCATCAATTTTGTGAAATTCAACCATTCGATCTTAAATCCGACTATATTTTCACCGTAAAAACAATCTCGATCTATAAGAAGATAAGACTTTTAGTTTCATCATTCCTATTTTCAACATAGATTCACAATATATATATATATGTATATACTCACGATTGAGTTTGACCGAAAGTTTAAGCTCAAATATATAGAATTGATAATGAGATCATTATGCGACGTTATTAAAATATGAAAAGTCGTAAAGAACAATTGTAAAAAAAATTTGCATTTTAATATTATTATTATTTTATTTTTAAAATTATATTTTTTGTATTTAAATTCTCCCACTAAATCAAAATATTGGTTCCGCCCTGCTTACTTGTACCCCCCTCTCCCCCACCCCCAATGGATATTTTTTGATACCCAAACCCTCCCAATTAGGGTAGAGTTCTAGTGGGTACCCACAGGATAAGGTTGACATCCTTATGTGTCTCCCATCGCATCCCACCCAAAAAAAAAAAAAAAAAAAAAAGAAATAAACAATACAAGACATTTTTATGTCTAGGGTATCTTTCTCTTTGAACATTCATGCTAACGACTCCATTAAAGAAGCAACTTAAAATCATGCAATTTTCCAACAATTTACTACATGCTGTTCATTGGATTGCATCCAGTCAAAATGACAAATTTTGAAATTAGACTTAAGCTGCTAATGCAACAATTTACTCCCAGATTATCAGTATGCAATGCTCCAACAGCTATCTAAACATACCAGAAAAATCTGATAAATACCTGAAAAGAAGCTTTTTCTGAGGCAACGTCATGAGGATTATTCCCTTTACTGTAAGGTTTCTCCCAGGCAAGCATAGTTATAAAAATCAATCTTTGAAATGCCGGTTCCTGCCAATAGACAGTCCAAAACAAAGAAAAGTAGTAAGTTCACGAAAACAAAAACTCGAAGCTCAATGTCAAAAATGTAAAAGAGGACTAAAATCAAGTTATTTTGAGTGCAAAGTTAATTGTCGGTCCTTGACCATCTTAAAGTTATCCTTCTGAGATCATGTTAGAAGATCAAGTCTTGCAAGTAACGTGAACACTTGAACCATGAAATAAGACCAACAATCCATGTTAATTATCTAGTTTCAAGGGTTTAAGAAAAAGACAAAAGGTGTTAGAAAATGAATAGCACTAAGATATAGCAAATGATGTATCAAACACACTTCTTAGAACACTAGATTCTGGATGTGTCATGCTATGGTCCAAAAAAGTTAAAATCTTCATTTTGGTAACTCTTGTTCAGCTGGTTGACATTTATTAATCAAACAAAAAAGTTGGTTAGTTTTGAGCTTCTTGTTTCTATTAGCAAACTACATTGACTGGAAATACTATAATTGGAGAAGTAACAGTTCTAAATCATATTTAGACTGGCCACACCAGTGAGATCATATATATTAGTGCATATATATAGCATAAATAGATAGATATTACAACAATTCTCAAGCTAGAATCCAGTCATAAAGAGGACAAAGGCATGAAAGGCCCAATAGAGTCTGGAGTCAAACAATGTGATGCCAATTTCATCGAGATGCTTGGCCAAACATACCTAAACACATCATTAGCTGGACAGCTACTAGAACAGCCATCTATTTGACATACAGACTACTAAAACAAAAACATATATTATAATGAAGAGAATTTCTGCTTATGGTGATTCTTTTTTTTCTCTTTTTTGTTTTGAGGAGTATGGCAAGTACATTCTGCCAACAACAGGCAGAGCTACTCTATTAATTCCAGAAAAAAAAATGCGGAGGTAAAATATCAAACAAGTCACAAACCTTGAGACATGGATGGATTTCAGAACTATCTCTAGACAAAAACCTAAAGCAGCAATACTCCACCAAATTACGAGCATCACTATATACAGATTCAGGAACAAGTGCTTTAAATATCTTCTGCATTTTCATCCCTGTCAATCCATTCATCCTGCATGTTTTAAACCTTGAATAAGTAAGTCTTGACAAGATCAGAAGCAGAATGTCAAATGGAATGTTTCTATACACTGAATTATTACAATTAATAACTTAATCTTCTGCATTTATATTTTAAACATGGTTTATCACAAACTTCAACTCTAAAAATGGGTAAAAGGATAGTTCTCATTACCACATGCTGGTAGTGAATCAATTGGTTAGCATAGGTATGGCTTTTTCAGAGGGCAGGGCTTAATAGCAACAATAAGTTCACTCCTTTGGACTAAAAGATCACTTGTTCAAGTTGTGAAAACATCATCTTTGCAAAGTACAGGGAATACTAAGTACTAAGACAACCCTCCCCCAACATTCACAAAGCAAGGAGCCTCATGGACTAGGAGCACCCTTTTTTTAGGTATGGCTCTTTCTCTTGTCCTTTCCCCTGATATAGGTATGGCTCTTTCTCTTGTCCTTTCTCCTGATTTTTTCTCTACCAGGTTATTCCTAACATGAATTAAAATGATCATTGATCTATAAATCCAATTTTCATGATCACTGAAAAGGCCATTATGTACCTCCACACAAAGCTCGCATGGGAAGGAAGAAGATGTAGATCTGAGTCTGAAAGCATATATCCCTCTTAACCCTCCACAAAATTTGATTGTAACACTGACAAAAACTAGAGAGCGTCCTTTCATGAGTATCTTTGTCTCTAATACCTCTATCTTAGTTCAGTACAAAACCAATAAAGGAACTTTGTTCAGAGTCAAAAATAGGTACCAGTTTAAGCAACTTCAAAACAAAAATGACAACACCACCTTGTGTCTTCACCTGCTAAATTGCTCAATGGAAACGATGGCAGCTAAAGAAAGATATCCATTGGGTGTTCTACTATCAATTGTTTGTTCTGCCATGAAGATGTCCTCTGTATCTTGAGTATCAAATACATTTCCGGGATTAGGCTTTCTATCATGTACAGTTTTCACCAGGGGAGTCGTCACTTCATTCAAGAAGTCTTGGGTCTTTGATAGCCAATGGTTCAAGGTTCCTTGCAGTGCAGCTGTCAAGGAAAACATATTTTGATCAAACCTGATGGAAAGTAATAAAAGAAAATCATATTCCTATTAATTAACTACTACAAGTTGGCAAATATAACATGCTATGATCACATATAAATGAACTCCAACCTTTTAGCTTAGAAATGTAATTCAGCTAGGTTGGAACTAGAGCAAGTGAATATTACCAAGTTAAACCACTTACACTCAGTGAAGGTCTCAATTTCTGTAAAGAAGCTATACAAATGTAAAAGAACACGATGCGTTGAACAGCCATGTAAAGGTTACAGTAGTTCAACCTCTCCTATTTTGTTTATTTCATTCTTTTTCTCCTTTTATCAGTAGTTATGACACTCAAATGGAGTTTATCACAGTGCATAAAATAGTCGAACAAAAGCAAGAAAAAGGGGATTTAAATTGGGTGAATAGAACTGAAATCTCGATGATTGAAACTCAATATCCATAAAGCCGTGAACATCCAGGATAAATACCATTATTAACAAAAACAGCTGCAAGAGACTCACCGGCATCAACGTCGTAGAGCTTCCATCTATTTGCACCCGCGAGCTTGAATCCACGAAACTTGTGGTCTGAGGAAGAAGGAGAAGATGATGAAGGGGGAGAATTCCTAGCACAGCACTTAATCTCGGGAAATTTTAATTTTCCATGGAAGATTGGCGATGGCTTAAAGCAGGTTGCTGTGAACTTTGCGTGCATTCTGGTACTCTATTCGTTCTTCAATTCTCAAGATTCAAGCCTTGGATTCATAGTTCAAGCATCAGAGCGAACGATTATACTCGTAATTTCAACAGTGTGAATTCAACATTGCGTGTGCTCCAGAGATGGCTGATGAACTGTGAGGGCTTGATCCGACAAAGATAGAGCTCTTGGAAATGCCCTGTGACTAGACCTTCAAATTTGTACGGCCGTTGTATGAATAATAAATAATTAAATATCAGCAAGGCTTAATAGCCTCCTTACCAAATAAAAAAAAATTAAAAATAAACCGACTCTTTATTTATTTTAAAAAAATTATTATATCATAAAAAAATTATATCAAACACGTTAAACTTAATATATAAATATCACATTTAATTATTTAATAATTAAAAAATGATATTTGATCCAAAAAATAACAAATTTAATTAAAAATACCTAAATTTTATTTAAAATTTTCATAAAAGACCTAAAATTTTCAAAATAAAATCTAAATTTAGTAAAAATACCTAAAAATTTCATAAAAAAATACCTTCTTGAATGGACTAGATAATAAATTGATTATATTTATAATTATTTAATCAACTAATAAAATTATTTAGATGTTAAAAATAATATATCATAAATATATTTATTATTGTTTAATTATTAATCTATGATTAGTAGATATGTTTAAATTTTAATATAAATTAAAAAATTAAAACTCGATCTAACCCTCAATCCACATTTTTACTTCAATCGATCTTTTTAATATTATTTTGAATTGGTCAGAAGCTATAAATTAATTAAAAATAAATAATATTATTTATTGTATATAAATAATAATATAATATACTATTAAAGGGTAAACTAATTAATTTATGTTTATTTTTTATGAATTTTTTTGTTTATATAATATATATATATAAATATATATGTATATTTTTAAAAATATATATATATTAAAAAAATTTATTTAAAATATGATCAAAGAATCTTAACTCTAATTAATTATGATTCAATTTAATCTGAATTGAATAAGCACTTTAATAGTTAACATTACCCTTAAATATTTTTTAAATTATGAAAAAATGTATTTATGATATTTTTTTAATATTATAAATGATCTTAAAATATTTTTTAAATTAAAAATATTTAAAAAAGGCCGAAGCCTATCATAAGTTATAAATGCATATAATAACACATACTGCATATTAATAAGACCCATCGACTCTTTGCTTTTACTCAAATAGAATATACTATCAATTTTGAATTTAGTTCGATTCAAATGAATTAAACACCTTTTTAAGGATAAACCCAAACTATAGTGTTTAGAGTTAGGGGGTGATAAAGTGTAATTTACTCTAAAATGGATGGAGTTCTAACCAGTAACCACCCTCCAGCATCACGCGCGTGCCACGTGAATCAAACCACTAATCATCTCATCGCTATCCAACCAAAAGTATACGTAGCGCTCATGGAAGCCAGCCAAAGCCACTACATTTCCATGGCTTTATCTTCTCACCTTGCCAGCACAATCCTCTCCGCCACTACCCATTCTTCTTCTTCCTCACACTCTCCCCCTAAAGTCCCTAATTCTCAGCATTGTTCTTCACTGAATACCCTCTCTTTTCAGGCCAAACCCACCGCCCAACACATCCCCAGCCTCTCTGCCGGCGCCTCTCTCCGCCACAAATGGAGAACCAATGTCTCTTTCTTCACCTCCTTTCTGAGCAAGCCCAGAGATGCCAAACCCATCAAAGAGGAGCTTCTCGAGGCCATTTCACCCCTTGATCGAGGTGCAGATGCCACCCCCGAAGATCAGCAGAGGATCGATCAGGTAGAAGGTTTCTTCCCTCTTGTTGATTTTTCCCTTTCCCTTTTGTTCCTAAACCTCAATGTATTTGAAGTGATCAAATGCATGGGTGATGAAATCCACGGGATCCCTTTATTATTTTTCTTTTTCTTTTTTTGGTGCGTGGGGTGAGGATGCCACGACTGCGGATTTTGAGTATATTATTGGAAGTTGTGGACACTTTAACTAGCACTTTTGGCTAAGAATGCGTGATGTTACAAGTAGCATTGATCCAACTGAGAATCACTTTGGAGTGGGTGTGGACAATATATGGTCAAGCAGTGGCGGAGTCAGGAGCTTGGGTAAGGGGCATTACTTAATCGGCCCTCCATCTTTTTTATTTCAGGGGGCAAGTGTTTGGGGAATAATAATATCAAGGGAAGGGCTTTTAGAAGTTGAAGGGGGGGGCAATTGTGCACCTTTAATTGTATGTAGTTCAGCCCCTGTGGTCAAGAAAGTGTTTCAGACTAACTCATAAGTCAATCTTTAAGTTAATACTTTTGGGCGAGGACACGTGGTTTTACATGAGAAGGAGGGTTGTGGCTTATGCAATCTTTTGGTTGGTTGAAAAAAAAAAACTGAAAGAAAAAAGAAATTCCAAATTTTGCTGTCCTTTTGTGTTACAAAAGAGGGTTGTGGCTTATGCAATCCCCCTGTGTGTCTCATCCCCGCTGAGGCGCAGCGCCATGCTCGAGGAGCTGTCTAGGGCCACAAGGCGCGCGCCTCATGCAAAGTGAAAGGAACAAGGCGCATGAGGCACATGCCTTGAATATAAAAGTGTACTAAAACCACATTTTTTGTCCATTTGTCATCTTAGATCTTGTTTCTTGTTGATTTGAGTACATATTCTTGTATATTGGTGATAAATGAACCTAACAGTGTAAGTGTGAGGTTTGTTGTCCTACTCACATGAGAACTACTCATATCTACATTTTGCTTCATTCTTCTAATTTCTTTTGCAATATAGAGGAAATTAATTCTTTGCTACAATTGTTTTTCACTGTGTTTTCTACTCTTTTTTTTTCTCTCTTCTAATTTATGTTGCAATTTAGAAGAAATTAATTGCTAAGAAACAAATGTTTTAATCGTGTGCTCTATTGATTGTTTCCCTCTCTTCTAATTTATTTTGCAATTTAAAATAAACGAATTGTTTTCTTTTAACTGTTTTTACTGTGTGTTCTGTTGTAATTTTTTTTTCTTTTGCAATTAGAAGAAACTAATTGTTTTATTGTAATTGTTTCTTGTTGTGTGTTTTGCTATAAATTTTTCTTTCATCTAATCTCTTTTCCAATTAGAAAAAACTACTTGCAAAAGAAACTAATTGTCTTTCTACAATAGTATTAGTTGTTATTATAGGGTTGGTTATTTGTCATTTATGATTTTATGAGTTTGCATCTAACTCCTTATGGGTACATATTGAAAAGAATAGTGTTTTAAGTATTTTATAAGCATTGTGAATAAATGTGCGCCTCATGTGTTTGAGGCTTGCACCTCACCCCTAGGCCCCAAGCACTAATTTGTGCTTTGGTGCACCTTGCACCTTTGACAACTATGACAAGAACAACAAATCAAACTTTAATCCTACTAGATGGGGTCAGAAACATGGGTTCTGCTCAGCCAATCATCCTTTAGAGTCATTTTATATTATCCAAAGAAAAACTCTTTTTTATTTCCTGAAATTTGGGGTGTTCTGAATGAAATTTCACAAGGCAATTATAGAAATACTTCACAACAGGCTCCTAGAATTGTATCATTCCTGAGTTTTGATGTTTCAATAATTCCTGTTCTCTAACCAATCACACAACACATTTTCTTTTTGATGTGTCACCAAACATTATAATGCATGATATAGCTTCTACTGTAAACCTGGGCACTAGAATATGAATTTCAATATGCTCTTGTTCTTGGCAATGCAAAAGCTTGTAGTAGGGCCATTTTTGTTGAACACTGCTCTGCAATGAATGAACTCAGTTATTGAGGTTTATTGGATCTTGTTTTTTCCTCTCTTTTGGAACTTATTCTTGCTTAGATTGCACGCAAACTTGAAGCGGCCAATCCAACAAAGGAACCTCTAAAATCTGATTTGCTAAATGGGAAATGGGAACTTATATACACAACTTCACAATCAATTTTGCAAACCCAGGTATGCAATTGTTTCTGTTAGTTATTCACGTATTTTACTTTTTTCAGTGTCTCAACTTTTGTTCATTTGACATGCTTCATGCAGTGTCTATGCAGATTTTTAGTGCGGCTAGATTGCTATATATTTTATGCATACTTTTCTTCCAGATGTTAGAAATGTCGAGAGGATTTATAGGTTTTGTGGGTTGTTTTTGATTGTTCAGTTTAACATTCTTTGACTGACTATTTTTCTTACTAGTTTTATTTGGTAGCTTTAATGTTTAGTTATATTTTTATGGTATTTTTTTAATTGTCTTGAGTTACCATGTACAGTGTCATCTGACTTAAGAGTATGATTTATTTACATCGAAGTGAGTGTAGACATACTTTACTATTTTCCTCATTTGTTTGTTTGTTCAATGTTGTTATCAAGAATCAGTATTATTCAATTCCCCTTCATTTTTCAAAAGCTGCTGAATAATTTCATAGCTGCAATATGGACTTCCTTTTTTTTTTTTTATTGCGTCATATTTTATTTTACTTATAAACCAGCATCATGGCAGAGACCCAAATTCCTAAGATCAAGGACAAACTACCAGGCAATCAATGTGGATACATTAAGAGCTCAAAATATGGAATCTTGGCCATTCTTCAACCAGGTACTGAGTTAAACATTCTATTGTTTAACCCTTTTCTGGTGACCCTTTTGCACTAAATGATCAGCTTCAAGAGTAAGTTCAAGGATGGGGGGTTTTCCAAGGTATTTTCCCTATGTTATTGATGCAACCTTGAGTTTAAGTTTTGCCACCTCCTACCCAATGCAGTCAGCATTCTTATCGTCTATTTTTATGGGGCATGTGTCTTTAACCATGGAATTACATCTTTAGATTATCAGCCTTTACATCTGCAGTTTTAGAGAAAAAGCAAAAGGAACATTTTCTACGTAATGGGAGCTGCAATTAATGCAAACTATTGGAATTGGAAAATTGTAGTGTTGCCTAACATCATAAAGGTTTTGATGACTCTTCTTCTTCTTCGCTGTTATTAGGCAGTATAAAATAAGGTTTCTAAATGCAGAACTATATCCTAGGTCTTTGATATGACAACATGTCACTTCAGCAGATATATGCTATGTGCCATTTTTAGTTTTTATTCTATAAGAAGTTTATAGTTTTTTGTTCTGTTCTTGGCTTTCCTCATTTCCATTTACTAGTGTTTTGTAATTGACCTTGACCAGTTTTGGGGTTTTGCTTTTTATCTACAAGGCCGAAATCTTGTTCTCATCTTTGAGGTTGACAACAAAATTTTTGTTGCTTTGCACTTCTGATCTCATGTTCACTGTTACAAAAGAAGAAGAAAAAGAAAGAAATATATTTTGTACTTTCTCAACTGTTGTACCTATTGTTAAACAATGATGTTTGTCACCCCATTATCTTGCCATTAATTCTTTGCACTTGTAGGTAACTGCAGATTTAACACCTCTGAATGCAAGAAAGGTGGCCGTAAAATTTGACTTTTTCAAAATTGGAGGCCTGGTAAGTTTTCTCCTCGTCACAAATCAATAATGGTATCCAATCTGTTGATTAAACACTTTTGATGCTCTCGTATAATGAAGAAAAAAAGAAGAAACTTATCGTTGTGGGCCTAGAAAAAGTTTGTCACTATTGCACCTTGAGGTTAATGCATACTAATTGTGTATACATATGTGAGCCCGAAGAATATTACATATTAGTCCTCTGTTACAAGGGGAATTTGATGTCTTTCGCTGATTCCATGCATTCAAAAAATACCATTAACCTAAAACTAACGTAGGTGCACAGCTTTCTTGCCTGCTTGGTTAACATAAGCCCCTTCACTACTCCATGATAGTCATAAGCTTGTCCATGTGCCAATCTCGTGAGGCCACATCTCGACAAATAAGACAGCCCTAAGTTTCTCCTTCCTTCCTTCTCTGATTCAGTGCAAGGACCAATATATGCAGAGTTTTATTCTATTCTTGAGTTTAAGTGCTTTGGGACATCTTTCTGGAAGGCTCCACGGTATCTCCCTTCGGCATGGTTGGTCCCTCCCTCGGTTACTAGAGGGATTAGTGTAGGCAGCCAACTGTTTCTTACACCCACTTGATCATGTTTTCTTGCCACTCCCAAGGTGAAGCGGCCAGTCTTATAAACGAAAGTAGAGAGAAAATTTGTTTCAATTTACTTGTTCAATTCAACCTGTCAAAGCAAGGAACCACCTGTTCGAACTCTATGGCCTAAGAAGCACAGCTGCACGTGTCGTAACCCGCCGGGTCATATGATACTGATCATTTAGATACTGGGGCAATCATCTGGCACCTTCCTTTCACAACGCGATTGAATGTGACGAGCCACATAGCTATAAAGCACATTTTGGTGAGCAATGCAACGTCTGTTCAGAACTCATCTTATCTAGTGTATCGGGTTCATTTCTTTTCAAAAGAAATTTTACTCATATGGCTTCTAGTACCCGAAATGGAGATCTCTCACAAGATCTTCCATACATGAGCTAACTTGTGGAACACTTTCTAGTATCTGTCTATGAACTTACTGCACATGCACAATTCATTACCTTGTGATGTACAGATACCTGTTAAAGCTCCCGAACGAGCTCGAGGTGAGCTAGAGATTACCTACTTGGATGAAGAGTTGCGGTAAGTTGTCCCTTGCAGTTATTTTTTCTGTCATAACATTGCTTTGATTCGATTCGATTATGAAGAGTTGCGGTCAGTTGTCCCTTGCAGTTATTTTTTCTGTGAGAACATTGCTTTGATTCAATTCGATTCGATTCAATTCGATTACTCGTTTATGTTGCAAGTTTGTCCTTTGACAGAGTATCGAGAGGCGACAAAGGGAACTTGTTTGTCTTGAAGATGATAGACCCTTCTTATAGGGTTCCAGTTTGATTGTTGATGCCAGCACCATAGCAAACTCAGTGAAGCTTGCAGGCTGCTTCTAGTGAATTATACAATACAATACAACACATCACATCTTCTTGTCCCGTATCTTCTCCCATCTGTGGCTTTTATGTGTAAAGTTTTGATTCTCTTTTGTATCAGTGACTTACTGTAATTTCATAATGGCAATTAGCTTTTGAATTATATACATGGTTATCCAAATGTTTAATTCGATTATGTGACTTTAGTTTCGAGAATTCTAGTGGAATATCTTCTTCCATATCTATATATAAAGTTAAAAAAAAAAGTGAAAATTCATTAGGTAACGTTTGAAATAAGTAATTATTTAAATTTTAATTTTTTAGATAAGGTTTTAAACAAAATATGTATTGATATAGTGGTGACATTATTTCTTAAGATAGTCATTGTTTAGAGATAGTAAGTTTAAATATTGTTAACTCAATTAATTTTTATTTTTTAAGCAAGATACAATATTAGGGGTGAGCGAGTATTCAGTTGGTTTAGTATTTACTCAAATTAAATAGATCGAATTTATTTTAAAAATCAAACCGAACTGAGAGAATAAATGGTTTAACAAATAAATTAAATTTTTGAAAAGAACCAAGCCAACAGTAAAATAAAAAAAAAACCAATAAAATTGAAAAATAAAGCCACTTTTTGACATTTCGATCAGTTCAATTTTTTTTTTTAATACAAAGATCAAACGAAATCGAAATAACTAAAATACTCAAACTTTAAAACTGAATCAGACCAATTTACAACTTGAATTGAACTAAATAAACAATCTTGTTTAGTTTAATTCGGTTAGTTCAGTTTAATTGAGATGTTTGTTTGTCTTTATATAACACCAAAATTTAATGCTTGCTTATATAAAAGTAAGTATAGATTATTAATTATAATTTTACATCGTGACAACTAAAAATGTTTAAAGTTCAGTTTAAAAAATTAAACTAGATCAAAAAATTATGTCTTGTTTGAGAGACCGAATAAGTTTGGTCCAACAAAATTAAAAAATTGATTTTTGATTTGATCCAATCTCAACTTTGGACTGAATATTAAATAAATTACTATATATTAATATACATGCATATATATGTAAATACATACAAATATTGTTATATTTATAATAGTATTTATCACTATAAATTTGTATTTACAGTACTATTTGCAATATCTCAATTAAATCAAAATAATTGAACGAAATTAATCGAAATAGCTAAATTAAATTAGTCAAAATTGTATGTTTGATTCAATTCAAGTTATGGGTCAATTTGGTTCACTTTACAACTTTGATTATTTCGATTATTTTACTTTGTTTCAAACTTTGTATAGAAAAAACTAAAATAATCGAAGTAATTAAAATGTAAAAAATGTTATTTTTTGATCAAATAAGTTTTTCAATTTTTTTTTTTATGTTTTTAAAATCTGTTCCAGTTATTTTTTGAATAAGTATGGTCTATTTCAGAATGTTCACTCCCAGTACATCAATTTTAGTCGGAAAGAATGAAAAAAAAAAGAAAATTGTCACAAAAATAATTTCCGTTGCCGGGAATCGAACCCGGGTCTCCTGGGTGAAAGCCAGATATCCTAACCGCTGGACGACAACGGATTTGTTTCCATTGGCATAATTAATATTTGTAATGATAAAGTGTTATTACAAGGCAGAAAGGCAGAAGTCATTAATTTATCAAAAAATTAAAAATGGACATTATAATAAAAATTTAAAAATGGATTATTTTGGTTTAATACAATTTTTGTTCACCCCTGACTGATGCTAACACTTTTTTAATTATAAATTCATTTAATTAGTCAGCAATTTTTTTTTAAAATTAGCCAAGACACTATCTCATGATTAATTAAAAACAAACTAATTAAACAAAATTTTAAACTTATAAAATATTCGGCCAAAATGATGAAAGTTGAAAGGTGTGTGCCAAATTTATCCGAACATAAAGGGGTGCGTACACACGCGGTGCAACTCAGCCGGGGAGAAGCCATGGAGACGAAGAGCGAGACTACGAGGACTAAACCGCTGGCTGTATTCATGGCATTCGGCACAAAAGGCGACGTCTATCCTATCGCTGTAACGACTCTGTCTGTCTGTCTGTCTGTCTGTCTCTCTCTCTCTATATATATATAAGTACACACACACACTCTACTGATGCTCTATGGGTATGAGTTGTTATGCGAATTTTGATAGTTAATAGTGTTACCGATTCCCTAAATAGTTGGATAATGAGTCTATGCTGATGTTGGATCTTCTCTATACAATTAGATGGTATCTACGAGGAGTGACCAGTTGAATGAATGGTTAATTGGAAATTGCAATTAAATTTGCTTCAAATGCAATTGGCTTTCTTGAGTGTTGTAGAAGTGCCGATTTTCAAGTATAGGGAACTAAGGTGCTACAGTTATGCAAGTCTTGACGAACAATTAAGTTTGAATTTGATTTGGGATTGACATAGTAATCACAATTTTCATTTTCAACCAACACAGAGTGGGCCAGTAGTAGATAGCACGCGATGTCACGTTCTTGATGTCCTTAATATGGTCACAGTGTGAAGGGAAACATCTTTAATGTATAAAATAATTTGATCAAGGTAGACTCTGTTTTCTAAATGGTGGATCGTAGCTAACCCTAATTGGTACATATTTTTCTATTTCACTTAGATTATTTGTTCATATAGTTGATTTTCTCTCAGAATCAATATGTTTACAAGTATTGCTCCATTTGTAAGATGCAAGTATTGCATGCAAACTCATCATTAATGTGCAAGGGATGAACAAACGAACCCAAAGCTTGTTTCTCTAACCTATCAACATAATCTATTCTTACGAAAGTGTAAACTGCATTGAGGTATGATGATTGAATGAATGTGCTAATTTTACGTGACTGAAATATAACTAATAAATGGACTGAAATTAACCTTTTTTCAAGTTCAGTTCAGCATAAAAAGTTAGCTGAGGTCGAACCTCTGCGATTTCTTATCCCAATTGACATATCAATAAGAATTTGCTTCTTCTCTCTTTTATGAGGATGCCAAACTTCATCTCACTTTATGGAAAAATGGTATAAGTGTTGAAGTAGAAAATTTGAGCTGCATAATTGAGGGCTGGGGAGGTAATATAAAGCTTGCAATCCACTACCCAACAAACTCTCAAGCATATCTGCAGACCTCCAGCTCACTACCCGGCAATCTCTCATATCCCTTCTCTTTTCATAAACTAACAAACATACAAGCTTGCACCTCCTGCATCCTCTGTTCAAATGTTATGCTATTCAGTTGACGTAGTTAATACCGGCCTTGTGAGAAAACTAAAGACAAGGAAGTTTAAATATTTTTTCAAAATTAGATTTATTCCTGTTAGGGTTTATTTGATGTTATATAGCCTACTTTTGACTATGAGACCATCCATGTAGTATAGACTGATATCTGATGGGAATTGAACTAAATATTCTCATATGATCGACTTTGGTACTTGATGATGATGGAATTCCTTTCTCCTCAGAGAAAGGATTATAATGTTATATTCTTCTTTAGTATGTTACTCGTGTTTCCACATAACTGGCTATTATTTTCAGGCCATTGCTGCTGCCTTTGCTTGTGATGAGGAGCAATATCATGTGGTTCTAATAACACATTCTGCTCACAAGGTCACCTTGAAATGCTTTTAGATTTGGTCTACTGTTTGCTATACTTTTATTAGTGTAACATCTTTGTCAATGGATAGAGAAAATCATATGATGGCCAGTTTTGCCCCTATAATACTCTGAAATTGGATTGTTTTAGATGAAACTGGATCTAAAACCCAAGAATTTGGTAGACCTCATGTTCTTTGTATTCTATTTTTCCAACTTAGCCATGTAAAACACATCTCTAGAAACACCACATTTCTTTCTATAACACGTATATATTATGTTAAACTCACTTTTAACTTTAGTTCATCATCTTTGGTTATATTTCCTGTTTAGAAAGCAATGGGAAACTAGATAGTGAATAATTTCAGGTTGCCTTAAAATGCTAAATTCACCATTTTGCATTGAAAAATGCCATACTTCAAAATATCCATGCCAAAATATAAATCTTAGGGTAGAGCTTTTGATGCGACTGATGATTTTTCCCTTGTGAATGCTGGGTGAGGAAGGGCAAGTGAAAATGAGATAAACTCCCTAGTAGGGCTATTGTAAAGACTGATAAATATATCAAACTTTTTTCCTTTTGATTTCAGTAAACACTTCAATTATCTTAATCAAAATTATTTCCAAAATCATTGATTGATTTCTTGGTTATGGCAGAATTTAATTCCACATTTGGCAGCAAAAAATGTTGAATATCTTCCAGTTTCAGCTCCACCTGTTCTTTCTCCTTATGACAACGATGATTTTGTGGGTTAAGTAACTCAACTTTCATCTTTGCATTATATAATTTACACGATACATATTTATATATATTGTTATCAGATTATTTCTGTGTGACAAGTTATTCCTGTGCTTGGTAAGGTACCGGTAAAGTATTCTTATTTTGGTAGGTTCTAAGACTTCCTATCTTTGCAGGAACCGTAAAACCAAACTTTTCCCTCCGGTAAAGTATTCTTATTTTGGTAGGTTCTAAGACTTCCTATCTTTGCAGGAACCGTAAAACCAAACTTTTCCCTGCAGAAGAAGAGGATTACTGGAGAACATAGACAAGAATGTGTTTTATATGCAGAACAGTTGTTTGGTGATTGCCCAAGCTTGGAGAATGATTTCATTGTGATGAATTTCTTCGCATTGGTACTTTTATCAAATATTAACTGCAATTTGGTTACCTTTTAACATTTTATAATTAAAAAATAAATGTTAAGTTAACAATTATGGCGAGTTTTTTAATTGTATACAAAATCAAATGATTAAAAATTCAATGTTTATTCTTATTTGACAAATTGTTAAAAGTTTCAGGCAACGGATACAATGATGCAATTTCTTAATGGTATCCTTTTCATGTTTGGTTCAGGAAGGATGGAGCCTTGCAGAACTTTTTCGAGTCCGTTGCATTGTTGCCGCTCCTTATGTTATTCCTTATAGGTATTGTAGGGCTCTTATTTGGTTTTACTTTTTTCATTCTCTTAACCTATTCATATCTTCATGCTTGACAATTCCTCCTATTTTTTGATAATTAGTGCATCACAGTAATATTTTTGGGGGACACTTCATCTTTCTCTATTTGCAAGTGCTCCAGTACATGCTTGAGGTTGCTGTATGGCATTTTAAGTGACGAATAATGAATGTTAGTGTCACGATCTAGTCTAGTAATTTTTAATTTTATTTTTACAGATTGTATCAGTCTGTGTAATAGGTTAGTTATTGCTTAATTTACGGTTGTGGGGTAGTTTAGGAGCTGTTACCTCTAGTGGAGGAAGTGGAAACTGCTTTGTTAAAGTAGTGGAATAGCCTCTATATAAGGCTGTACCACTCTTGACCGATACCACTCTTGACCGATTTTAGGCTTTGGATTAATTGAAAAGTTATTCCCTTCTCCCTGAAATTCTTCTTTTTCTCTCTCAGGTACTCTCTAAGTCTCCCTATCTCCTGTTTATCTCCCTATCTTTCTCCCTGATATTCTCCCTATTTCTGTCTGATCCTGGCAAATTCTCTCTATTTCTCCTATTCTCTCAATTCTATCTTCAAGAAAATCACAAGTCAGGCTTGGGACCCTGACAGTTAGCTAAGAAAATACAGTTTTATCTTATGGATCCTTTATGGGAACTTCACTAGTGATCAAGTGCAGGCTGGGATTTTAAGTGGGTTCTGCATCCTGTTCGTTTCTATCTCTTCGCAGTTCTCATCCTGCATTGCTCTTAGTTTCTGCATTGATGTCATAATCTTCTTTTTTATTACATGATCTTTTCCCCATTGATGCATGACCAAACTCATGGGTTCTAGACCTTTCCTGCCCTATATTCTTGTCAATGGCCTTGAGAAGTCCCATGTAGAAATCATGTTAGTCCTACTTAGGAGCATATTTCTCTTGACTGGACCATGGCTGGCCAACATATGTGTTGGACTGCAAGAAGGGATCATTGAAGTTTGCTCGTGTTTGAGGAAATTGGACCTCCTCATTGTGTACCTGGTCTCCTTTTCCTCAACCGTTGAGTTGGTTATGGCAAGCGTCCTAAGCTCAGTGCACGGATGTGAAGTTATTGCATTCTGATTTCACTTAAAGGAATTTCCAAGAAGTTCCTATGGCTGCTTAAAATTGACCAGAAAATGCAGTGGGGAACTCTCTCGTAATACATAGTGAAGATGCTTCTCTCCCAGCATGTTATTCTACTCACTGCTAATCTTCCAAAGAGCTATTGTATTTTGTTACAATTTTTACAATTTTGCTACCTTCTCTGTGTTACAAGCATACATAAGTTCCTGCTTGAATTTCAAAAATAAGCAACTGTTCTATTGATTTTTTTGTTGAATACTTTCCAGTGCCCCTTCATCATTTGAGTGTTATTTCAGAAAGGAGCTACCACTTTTATATAAATATCTTGAAGAAGCTCCTGCTAACAAGGTAAGTCATGGAATCCCTCATTTCAAACTTTGTTCCATCCCCTGTAGGTGGATCTATTTTGCCTTTTCTGATTTTATCTTATATTTGACAAAGAATGAAATAATAGCAAGTTTTCTTACATTTGGTAATCTGTTCCCAAGTATTATTGAAAATTATGTCCATATGTTTTTACTTTCTTTTTCTTTCTTTCTTGGACATGGCCATGGATAGAGAGGGCTAGGGATCTAGAATTCAACCCCACCTAGTGGGATTAAGGCTTGGGGTTGTTGTTATTGTTTTTATTACAGTATTTAAAGCTAAGTTTTATATTTTCTGTAAAATTAGGTTGGATGGAAAGATGTTATCCACTGGCTATGGCCACTTTTTACTGAAGATTGGGCATTGTGGAGAAGTGTTGAGTTGAAGCTAAGCCCATGGCCTTTCATGGTTTGTAGATACGGACTGTGAAAATTCTCATTCTATATCTAATATAGCTGGTACTTTTTTTCTTTTTTTGTTTAGGGATGAACTGAAAGACATAATACCTCCTCTGATGCTTTGTACTTGTTTAGATTTATCAAGTTGGTTCTTTGTTGACAGGATCCAGTGACTGGCCTTCCAATGTGGCATGATAGATCTCCCTCTCCCCTGCTATTGTAAGATTCAAGCATCCACATAGAAAGGTTATTCCATTAGGGACTACTTCCTATGTTAAACAAGATAAGGACAGCGTAAACTGATTGTGTACATTGCAGTGTTGGTCTTCTCATTGATTGGTGCCCAAGCATATGAATTCCCAATTTCTGTTAATGCACCAATGTCATGAGATTTATAAGTTTGGAACTGATTGCTGTGAGATTTGAGTTTGGGTGGCTAAACATTCTTGTTTTCTGTCTCTTGTTGTCTGGCCATTGGAAAAGAAAAAAATTACAAGTCCTACACTTTATACAACAACAATGACAATCACAAACCTTAAACCTTATTGTGGGGTTGGCTACATGTCCTACACTGTAAACATTGTTCTAAAATTTATACTTTCTCTTCTTAAAGATTTGAGTTTGAAAGTATGTCATCTTTATGCATTATCTTCAACATCATGTAGACTATTTGATAGTAATATCTTCTTGGTAAGTTTCTAATTTTGCTGACTTTGGCATGATAGGTATGGATTTAGCAAAGAAGTAGTTGAATGCCCTGGTATGTTGATATTATTTCCACTTAGCATTTGCTGTTTACTTTTGTTGGTTTTTGATCTTTATATAGCTTCTTTTGTTGTCTGATTGGGAGCAATTTTGCTTCATCTGAAGTATGAAAAGAAATAGTTCAGTCAATGACTCATTATGGAGCAGGATAACGTTTAATGCATAGGATTTTAAGAGAGACGATGGAAGGTAACTTGGGACTCCAGTACCAAAATTTGAACTTTTACTTGTGTATGCAATACCAAGGTATTTTTATTACATTCTTTGCAAACTGCTTGAGAGAGCTTGACATTGAGTCATCATCTACTGGACAGTTCAGGAGAATGTGATTTAATTGCTGCACCAATGTTTTAACTGTTTGTTACATTTGTTTTCTCTTAGAAGATGTTTTTCTCAAATGTTGAGTGATATTTTTCCAAGTAAATATTGCATGCTTATTTTATCATACAAAGCAAAGCACATGCTCCCTTATTGTTTTGTTGCTATACAAGGAGGACAGGCTCTCAACAAGGATTGAAAAAAAGCACAATTTTGATTGGAGGATAACTAGGGCCTTCATACTTGATTCAAATTTGGATAAACTGTTTAGTAATTATTTTATGTGTATTCTCTGGCATCTGCTTATGCTTATGCTTTTATCTTGATGAAACGATAGAGCATAAATTTGAGGCCTTTTCAATTAATTATCTAGATGTGAATTGAAGGACTCATCTACATGATTGCGAGGACTGTCAAACCTGAAACTTCTGTAAACATCAAACCCGATTGAATGAATGACTGCATTCAGAACATTTGTAACAGTCAGTATTGGGCTTATGATATTTATATGTATTTTTGATGTGCATATAAAGTAATTTAATTTAGTTTCTTTAACATTGTTCTGTCTATTTTCCAATAGCTTAAGCTTTCGATGCTTTTGGTTGTCTAATGTAGAACTGAAGTTTAGTTGTAGAGGGTCTTGGGCTCAAGCTTCTTTTTATACCATCTTGCTGAATGACCAGCAAAAACTGCTTTCATGTCGTAAATCTTGTGTCCTTTTGAGAAAATAAAGCAGTAATATTGACAAGCTGTGTGTGTATGTCTCTCTCTCTCTCTCTCTCTCTCACACGCACACGCACACACACGCATAGAGCCTATCATTCCTCATCTAGAGATTTTTCTTTTTGTTGTGTCTTATTGTATCAGATGGTAGTTATTTGTACATGCTTACAGCTTTTCAGCAATTCTGTGCTGGCCAGATGGACACCATTTTGTGAGATGAAGTTTAAAAACTATTAATCACTGTCCTGTTTAGTTTGTATGTATTTTTGTTTGATTGTGATGAATAAGAACCTTTAGATGAGTTGCAATGGAATTGTGGCACCTATAAAAGAATATCTAATTTATGACTTGTTTGTGCTTGAAAGCCTCTAAGTTGCTCTTCCCCGTGCTTTTAATATATTTAACTGAATACATGACAAACACTCTCTTTTACTTTTGGTATTTCCTTTACCTTGATTTGTTAATATATGTTAAATAATAGGTTACTGGCCTTCAAATATTCGGGTTTGTGGCTTTTGGTTTCTTCCTTTGGAGTGGCAGTTCTCATGCAACAAGTGTGGACAAATTTCAGCTTTGATTTCTTCTGGGCATTTAAACACAAAATATGAGATGTGTTCAGTTCATGCCAAGCTGGAGTCTTTTTTGAAAACTCCAGCACTATTGCCCCCTGTTTTTATAGGTCTCAGCTCTGTTGGAAGGCAAGTTTTAACTCACAATTCTGCTATTCTTTTTAGATCTACCACGTGAGATATAAATTATACTAGTACTAGGTCTTGATTGCCACCATGCTAAGTGAACCTTGTGCACTTGTTGATGACAATTGTATCAAACCTTACATGGACTCGTTTATTCCCCATTGTATAATTGTGTCTATTAGCCATGAGAAGGATAAAGGTATGAGATTTGCATCGACCACTACCTAACTTTGATAATTGGAGGATCATCTAACTTCAAACAATATCTGAAGAAGTCACATTTACTAATAATGAAAGTTCTCTAGCCCTTTGGACTGGTGGATGATAGAAATCTCTGCTTTCTCATATATTTCTTTTCATTCCAATTCTTTTTGACAAGTATATATTTCGTTAAATTAGAGGTGCTAAGTAAATATCAAAAATGTTTCTGGAAGACCAAAGATCTTGGATGAGGTGCTTGTTGCTAATGAGAGCTTGGATTCCAAATTTTGGAGTAGCTATTTTTTTGCCTGAAATATCTTGAAATGATTCTCCCCCAAATATTTGCCTAGCAACAGAGTTTGAAGCTCTTGAATTTGCATTTGGAGAGAGTTAGTTCACCTGGTTCCCTCCAACATATTCAGATTGGTCATTCTAAACAAGATTGAGAAAATATAATTCTCTATTTCTTAGAATTATACAATGATTTCTCTTTTCTCTTTATAGAGGAAGAGAATAATACAAAAGGAAAATAACAAAAAAAGAAATAGGAATATACATAGAATTTAAGATATACAAAGAATATTCTATATTCAAAAAATACTTCTATTTCTACACTCCCCCTCAAGCTGGCTTGAAGATATCTTCCATGGTAAGCTTGCTCACAAGTTTCTCAAACTGAGTTCTATGTACTCCTTTTGTAAGAATGTCAGCCACTTGATCAACTGTTGGAATGTAGGGCATACAAATTACTCCATTATCAATTTTTTTCTTAATAAAGTGTTATATCCACCTCTACATGCTTTGTCCTGTCATGGAGAATTGGATTATGAGCAATAGAGATTGCAGTTTTATTATCACAGTAAACTTTAGCTGGAAGGAAAGTGGAGACCCTCAAGTCTGATAGAAGCCTCTTTATCACATGACCTCACAAATACCATGGGCAACTGCACGAAATTCGGCTTCAGCACTACTTCTGGCCACCACATTTTGTTTCTTACTCCTCCAAGTAACAAAATTGCCTCCCACAAAAGTGCAGTACCCTGATGTAGATCTTCGGTCAGTTATATTGCATGCCCAGTCCGCATCTGTATAAGCCTCTACATGAAGATGTCTACGTTTTCTAAAAAGTAGACCTTTCCCAGGGGTTCCCTTTAAGTACCGTAGAATTCTGTAGGTAGCTTCAAAATGTTGTGAACCAGGTGAGTGCATAAATTGACTTACAACACTTACAACAAGAGCTATGTCTGGTCGAGTATGGGATAAATAGATAAGTCTACCCACAAGTTTTTGATATTTCTCCCTTTCTACCACATTTTTGGCCTCAACAAGTTGAAGTTTTAAGTTGGGTTCAATGGGAGTTTCAACAACCTTACACCCAAGCATTCCTATTTCACTGAGTAAATCCAGAATATACTTACGTTGGTTGACAAAGATCCCCTCCTTAGATCTTGCAAATTCCATCCCAAGAAAGTACTTTAAAGGACCCAAGTCCTTGATCTCGAACTCGTGAGCTAATCTCCTCTTAAGCTCTTCAATCTCTCCCTTGTCATCACCAGTCATTATTATATCATCCACATAGACAATTAAGATTGCTTTCTTACTGTCGTTGGCGTGCTTGAAGAATAGTGTGTGGTCTGCTTGGTTCTGAATGTAACCATAGCTCTTCACCGCCTTTCCAAATCTTTCAAACCATGCTCTCGGAGACTATTTTAGACCATACAATGATTTTTTTAAACGACATACCTTGTTTGTACTAAGGCTCTTTTCAAACCCTGGTGGAAGATCCATAAACACTTCTTCTTCTAAATCACCATTTAGGAAGGCATTCTTTACATCAAATTGGTGGAGTGGCCAATTAAGATTCACTGCAAGGGAGAGGAGAACTCGAATGGAGTTTATTTTAGCTACTGGGGCAAATGTTTCTTGATAGTCGATACCGTATGTTTGGGTGAAACCCTTAGCAACCAGCATTGCTTTGTATCTTTCAATGCTCCCATCTGCCTTACATTTTATAATACATACCCACTTACAACCTACTGTTGTTTTGCCTTTTGGTTTGTTCACAATCTCCCAAGTTTCATTCTTTCTAAGAGCGCTCATTTCCTCTTGGACTGCTAACTTCCAATTTGGGTCACCAAGGGCATCCTGAATTGTTCTTGGGACATGCAGGTTAGAAATATTTGAAAGAAAGGCCTTATGATGATTGGACAATTTTTGGTATGACAGGTATTTAGCAATTGGGTGTTTGGTACAAGATCTCACTCCTTTCCTAGTAGCAATAGGGACATCAAGATCAGAAAAGTCAAATGAAGAATAATTTGGAGGAGTGAGTTTAGAGTTACC
Organism: Diospyros lotus; assembly: GCF_014633365.1. NCBI lineage: Eukaryota > Viridiplantae > Streptophyta > Magnoliopsida > Ericales > Ebenaceae > Diospyros > Diospyros lotus. The sequence continues at coordinate 984,702 of NC_068342.1, read as the reverse complement.
ATGAGAAGAAGAAGAACTATCGGAAAGCCCATCACTCGAAGACGTCGATTGTTCAATTGTTAGAGGAATATTCGGATCGATAGTATTCTTCAGGGTTTGTCTTTTAGTATAAAATTGAACCTCCAGTTTTGGAATATTTTGATCCGTTTGTGGTAATTCTCCCCTTGGTTCCAATCCCATCGCGCTAGGCACCTGTGAACCAGACATACCCTGTTCCACAATATTTGGAACATTTATATCCTTGAGTTGTTTATCAGAGTGGAGGGGAGCACCAATCATGGTAGGACGAGAATCATAGAGTTTTAAGTAATTATCCTCCTCAACATTAGAATTAAAAAAATTATCTTCTTTCTCAATATGCTCCCCCTAAAGATGATTTTTGGGAAAGTAGGGTTGACTTTCGAGGAAAGATACATCCATACTAATATAAGTTTTTTTGGTAACAGGATTAAAGCATTTGTACCCTTTTTTATTTGGTGCATAGCCCAGAAAGACACATTTTTCAGCTGTGGGATCCAATTTGGAACGAAATATTTGAGGAACATAAACAAAGCAAGTGTATCCAAAAATTTTTAAGGGTAACTCAGAATATATACGACAGAGAGGGAAGAGTTATTTTAAAGAGTGTAAGGGGGTTTAAAACTGTAGAACACGAGTGGGCATACGATTGATGAGATAGGAAGCGGTCCAGAGGTATTTAGGGACATTCATAAAAAACATGATGGCCTTGGCAACCTCGAGTAGATGTCGATTTTTTCGTTCAGCAATATCATTTTGTTGGGAAGTTTCACGGCAAGTGGATTGATGTAAAATTCCTTTTCTTTTAAAAAAACCCCCAAAGATTCATTAAAATATTCAGTGCCATTATCAGATAGAAGAATACAGATTTTTGTGTTAAATTGAGCTTCAATTAGATGAAAAAAATCCTTGAAAGTTCTAGGCACATATGATTTCTTTGCAAGTAAGTAAACCCAACAAACTCGAGTATGGTCATCAATAAAAGTAACAAATCACTTTTTGCCAGACAAAGTGGAGACCGTAGAAGGGCCCCAAACATCACTATGTATTAAATAGAATGGTTTTGAAGGACAATAGGGTTTTGAAAGAAATTTAACACGATGATCTTTGGATAAATGACAACTCTCGCATTGAAACATAGAAGGATCCACTCCTTTAAACAATGTAGGGAATAAATATTTCAAATAAGGAAAACTAGGATGGCATAGCCTAAGATGCCATTGCATTATTTGATTAAAAACAGAAGTAGAACTAATACCACTTAGCCCGTGAGCTTTTTTATTACGCAAGACATTCCCATCCAAATAGTAGAGCCCGTTTATTTCTCTAGCACTGCCAATCGTCTTCCCCGAGTTCTGGGCCTAAAAAATGCAATAGGAATAAAAAAAGATAACACGACAGTTAGAGTCTTTGGAGAGTTTACTAACAGAAAGAAGATTGAAGGCAAGTTTAGGAACATAGAGTACTGATTGAAGATCAATATTGTCAGAAAGTTTAATGAGACCTTTACCTGCAATAGGTGAAAGACTACTGACTGCTCTCTCACCCTGCAATTAAAACACAAAACAAAACACAATAAAAATTTTATATATATATATATTTTATTTAGTTGAGAGGTTTATACTCGTCAGTGTACGAGTGTAGTTGTAGTTCAAATTTAAATTTATATTTTCTGGATGAGTTCAGGTCGTCCACTGAGAGATTTATTTATGGCAAAAGCAAAAGAATGTCACACACACGCACACGCATTTAGATGAATTGGTAACAAGATTTTGTTTTATGAATTTTTTTATAACAAATATTAGAAAATAAAGCAAGGTAGAAATTAAAAAAAATGCTTAATGTGAGGATATTAAATTGGATAGCACTTGAGTTAAGACAATTTCAGTAACAACCCATTGATTCCTAAATTTTAGTAAACAAGGTTAGTAACATTAATTTAATTTCAGATATGAGGGTTTGTTACTAAATGCAATTAGAGATGATGATAGTTCTAGTTTAAGCAATTCCCATAAATCTAATTACAATTAATATACAAAACAACTAAATTAATCATCCGGGTTTGGGTATGATAGCGTTTCCAGTTCTAGTAACTCTCATGCATAGGGGTGTTCGCGGTGCGGTTTGGCCGGTCTGAATCATTTTCAGTACGCCAAACCACTAATGCGGTTTTTCAACTAAATCAGACCGCGGTCTGGTTTGGGTTCGGCCAAACCGCACCAAACCAAACCGCATTTATTGTCTAGTTTGGTGCGGTTTACCGCGGTTTGAAATGCTATTTAAAATCACTAAAAAAATATATTTAAAAATGATAAATAAAGACACAAATATTGATAAATAAAGACAATTAAATGTAAATAAATAGGAGCAAAAAATAAAGACAAAATAGTGTAAAAAATAAATAGGATGGGCTGCCAATTATTAAATTTTTATAATAATAATTTTTTTATAATTTTTTTTATTAATTTTTTGGGCGGTTCGCAAACTGTCCAAACCGTTTTCGACCGCCAAAAAAAAAAATCGATTGGATCAGTTTGGTTCGGTTTGGCCGGTTTTCGCGGTGCATCGTTTTTTTTGAACACCCCTACTCATGCGTGACATGAAAGCTTTAAGTTAGGCTTACGCTTCAATCAAACCTAGTGATTTTCCAATAATTAAAACTCACTCATACTGAAATTTAAATTAATGATACTCATTTTAAGCGCAACTTTCTTTGGGAATCATTGGCGTTGGACACTGTCCTTGCCTTAACCCAAGATTAGGTTTAGCTATTCATTTCCATTTAAAAGTTAATTAACAAGAATTTAAATGGCATAATTTAAATAACAGAATTTAAATGACAAGAATTGAAATAACAGAAACTAACCGACTATTTAGGCGGTAGATAATTGAAAGACAAGAATTAAAATTGCAGAAATTTAAAGGCATAAATTAACCGGCCATTTAGGCGGTGGATAATAAAGTAACAATAAATGACATAAGAATTTAAAAGAAGAAAGAAAGGAAGTAAGATTACAAGAGAAAACAAGAGAGAGAATAAAAGCAATTCTCTAAGGGAAACTCTGAGAACAAAACTAAACTTTGATTCAAGTAATAACCACACCCTCATAAATGCATCAAAGTGAGCTATTTATAGCCCACAAGATGCATTACAAGCTACACAATTATTCAACAAAACATTCACCTAACTAATGGAAGAAAATTAGGTAAAAGACAAAAAATACAAAAGATTTTAGGTGGTGGACTTCTCATAAAAATACAAAAGACTTTAGGTGGTAAAATATTTATAAAAAAAATATAAAATAAAGAAAAGTCTTCTACAAATTGGGCTTTGTTGGGCCTTTGATTGGTCTTGGGCCTTTAGTTGGTCTTGGGCCTTTGCTTGGTCTTGGGCCTTTCTTATGTTGGATTCTACTTGATAGTTGGACCAAGTGCATTTGAAACATCCCCTAGACTCCATAGTTGGCCCATGATTTTAAGCAATACTAATGGGTAATCCAACGTTTTCGATTTATGCCCCTAATTAATTGTAGAAGTCAATTTCCTTGCTTCATCTTGTAATAATATGTAATACGAATAATTATTTATTTTAAGCATAATTATAAAGTCAAAATGGAGATATAATTCATTAAAATTTAGGAAATATTAACCCCTCATCACACCCCCCAACTTGAATATTGCTAGTCCCTTAGCAATCGGATTATACACCAGTCATGGTCTAATCGCAATACTTGCATGAATATAAAAATTTCAAATTCGAAACCAAAATACGTAGAGTAGAACATTCAAAATAAGTCGAACATTCAAAATTGGATTTATGGTTAAAGGTCATACAATCTTAGGAATGACAATCAGGATGATCAATATACAGATTTACTCCCTCGAAGTTTTGACTTAAAACCTTACCGTAGATTTTCTCTCCAATAAAAACGATTCTTTAGGTGTACACACAAGGGGGTGCACCGTTATAAGAGTAAATGTAAAACAAGTTCAAACTCGGTGTCATCCCAAATACAAAGAACGTATTTTCATGAAAGAACAGGGAAATTAACATAGCTTCATGACTGGAATAATGCCATAGATAAATAACTTTTGAATTTAAACAGAATTCCTTGCTCCGAACTCGAATCCTGAGATCACATGATTTATAGCATCAAGAGGGACCAAACTGAGTTGTAATGGGGCTATGAGGTTAATACGGGTTGTCAAAGAAAATGGTAAAGTGTGCAAATGGTGTGTTAGGATTTTTTTATTTTTTATTTTTTACACTAATCTCAAACTGGATATAATGTTTTCTTCAGCATTTGTTTTGAAACACTTATGTTGAATAACTAAGAGAACTTTTTTTTTTTTTTATATGAAAATACCGATATAGACTGATTCCTAGAAACACACTAGGTTGGACAAACTTCATATGGTTATAGGTTTAGACGAAGGTAAGGAAAGAAAGTGTGCTAAGAACAGCTCAAATGGGCTAGCAAGGGAGGTTAATGTAAAGAAAAAAAAAGATTAATAGACCCAAATTGAAAGAAATTGATCCCCCTATCATACTTCTACAAAACAATGTTACTCAGTCAACTAATTCAGAGTTTTGAAACCAGCCAAATTCATCCGCTATCATACTAGACATTCAAAGCAAATTGATGTTTTGAAGCTATTGAAAAGATGAGATAAACAATAAAGGATATTTAGAGTAAGTGTTATTTCACTCAGAAGTAACGATTATTAGGCTCAAACACTCACTCGGGTAATAGTCTCTACTTCTGTTGAGGGATCATGCAGTGTGCTAATCAGCTAATTACCATTGCCTTTGACTTTATGACCGATAAACCAATTTCTAATTATTGAACACCCGATGCATGCAAATCATCTATTCTAATTCCATACATATACGTTTTCAAATAAAAAATTAATGCATTCATGATTCATATTGCAAATTCAACTGGCTATCAGTGTATAATTCCAACGCTTTAGGGATAGCATTATTTAAAGCACACACATTCTTTTTTTAATTTTTAATTCACATAAAACTACAAGTATGCAGTTGCAAATTCACAGTTAAACATAGACCAGATAATTCATAAATATACCTTACTCCCCCAACTTAAATTGCAGCAATAAAATAGGGTTGTTAGGAATACCTGTAACTCTATAAGTCCATAGATTTACTGTGAACTGCTAAAAGTTAAACAAACAAATAAGCATACCATATATATATATTTTTATATTTTCACACCAAAATAAAAATTTTATGCAAGTCATAAGATAAACAAAATGCGTCTCAAGAGTACAAAGTACTCCTTACTCAGCCATCTTATCATAGACTCGCCTAACAACATTCACAGTTTTTTTTTTTTTTTTTTTAACACAAGAAAAGAAATTTTGTACAAGTCATAGGAGATGCGTCTCAAGAGTACAAAAAGTATTCCTTACTCAGCCATCTTATCATAGACTTGCCTTACAGGGATAATTCTAAATTAATCGAACCTTTTTGCCGCTTGTTTTTGATTGCCTTAGACCAATCTATCCGAGGCTCATAAGGATCGTGCTGTGGAATATAAGTATGTAATTTCTCTAGCAGCTCCTCGATGGTAGATACAGAAATAAGAATCTTTCTTACTGAAGGAGAAATGAACTTTTGGTCCACAGCCTGATCAATAAAAGAGAGCAACCCATCGAAAAAATGGTTAACATTTAAAAGTCCAATGAGTTTGGTATGCAAATTGCTCTTGGCCCAAGAGATTATACAGAAGATTTCTTCAAGTGTACCAAAACCTCCTGGTAAAGCGATGAAAGCGTCTGACTGATAAATCTTACTAGCCATGCGCTCAGACATAGAAGTCGTTTCTATAAGTTGACCGCGTGTAATCCCAGAAATACGTGGTTCAGCCAAAGGGATTGGCATTACACCTACCACATATGATTTTCCAAAAAGTGCAGCTTGTGAAACATAACCATTCAATCCACGACTTCCCCCTCCATATACTAAATTAATCTTTTTCTCTCCTAATTTTTGGCCTAGTTCGCTTGCTGCAAGTGCGTAACAAATATCACTCCCAAGTTGAGAGCCACAAAGTACACATATGGTTTTGATTCGACAAACTAACTAGCCTTCCATGTTTGTTCCTTTTGTCTATCCTAGAAAAAGGTTTGGCGATCAAAAGTAGCTATACAACAATTCAACAAGAAATAAATACAAACAGAAATCATGCGTATGTACAAGTAGTTGTGATTGTGGCTCACATCTTCCTCTAGTTTTACGTCCAGAAACGGTTTAAACACTTTCTATGAAGCAAGGATAAGCTTCCCATCCAATTTTCTTATAGATTGGCAAATAGGGTCGTTTTTAGTCAGATTCCCAAGACTATAGCGTTGGCGGTCACTTATGAACTGGCTCCATAAAGCAAGAAGTTCTCTTTGCACTATTCCACATGGATGCGTCTCAAGAGTCAATCGAATATCATCCAATGACTCCTTACTCAGTCCATCCTTTATGAAACTAATTTTATCTTCTCGATTTACGGACGTAAACCCCACAGATTTGCATCGAGTGTTACAGGTCCAACGAGCACACTTGTGACAACCATTCACTCTTTTAGCTCTTCATTTCTTCGCAAAACTACTCTTCCCTAAGCCCAAGAAATGCTTAAAACTAGGTGAAATTTCGTCAGCTAATCGAACTTTTGCTTCGATTAGCCAACGAATATCTTCAGGGATGTTATTACGCATTAAAAGCCTAAGTCTTTCACACCTAGCAACATAAATTTTTTTTAAATCATTCTGCGGAAGAGATGGATAGTATTTGCGAATTTTTAAAAGCTGAAGATCCATTTTTTTTTTTTTATTTTTTTTTTTTTTTTAAAGAAAACTCTAATAAGAAGAAAGTAAAGAACTAGAAACTTTACAAAAGGGATGAGAGTACCTGATCGGAGAATAACGCAAATGAGAGAAGATTAAGCTCAAGAAGGGTGGCTATCATACAGATTTGGAGTCTCTTATAGAGCAATGGGCATCACTATTCGACACTCGGCTCGACGCATGCCATAATTGCACCGTTAGGCTTGGTGTCGTTTAGCGTATCATTTTTTCAACATTTGGCAGTGTGCCTCTTTCTTTATAGGGCAGTGTGATTGCACTGCCCGAGAAGAATGGCTACCACCAGCGTCAATTCTGTTTCTCTCAATTAATTTTTTATTTTTTTTATATATATTTTTATTGTTTTTTTTTTAGGGGCCCGATAAAATCATATATACCACACAAGACAATATTATCATGTTAACCAAAATTATTTGCACAATGGATCAATTTCAAATACCAATAAATTAATTCTTAAGTACACCTTACCCCCCAACTTAAATTGCGCATTGTGCTCAATCGACAATAAAAAGAATAGAAGATAGGCATACATGGCGGTCTTCAATACATGAACTCGTATGCAAAAGTTTTATTTAGACTGCACACAGAGGAACATTATTTAAGTAATGCAAAAAAGAAACATTTTTTTTTATATACTTTTTTTTTGTTTTTGTTTTTGTTTTTTTTTATATATTTTTAAAAAAAAAAAAAATCTAGAAACATCCATTTAACCTAAATGGAAAGGTGGTCTCTTAACGTCAGATTCCTAGACGACATGAAACTGCCATTACTCATCAGATGATGGTGCATCATCCAAATCCACAACTCCTTCATTCTTCTCAATACTACCCTGATATGGTTTCAACCTATGACTATTGATTATAAGAAGTTGTCCTGATTCCGGATTTTCTATCTCAAATGCCCCATATCCTGAGATGGACTTGATTACAAAGGGGCCAACCCATCGAGACTTCAATTTTCCTAGGAATAGATGCAATCGAGAATCATACAAGAGTACATGTTGCCCTACTTGAAAGCTTTTTCGAATGATGTGCCGATCATGTAACTCTTTCATGCGAATCTTGGCCAATCGTACATTCTCAAATGCCTCATTCCGAATTTCCTCGAGTTCATTCAATTGGAGCTTCCTAGAGAGGCCTGTTTCAGTTAGACTCTTGTTGATCTTTTGAATTGCCCAATATGCTTTATGCTCAATTTCCACTGGCAGATGACAAGATTTACCGTATACTAGCTTATAGGGAGACATTCCTAAAATTATTTTGTAAGCTGTCCTGTACGCCCAAAGAGCGTCTACTAGTCGTAAGGACCAATCCTTACGATTAGCAGTAACAGTCTTTTCCAATATGCGCTTAATCTCCCTATTGGCTAACTCGGCTTGACCATTGGTTTGGGGATGGTATGATATTGCAACCTTATGCAGTACACCATATTTCTTCATTAATCTTGCCACAACTTTATTACAAAAATGGGAACCCCCATCACTGATGATTGCTCGTGGCATCCCAAATCGACTGAATATGTTTTCTTTCAAAAATTTCACCACAGTCCTATGGTTATTTGTTCTAGCAGGGATTGCTTTGACCCATTTGGACACATAGTCGACAGCAAGTAAGATGTATTCATAACCAAATGAATTGACAAATGGGCCCATAAAATCCATACCCCAACAGTAAAAAACTTCTAACACTTGGATCGGATGTAATGACATCATGTTTCTCCTCGACAGACTTCCTAACCTTTGACATCGATCGCAACTTGAACAGAATTTGTACACATCCTTGAACAGTGTCGGCCAATAAAATCCACTTTGAAAAATTTTTGCAACTGTTTTCTTGATAGAAAAATGGCCTCCACATGCAAGAGTATGACAGAAATTCATGACACTTTGTTGCTCATACTCAGGGATGCACCTTCTTAAAATTTGGTCAGCACAATACTTATACAAGTAAGGGTCATCCCAGAAATAAGTCCTAACCTTCCTAAAGAATTTTTGTTTATCTAGCTTGGTCCAATGGTTTGGAATTAGATCGGTGGCTAGATAGTTGGCCAGATCTGCATATCATGGTGTAACAGAGGTTGAGGTATCATTGATAAGGAAGAGCTGTTCATCTGGAAATGTGTCCTTGATTGGTTCCTTGTCTAGATTAAGGTCTTGGCACGGAAGTCTAGACAAATGGTCTGCCACCACATTTTCTACTCCCTTTTTATCTTTGATTTCTATGTTGAATTCTTAGAATAACAAAATCCACCTAAAAAGACGCGGTTTGGCATCTTGTTTGGTGAGCAAGTATTTCAAAGCTGCATGGTTAGTGAAAACAATGACCAATGACCCCACCAGATATGATCTGAACTTTTCTAATGCAAAAACTATTGTCAATAGTTCCTTCTCAGTTGTTGTGTAATTTTTTTGGGCTTCATTGAGGGTTTTACTGGCATAGTAGATGACATAAGGTTTTTTATCTTTTCTTTGCCCTAGGACTGCTCCTACAGCATAATCACTTGCATCACACATGAGTTCAAAGAGCAATGACCAATCTGGTGGTTGAATAATAGGGGCTGAGATGAGAGCATTTCTTAACCTCTCAAAAGAGGTTTGACAAGATGATGTCCACTCAAATGGGACATTCTGGGAGAGCAAATTACACAGAGGCCGGGCTATGCTGCTAAAAGATGCTATGAATCTCCTATAGAACCCAACATGCCCCAGGAAAGACCTAATGTCCTTAATACTCTTAGGGACTGATAATTTTTGGATGGCTTCTACTTTGGCTTTGTCCACATCCATTCCTTTAGCAGAGACAATATGCCCTAGGACTATACCTTGTTTGACCATGAAATGACATTTTTCCCAGTTAAGCACAATGTGGGTTTCTTCATAACGAGCTATAACTCTCTCTAAATTCTCTAAACATGCCTCAAAACTAGCTCCATAGACAGAGAAATCATCCATAAAAACCTCCACAATGTGTTCTGTCATCTCACTAAAAATACTCATCATACACCTTTGGAAGGTGGCAAGGGCATTGCATAGTCCAAAAGGCATACGTCTATAGGCAAATGTCCCAAATGGACATGTGAAAGTGGTCTTTCCTGGTCCTCTAGGGCAATGTCAATCTGGTTATATCCTGAATAACCATCAAGGAAACAATAGAATGCTTGTCCAGCTATTCTTTCAAGGACTTGGTCCAAGAATGGCAATGGAAAATGGTCTTTTCTAGTCATTGCATTGAGTTTTCTATAATCGATGCACACTCTCCATCCGATTTGGATGCGAGTAGGGATCAATTCATTCTTTTCATTTCTCACCACTGTTACTCCAGACCTTTTTGGGACCACTTGAGTGAGGTTGACCCACTTTGAATCCGAGATGGGGTATATAATACTCGCATCCAGCAACTTTAACACTTCTTTCCTAACCACCTCTTTCATGTTAGGATTGAGTCTCCTCTGCATTTGCCTGACAGGTTTAGTATCCTCCTCTAGAAATATCCTATGAGTGCAAGTCAAAGGACTAATTCCATGCAAGTCTGAGATGGTCCATCCTAAGGCTTTTTTATGAGCTCTCAGAATGTTTATCAGTTGAATTTTCTGTTGGGATGTCAAACTTGAAGAGATGACTACGGGGAGTGTGTTCTCATCACCTAGAAATGCATATTTTAACTCACTTGGCAAATGTTTCATTTCAGGTGTGGGTGAGGTATTATCAGATTGTGACTCCTCATTGTTCAGAGAACCCAATGGTTCTGATTTGGGAATCCATTGAGCCACAGGCATTGCTTCTTGCTCCCTAGTGTTTTCCAATTCTTTTAACTCCCTCTCTTCTTGATCTTCTTCCATAGATTTGTTCAAAAATTCTTTTGCAAAATAGTCCTCAGCTAATGTTTGAACCAAATCTACTTCCTCCACCTCATTCTCAGCTATGTGTTGTTTGAAAACTCTAAAGATATTCATCTCTACAGTCATGTTTCCAAATGATAACTTAAGTATTTCATTCTTACAATTAATTATGGCATTTGAAGTTGCTAGGAATGGTCTACCAAGAATGACTGGAACAGGGGGTTGAGGGCCTTGATGGGGTTGTGTGTCCTAAAACTATAAAATCAACAGGGAAGTAAAATTTGTCCACCTGTACTAATACATCCTCCATTATCCCTCTAGGGACTTTGATTGACCTATCAGCAAGCTGTAGGGTAACTCTTGTTGGCTTGAGTTCTCCTAAGCCCAGTTGCTGATATACACTATAAGGAAGCAAGTTGACACTTGCTCCTAGATCTAAGAGTGCTTGGTCCACCCTCTGGCTTCCAATTATGCAAGAAATGGTTGGACAACCTGGGTCTTTGTATTTGGGAGGAGTTTTGAATTGGAGAATGGCACTGACTTGTTCAGTCAGGAAAGCTTTTTCATGCACATTTGTTCTTCTTTTGACAGTACACAGATCTTTCAAGAATTTTGCATATGAAGGTGTTTGTTTGATTGCATCCAACAGCGGGATGTTGATTCTCACTTGTTTAAACACTTCATATATATCTGCATTTTGTTGCTCTTTTTTCAGATGATTCAACCTTTGTGGAAATGTTGGTTTAGGTCTGTATTGAATTTCTTTCCCATTTTCTTTTTGTTTTTCATTTTTCTCCACGGTGGATTCATGATCTTTTGGTTCTTCTTCTTCAGCGACAGGTTGGTTTATCCTAGGGTCAGTTGGTTTTTCAATTACTCTTCCACTTCTTAGGGTAGTCACTGCTTACACTTGTTCATGAGTGTTGGTTTCACTATTTGAGGTTTCTACCTGGTTGGTTTGTCTAATTGGGTTAGGATTGGTTTGGGATGGAAACCTTCCGGGTTCTCTTACACTCAATGTTTGTGTTAGTTTGGTCAACTGGCTCCTAATGTCTTCTACAGCTCTATTTGTTTGGTCTTGATTTTTGACAAGTTGAGCAACCTGATTGTTGATGACTGTTTGACTTTGGAAGAACTGGTGCAAGGTATCTTCCAAAGATCTCCTATGAGGAGGTTGGTAAGTATTGGATGTCGAATCTTGATTTTGTTGGAATGAGTGTTGTTGTGGAGGGAAATGAGGTTGAGAATGATTTCCAGAATCATTTCTCCAAGAAAAATTGAGGTGATTTCTATTATTGGGATGGTATGAATTGTAGTTCTGATTATTTCCATAATAGGCTCCACTCTGATTTTGATTTTGTCTCCCCTCAAAGTTGTGTGAATGATTGTTATTAGTATGCCCATACAATACCTCCTTGAAAGCTGGTAGGGTAGGACATTCTTCAGTTGAATGGTCTGTTGCATCACACACAACATACTTTACTTTCACTTGATTAACGGATTGCACCTTTTTGGGTTCCATGTTTTCAACTTTCTTTGTTAAAGCAGTTAGTCTTGTATTTAAATCGTCACTTTCACTCAGTTGGTATCTCCCTCTAGGTTGTGGATTTTCTCTTGAATCAAGAATAGATGTTGGACCAACTTCCCAGTTTCTTGTATTCTCTGTCACTGTGTCAAAGAAGTGAAAAGCTTCTTCTGGAGTCTTCTCATAGAATTCTCCATTGCACATTGTAGAGACTAACATTTTCAATTGGGAAGTGAGTGAATCATAAAAGAAACTGACCACTCTCCATTGCTCAAAAGCATGGTGAGGACAAGTGTGAAGAAGGTCTTTAAACCTTTGCCACGCTTGAGCAAAATTTTCATTTGGTTTACAAGCAAAATTCATGATTTGTCTTTGAAGAGTAGCAGTTCTGTTGGCAAGGAAGTATTTTTTTAAGAAAGTTGTTTGCATTTCTCTCCAAGTTCCTATAGATCTAAGTGGGAGAGTGCCTAACCAAATTTTTGCCTTATCTTTCAGTGATAATGGAAAGAGTTTTAATCTTATGACATCCTCATTTGTTGTATGGTCCATGCAAGTGCTACATACTTCCTCAAATTCTTTCATATGAGTATATGGATTTTCAGAATCCATGCCATGAAAAGTTGGTAACAATTGGATTGTGCCAGGTTTGAAGTTAAACATATGATGGTTGATGGGAAGAATTAGATCCCTTAGGGAGTATGGACCATACATCCTCATTTGTTGTATGGTCCATGCAAGTGCTACATACTTCCTCAAATTCTTTCATATGAGTTTGGTTAGGCACTCTCCCACTTAGATCTATAGGAACTTGGAGAGAAATGCAAACAACTTTCTTAAAAAAATACTTCCTTGCCAACAGAACTGCTACTCTTCAAAGACAAATCATGAATTTTGCTTGTAAACCAAATGAAAATTTTGCTCAAGCGTGGAAAAGGTTTAAAGACCTTCTTCACACTTGTCCTCACCATGCTTTTGAGCAATGGAGAGTGGTCAGTTTCTTTTATGATTCACTCACTTCCCAATTGAAAATGTTAGTCTCTACAATGTGCAATGGAGAATTCTATGAGAAGACTCCAGAAGAAGCTTTTTACTTCTTTGACACAGTGACAGAGAATACAAGAAACTGGGAAGTTGGTCCAACATCTATTCTTGATTCAAGAGAAAATCCACAACCTAGAGGGAGATACCAACTGAGTGAGAGTGACGATTTAAATACAAGACTAATTGCTTTAACAAAGAAAGTTGAAAACATGGAACCCAAAAAGGTGCAATCTGTTAATCAAGTGAAAGTAAAGTGTGTTGTGTGTGATGCAATAGACCATTCAACTGAAGAATGTCCTACCCTACCTGCTTTCAAGGAGGTATTGTATGGGCAGACTAATAACAATCATTCACACAACTTTGAGGGGAGACAAAATCAAAATCAGAGTGGAGCCTATTATGGAAATAATCAGAACTACAATTCATACCATCCCAATAATAGAAATCACCTCAATTTTTCTTGGAGAAATGATTCTGGAAATCATTCTCAACCTCATTTCCCTCCACAACAACACTCATTCAAACAAAATCAAGGTTCGACATCCAATACTTACCAACCTCCTCATAGGAGATCTTTGGAAGATACCTTGCACCAGTTCTTCCAAAGTCAAACAGTCATCAACAATCAGGTTGCTCAACTTGTCAAAAATCAAGACCAAACAAATAGAGCTGTAGAAGACATTAGGAGCCAGTTGACCAAACTAACACAAACATTGAGTGTAAGAGAACCCGGAAGGTTTCCATCCCAAACCAATCCTAACCCAATTAGACAAACCAACCAAGTAGAAACCTCAAATAGTGAAACCAACATTCATGAACAAGTGCAAGCAGTGACTACCCTAAGAAGTGGAAGAGTAATTGAAAAACCAACTGACCCTAGGATAAACCAACCTGTCGCTGAAGAAGAAGAACCAAAAGATCATGAATCCACCGTGGAGAAAAATGAAAAACAAAAAGAAAATGGGAAAGAAATTCAATACAGACCTAAACCAACATTTCCACAAAGGTTGAATCATCTGAAAAAAGAGCAACAAAATGCAGATATATATGAAGTGTTTAAACAAGTGAGAATCAACATCCCGCTGTTGGATGCAATCAAACAAACACCTTCATATGCAAAATTCTTGAAAGATCTGTGTACTGTCAAAAGAAGAACAAATGTGCATGAAAAAGCTTTCCTGACTGAACAAGTCAGTGCCATTCTCCAATTCAAAACTCCTCCCAAATACAAAGACCCAGGCTGTCCAACCATTTCTTGCATAATTGGAAGCCAGAGGGTGGACCAAGCACTCTTAGATCTAGGAGCAAGTGTCAACTTGCTTCCTTATAGTGTATATCAGCAACTGGGCTTAGGAGAACTCAAGCCAACAAGAGTTACCCTACAGCTTGCTGATAGGTCAATCAAAGTCCCTAGAGGGATAATGGAGGATGTATTAGTACAGGTGGACAAATTTTACTTCCCTATTGATTTTATAGTCTTGGACACAACCCCATCAAGGCCCTCAACCCCCTGTTCCAGTCATTCTTGGTAGACCATTCCTAGCAACTTCAAATGCCATAATTAATTGTAGGAATGAAATACTTAAGTTATCATTTGGAAATATGACTATAGAGATGAATATCTTTAGAGTTTTCAAACAACACATAGCTGAGAATGAGGTGGAGGAAGTAGATTTGGTTCAAACATTAGCTGAGGACTATTTTGCAAAAGAATTTTTGAACAAATCTATGGAAGAAGATCAAGAAGAGAGGGAGTTAAAAGAATTGGAGAACACTAGGGAGCAAGAAACAATGCCTGTGGCTCAATGGATTCCCAAATCAGAACCATTGGGTTCTCTGAACAATGAGGAGTCACAATCTGATAATACCTCACCCACACTTGAAATGAAACCTTTGCCAAGTGAGTTAAAATATGCATTTCTAGGTGATGAGAACACACTCCCCGTAGTCATCTCTTGAAGTTTGACATCTCAACAGGAAATTCAACTGATAAACATTCTGAGAGCTCAGAAAAAAGCCTTAGGATGGACCATCTCAGACTTGCATGGAATTAGTCCTTTGACTTGCACTCATAGGATATTTCTAGAGGAGGATGCTAAACCTGTCAGGCAAATGCAGAGGAGACTCAATCCTAACATGAAAGAGGTGGTTAGGAAAGAAGTGCTAAAGTTGCTGGATGCGAGTATTATATACCCCATCTCGGATTCAAAGTGGGTCAGCCCCACTCAAGTGGTCCCAAAAAGGTCTGGAGTAACAGTGGTGAGAAATGAAAAGAATGAATTGATCCCTACTCGCATCCAAACCGGATGGAGAGTGTGCATCGATTACAGAAAACTCAATGCAATGACTAGAAAAGACCATTTTCCATTGCCACTCTTGGACCAAGTCCTTGAAAGAATAGCTGGACAAGCATTCTATTGTTTCCTTGATGGTTATTCAGGATATAACCAGATTGACATTGCCCTAGAGGACCAGGACAAGACCACTTTCACATGTCTATTTGGGACATTTGCCTATAGACGTATGCCTTTTGGACTATGCAATGCCCCTGCCACCTTTCAAAGGTGTATGATGAGTATTTTTAGTGAGATAACAGAACACATTGTGGAGGTTTTTATGGATGATTTCTCTGTCTATGGAGTTAGTTTTGAGGCATGTTTAGAGAATTTAGAGAGAGTTCTAGCTCGTTGTGAAGAAACCCACCTTGTGCTTAACTGGGAAAAATGTCATTTCATGGTCAAACAAGGTATAGTCCTAGGGCATATTGTCTCTGCTAAAGGAATAGAGGTGGACAAAGCCAAAGTAGAAGCCATCCAAAAATTACTGGTCCCTAAGAGTGTTAAGGACATCAGGTCTTTCCTGGGGCATGCTGGGTTCTATAGGAGATTCATAGCATCTTTAGCAGCATAGCCCGGCCTCTGTGTAATTTGCTCTCCCAGAATGTCCCATTTGAGTGGACATCATCTTGTCAAACCTCTTTTGAGAGGTTAAGAAATGCTCTCATCTCAGCCCCCATTATTCAACCACCAGATTGGTCATTGCCCTTTGAACTCATGTGTGATGCAAGTGATTATGCTGTAGGAGCAGTCCTAGGGCAAAGAAAAGATAAAAAAACCTTATGTCATCTACTATGCCAGTAAAACCCTCAATGAAGCCCAAAAAAATTACACAACAACTGAGAAGGAACTATTGACAATAGTTTTTGCATTAGAAAAGTTCAGATCATATCTGGTGGGGTCATTGGTCATTGTTTTCACTGACCATGCAGCTTTGAAATACTTGCTCACCAAACAAGATGCCAAACCGCGTCTTATTAGGTGGATTTTGTTACCCCAAGAATTTAACATAGAAATCAAAGATAAAAAGGGAGTAGAAAATGTGGTGGCAGAACATTTGTCTAGACTTCCGTGCCAAGATCTTAATCTAGACAAGGAACCAATCAGGGACACCTTTCCAGATGAACAGTTCTTCCTTATCAATGATACCTCAACCTCTGTTACACCATGGTATGCAGATCTGGCCAACTATCTAGCCACCGATCTAATTCCAAACCATTGGACCAAGCTAGATAAACAAAAATTCTTTAGGAAGGTTATGACTTATTTTTGGGATGACCCTTACTTGTATAAGTATTGTGCTGACCAAATTTTAAGAAGGTGCATCCCTGAGCATGAGCAACAAAGTGTCATGAATTTCTGTCATACTCTTGCATGTGGAGGCCATTTTTCTATCAAGAAAACAGTTGCAAAAATTTTTTAAAGTGGATTTTATTGGCCGACACTATTCAAGGATGTGTACAAGTTCTGTTCAAGTTGCGATCGATGTCAAAGGTTAGGAAGTCTGTCGAGGAGAAACATGATGCCATTACATCCGATCCAAGTGTTAGAAGTTTTTTACTATTGGGGTATGGATTTTATGGGCCCATTTGTCAATTCATTTGGTCATGAATACATCTTACTTGCTATCGCCTATGTGTCCAAATGGGTCGAAGCAATCCCTGCTAGAACAAATAACCATAGGACTGTGGTGAAATTTTTGAAAGAAAACATATTCAGTCGATTTGGGATGCCACGAGCAATCATCAGTGATGGGGGTTCCCATTTTTGTAATAAAGTTGTGGCAGGATTAATGAGGAAATATGGTGTACTGCATAAGGTTGCAACACCATACCATCCCCAAACCAATGGTCAAGCCGAGTTAGCTAATAGGGAGATTAAGCACATATTGAAAAAGACTGTTACTGCTAATCGTAAGGATTGGTCCTTATGACTAGTAGACGCTCTTTGGGCGTACAGGACAGCTTACAAAACAATTTTAGGAATGTCTCCCTATAGGCTAGTATACGGTAAATCTTGTCATCTGCTAGTAGAAATTGAGCATAAAGTATATTGGGCAGTTCAAAAGATCAACAAGAGTTTAACTGAAGCAGGCATCTCTAGGAAGCTCCAATTGAATGAACTCGAAGAAATTCGGAATGAGGCATTTGAGAATGTACGATTGGCCAAGGTTCGCATGAAAGAGTTACATGATCGGCACATTATTCGAAAAAGCTTTTAGGTAGGGCAATAGGTACTCTTGTATGATTCTCGATTGCATCTATTCCCAGGAAAATTGAAGTCTCGATGGGTTGGCCCCTTTGTAATCAAGTCCATCTCAGGATATGGGGCATTTGAGATAGAAAATCCGGAGTCAGGACAACTTCTTACAGTCAATGGTCATAGGTTGAAACCATACCAGGGTAGTATTGAGAAGAATGAAGGAGTTGTGAATTTGGATGATGTACCATCATCTGATGAGTAATGGCAGTTTCATGTCGTCTGAGAATCTGACGTTAAAAGACCACATTTCCATTTAGGTTAAATGGATGTTTCTAGATTTTGTTTTTTTTAAAATATACAAAAACAAAAACAAAGTATATAAAAAAAAAAAAAATTGTTTCTTTTCTGCATTACTTAAATAGTGCTCCTCTGTGTGCAGTCTAAATAAAACTTTTGCATACGAGTTCATGTATTGAAGACCGCCAGGTATGCCTATCTTTTATCCTTTTTATTGCCGACTGAGGACAATGCACAATTTAAGTTGGGGGGTAAGGTGTACTTAAGAATTAATTTATTGGTATTTGAAATTGATCCATTGTGCAAATAATTTTGGTTGACGTGATAATATTGTCTTGTGTGGTATATATGATTTTATCGGGCCCCTAAAGAAAAAAAAAATTTTAAAAAATAAATAATAAAATTAAAAATATAAAAAAACAATAAAAATATATATAAAAAAAATAAAAAATTAATTGAGAGAAACAGAATTGACGCTGGTGGTAGCCATTCTTTTCGGACAGTGCAATCACATTGCCCTATAAAGAAAGAGGCACACTGCCAAATGTTGAAAAATGAGACGCTAAACGACACCAAGCCTGACAGTGCAATTATGGCATGCGTCGAGCCGAGTGTCGAATAGTGATGCCCATTGCTCTATAAGAGACTCCAAATCTGTATGAGGTAAGCCACCCTTCTTGAGCTTAATCTTCTCTCCTTTGTGTTATTCTCCGATCAGGTACTCTCATCCCTTTTGTAAAGTTTCTAGTTCTTTACTTTCTTCTTATTAGAGTTTTCTTTAAAAAAAAAAAAAATGGATCTTCAGCTTTCAAAAATTCGCAAATACTATCTATCTCTTCCGCAGAATGATTTAAAAAAAATTTATGCTACTAGGTGTGAAAGACTTCGGCTTTTAATGCGTAATAACATCCCTGAAGATATTCGTTGGCTGATCGAAACAAAAGTTCGATTAGCTGGCGAAACTTCACCTAGTTTTAAGCATTTCTCGGGCTTAGGGAAGAGTAGTTTTGCGAAGAAACGAAGAGCTAAAAGAGTGAATGGTTGTCACAAGTGTGCTCGTTGGACCTGTAACACTCGATGCAAATCTGTGGGGTTTACGTCCGTCAATCGAGAAGATAAAATTAGTTTCATAAAGGATAGACTGAGTAAGGAGTCATTGGATGATATTCGATTGACTCCTGAGACGCATCCATGTAGAATAGTGCAAAGAGAACTTCTTGCTTTATGGAGCCAATTCATAAGTGACCGCCAACGCTATAGTCTTAGGAATCTGACTAAAAACGACCATGTTTGCCAATCTATAAGAAAATTGGATGGGAAGCTTATCCTTGCTTCATAGAAAGTGTTTAAGCCGTTTCTGGACGTAAAACCAGAGGAAGATGTGAGCCACAATCACAACTACTTGTACATACGCATGATTTCTGTTTGTATTTATTTCTTGTTGAATTGTTGTATAGCTACTTTTGATCGCCAAACCTTTTTCCAGGGTAGACAAAAGGAACAAACATGGAAGGCTAGTTAGTTTGTCAAATCAAAACGATATGTGTACTTTGTGGCTCTCAACTTGGGAGTGATATTTGTTACGCACTTGCAGCAAGCGAACTAGGCCAAAAATTAGGAGAGAAAAAGATTAATTTGGTATATGGAGGGGGAAGTCGTGGATTGAATGGTTATGTTTCACAAGCTGCACTTTTTGGAAAATCATATGTGGTAGGTGTAATGCCAATCCCTTTGGCTGAACCACGTATTTCTGGGATTACACGCGGTCAACTTATAGAAACGACTTCTATGTCTGAGCGCATGGCTAGTAAGATTTATCAGTCAGACGCTTTCATCGCTTACCAGGAGGTTTTGGTACACTTGAAGAAATCTTCTGTATAATCTCTTGGGCCAAGAGCAATCTGCATACCAAACCCATTGGACTTTTAAATGTTAACCATTTTTTTGATGGGTTGCTCTCTTTTATTGATCAGGCTATGGACCAAAAGTTCATTTCTCCTTCAGCAAGAAAGATTCTTATTTCTGCATCTACCATCGAGGAGTTGCTAGAGAAATTACATACTTATGTTCCACAGCACGATCCTTATGAGTCTCGGATAGATTGGTCTAAGGCAATCAAAAACAAGCGGCAAAAAGGTTCGATTAATTTAGAATTATCCCTGTAAGGCAAGTCTATGATAAGATGGCTGAGTAAGGAGTACTTTTTGTACTCTTGAGACTCATCTCCTATGACTTGTACAAAATTTCTTTTCTTGTGTTAAAAAAAAAAAAAAAAACTGTGGAATGTTGTTAGGCGAGTCTATGATAAGATGGCTGAGTAAGGAGTACTTTGTACTCTTGATACGCATTTTGTTTATCTTATAACTTGCATGAAATTTTTATTTTGGTGTGAAAATATAAAAATATATATATATGGTATGCTCATTTGTTTGTTTGAGTTTTAGCAGTTCACAGTAAATCCATGGACTTATAGAGTTACAGGTATTCCTAACAACCCTATTTTATTGCTGCAATTTAAGTTGGGGGGAGTAAGGTATATTTATGAATTATCTAGTCTATGTTTAACTGTGAATTTGCAATTGCATACTTGTAGTTTTGTGTGAATTAAAAATTAAAAAAAAAAATGTGTGTGCTTTAAATAATGCTATCCCTGAAGCGTTGGAATTATACACTGATAGCCAGTTGAATTTGCAATATGAATCATGAATGTATTAATTTCTTATTTGAAAACGTATATGTATGGAATTAGAATAGATGATTTGCATGCATCGAGTGTTCAATAATTAGAAATTGGTTTATCGGTCATAAAGTCAAAGGCAATGGTAATTAGCTGATTAGCACACTGCATGATCCCTCAACAGAAGTAGAGACTATTACCCGAATGAGTGTTTAAGCCTAATAATCGTTACTTCTGAGTGAAATAACACTTACTCTAAATATGCTTTATTGTTTATCTCATATTTTCAATAGCTTCAAAACATCAATTTGCTTTGAATGTCTAGTATGATAGCGGATGAATTTGGCTGGTTTCAAAACTCTAAATTAGTTGACTGAGTAACATTATTTTGTAGTAGTATGGTAGGGGATCAATTTCTTTCAATTTGAGTCTATTAACCTTTTTCTTTCTTTACATTAACCTCCTTTGCTAGCCCATTTGAGCTGTTCTTAGCACACTTTCTTTCATTACCTTCGTCTAAACCTGTAACCATATGGAGTTTGTCCAACCTGGTGTGTTTCTAGGAATCAGTCTATATCAGTATTTTCATATAAAAAAAAAAAAGAGAAGTTCTCTTAGTTATTCAGTATAAGTGTTTCAAAACAAATGCTGAAGAAAACATTATATCCAATTTGAGATTAGTGTAAAAAAAAAAAAAAAAATCCTAACACCCCATTTGCACACTTTACCATTTTCTTTGACAATCCGTATTAACCTCATAGCCCCATTACAACCCAATTTGGTCCCTCTTGATGCTATAAATCATGTGATCTCAGGATTCGAGTTCGGAGCAAGGAATTCTGTTTAAATTCAAAAGTTATTTATCTATGGCATTATTCCAGTCATGAAGCTATGTTAATTTTCCTGTTCTTTCATGAAAATACGTTATTTGTATTTGGGATGACACCGAGTTTGAACTTGTTTTACATTTACTCTTATAACGGTGCACCCCCTTGTGTGTACACCTAAGGAATCGTTTTTATTGGAGGGAAAATCTACAGTAAGGTTTTAAGTCAAAACTTCGAGGGAGTAATCTGTGTATTGATCATCCTGATTGTCATTCCTAAGATTATATGACCTTTAACCATAAATCTAATTTTGAATGTTCGACTTATTTTGAATGTTCTACTCTACGCATTTTGGTTTCGAATTTGAAATTTTTATATTCATGCAAGTATTGCGATTAGACCATGGCTGGTGTATAATCCGATTGCTAAGGGACTAACAATATTCAAGTTGGGGGTGTGATGAGGGGTTAATATTTCCTAAATCTTAATGAATTATATCCCCATTTTGACTTTATAGTTATGCTTAAAATAAATAATTATTCGTATTACATATTATTACAGGATGAAGCAAGGAGTTGACTTCTACAATTAATTAGGGGCATAAATCGAAGACGTTGGATTACCCATTAGTGTTGTTCAAAATCATGGGCCAACTATGGAGTCTAGGAGATGTTTCAAGTGCACTTGGTCCAACTATCAAGTAGAATCCAATATAAAAAAGGCCCAAAACCAAGCAAAGGTCCAAGACCAACTAAAGGCTCAAGACCAATCAAAGGCCTAACAAAGCCCAATTTGTAAAAGACTTTTCTTTATTTTGTATTTTTTTTATAAATGTTTTACCACCTAAAGTCTTTTGTATTTTTATGAGAAGTCCACCACCTAAAGTCTTTTGTATTTTTTGTCTTTTACCTAATTTTCTTCAATTAGTTAGGTGAATGTTTTGTTGAATAATTGTGTGGCTTGTAATGCATCTTGTGGGCTATAAATAGCTCACTTTGGTGCATTTGTGAGGGTGTGGTTATTACTTGAATCAAAGTTTAGTTTTGTTCTTAGAGTTTCCCTTAGAGAATTGATTTTATTCTCTCTCTTGTTTTCTCTTGTAATCTTACTTCCTTTCTTTTTTCTTTTAAATTCTTATGTCATTTATTGTTACTTTATTATCCACCGCCTAAATGGCCAGTTAATTTATGCCTTTAAATTTCTGCAATTTTAATTCTTGTCTTTCAATTATCCACTGCCTAAATGGCCAGTTAGTTTCTGCTATTTCAATTCTTGTTATTTAAATTCTGTTATTTAAATTATGTCATTTAAATTCTTGTTAATTAACTTTTAAATGGAAATGAGTAGCTAAACCTAATCTTGGGTTAAGGCAAAGACAGTGTCCAACGCCAATGATTCCCAAAGAAAGTTGCGCTTAAAATGAGTATCATTAATTTAAATTTCAGTATGAGTGAGTTTTAATTATTGAGAAATCACTAGGTTTGGATTGGAGCATAAGCCTAACTTAGAGTTTTCATGTCACGCATGAGAGTTACTAGAACTGAAAACGCTATCATACCCAAACCCGGATGATTAATTTAGTTGTTTTGTATATTAATTGTAATTAGATTTATGATAGTTGCTTAAATTAGAATCCCGCATATCATGTATGGGGATTGCTTAAACTAGAACTATCATCTCTAATTGCATTTAGTAACAAACCCTCATATCTGAAATTAAATTAATGTTACTAACCTTGTTTACTAAAATTTGGGAATCAATGGGTTGATGCTGAAATTGTCTTAACTCAAGTGCTATCCAATTTAATATCCTCACATTAAGCATTTTTTTTTAATTTCTACCTTGCTTTATTTTCTAATATTTGTTATAAAAAAAATTCATAAAACAAAATCTTGTTACCAATTCATCTAAATGCGTGTGCGTGTGTGTGACATTCTTTTACTTTTGTCATAAATAAATCTCTCAGTGGACGACCTGGACTCATCAGAAAATATAAATTTAAATTTGGACTACAACTGCACTCGTACACTGACGAGTATAAACCTTTCACCTAAATAAAAAAATATATATATAAATTTTTTATTGTGTTTTGTTTTGTGTTTTAATTGCTGGGTGAGAGAGCAGTCAAATTTTGGCGCCGTTGCCGGGGATCGAACCCGGGTCACCAACCCATTGATTCCCAAATTTTAGTAAACAAGGTTAGTAACATTAATTTAATTTCAGATATGAGGGTTTGTTATTAAATGCAATTAGAGATGATAATAGTTCTAGTTTAAGCAATCCCCATACATGATATGTGGGATTCTAATTTAAGCAACTACCATAAATCTAATTACAATTAATATACAAAATAACTAAATTAATCATCCGGGTTTGGGTATGATAGCGTTTCCAGTTCTAGTAACTCTCATGCGTGACATGAAAACTCTAAGTTAGGCTTACACTCCAATCCAAACCTAGTGATTTCCCAATAATTAAAACTCACTCGTACTGAAATTTAAATTAATGATACTCATTTTAAGCGCAACTTTCTTTGGGAATCATTGGCGTTGGACACTGTCCTTGCCTTAACCCAAGATTAGGTTTAGCTACTCATTTCCATTTAAAAGTTAATTAACAAGAATTTAAATGACATAATTTAAATAACAGAATTTAAGTAACAAGAATTGAAATAGCAGAAACTAACCGGCCATTTAGGCGGTAGATAATTGAAAGACAAGAATTAAAATTGCAGAAATTTAAAGGCAGAAATTAATCGGCCATTTAGGCGATGGATAATAAAGTAACAATAAATGACATAAGAATTAAAAGAAGAAAGAAATGAAGTAAGATTACAAGAGAAAATAAGAGAGAGAATAAAATCAATTCTCTAAGGGAAACTCTAAGAACAAAACTAAACTTTGATTCAAGTAATAACCACACCCTCACAAATGCACCAAAGTGAGCTATTTATAGCCCACAAGATGCATTACAAGCCACACAATTATTCAACAAAACATTCACCTAACTAATGGAAGAAAATTAGGTAAAAGACAAAAAATACAAAAGACTTTAGGTGGTAAAACATTTATAAAAAAAATACAAAATAAAGAAAAGTCTTCTACAAATTGGGCTTTGTTGGGCCTTTGATTGGTCTTGGGCCTTTAGTTGGTCTTGGGCCTTTGCTTGGTCTTGGGCCTTTTTTATGTTGGATTCTACTTGATAGTTGGACCAAGTGCACTTGAAACATCCCCTAGACTCCATAGTTGGCCCATGATTTTGAGCAACACTAATGGGTAATCCAACGTCTTCGATTTATGCCCTTAATTAATTGTAGAAGTCAACTTCCTTGCTTCATCCTGTAATAATATGTAATACGAATAATTATTTATTTTAAGCATAATTATAAAGTCAAAATGGGGATATAATTCATTAAGATTTAGGAAATATTAACCCCTCATCAACTACCATCAGCTATTCTTATTTTTTCATTATCAGAACAAGAAATATACGAGTTGAATAGATGCGATAAACCAGTCATATGATCAGATGCTCCTGAATCAATGATCCATGGAACAGATTGAAAAGAGCTAGATAGGGCAAATGAGTTTCTACCTAAATAGGCCAAAGAACAATTGTGTGTACCAGGGGACATATTAGGCTTTAGCAGTCGCAGAAGTTGATCAAGTTGCTCTTTGTTGAATGGTCTTGCATCAGCTTCATGAGTAGTAGGTTGGGATCGCTTCGATCTAGACTTCCAATTGGCTGGCTTGCCATGAAGCACCCAACAGGTCTCCTGAGTATGGCGTGGTTTATTGCAATGATCACACCAAACACGAGGTTTTTCTTCCCCCTTTCGTTGACTCGCAATATGCCGTCCACCAGCATTAGCATCAGTAGTCACGAGCGTCATATTTTCAAATAACCCACTTTCACCACTTTTTTTCTTGCCCAACATAACCAGTCTTCAGCTTTTTTCACGCCGAACTTCAGAGAAGGCTTCACTAAGAGACGGGAGTGGATTTCTACTGACGATCCTCCCTCGGACTTCATCATACTCAACATTGAGTCCAGCGAGAAACTTAAATACCCGATTAGCATCAACCATTTTCTGATAATATTTGTAATCTTTTGTACTTTTCCACTCATATGTATTGAAGAGATCCAAGTCCTGCCAAATGCGCTTTAAAGAATTAAAATATATGATGACAGTATCACTACCTTGTCGAATCTCACCAAGTTTCAAGTTGAGCTCGTAGATTTGTGATTGATTCCCCAAATCGGAATACATGGCAGTGACTTCATCCCATAGTTCTTTTGCTGTAGAGAAGCACATATAGTTCGAACTTATCTCTTCCTTCATGGAGTTAACAAGCCTCATCATCACCATTGAATTCTCGGCATCCCAAATGTCATACAGCGGGTCTTTACTGTCTGGGGCTAATGTGGCGCCAGTCAAATAGCCAATCTTTCCCCGACCTCGAATGTACATACGAACAGATTGCGACCAACGCAGGAAATTGGTACCATTGAGATGAATTGTTGTAATCTGTACCGGATGTGAGTCAGAGGAGTTTCGGGGAACTCGAAACTAGTCTTAAGAAGACTGGGATTGCTGGGTCGGAGTGACTGAAGATGCAGAGTCAGTCATGATAGTTGAACAAACAGATCAGGGCAGCAGAAGCAAGGACCCACTAGCAGCTGGATTTGGATATGTACAGATCTAGACACCCTAGCAGAGACCCACGAATCTGGATACTTGGATCTGGGTACCCAGTTGCCCAATCTGAACAATAGAGGGCCAGTACGAACAGCACGAACGAAGCAGCAAGAACGAAAGATAGGGGCAGCTCTGGTGTGCGATGCAGAGCCAACCTTCGCGACAGCAATAGGTGCGAACGTCCGATGCGTGATGGAGAAGTAGCACAAACGACGGATAGGGGATGCTCTGGAGTGCAATGCAACGCCGACCTTCGCAACCAAGGACAGCGACAGGTGCGACTGATGAAAGCTGACCTTCATGAGAGGCTAGGAGGTCGCGACCGTTCCAGAGGTGGGAACCCATTGGAGAACAACGACGATTGAAGATGCAGCAGCGGTCGGGATGGTCGGATCTCAGAGGCGACGACCGATGTAAGGGCGGCGGCAGCTGGAGGATGGCCAATGAAGGACGGCGGCACTTATTGGATATAGCAGAGGAATAGAAGAAATTATGGTTTCACAGTTGAACAGCTGTGATTTAATCCTAATTCCTGCTCTGATACCATCTAAACAAGATTGAGAAAATATAATTCTCTATTTCTTATAATTATACAATGATTTCCCTTTTCTCTTTATAGAGGAAGATAATAATAAAAAAGAAAAATAACAAAAAAGGAAATAGGAATATACACAGAATCTAAGATATACAAAGAATATTCTATATTCAAAAAATACTTCTATTTCTATAGTCATAGATTCATAGTTGAGTGTGAATGTTACTGACCTGGCATTTTAGCCTTTATTCATTTCCTAGATTTACTTTTTATTTTAGAGTTTAGTTCCTTTTGGGCACAGATTACAGTTGTGCTTAACTGCCTACATGCAAATCAACTTTTTTTTTCTATATTTATATAGATAATGTTTCTGATAAGTTATTTATGACATGCAGCATGGGTTTTTTAAGAAACCCTCAAGCATTTCTCGGGGTTCTTCAAACTGTTTTGGACATCACAAGTCACAGATTCATCCTATTTTCAGCAGGCTTTGAACTTCTAGATGCTGCAATCAAGAAAATTGCTACTGATATGTTACCAGGCTCAGAACAAAGACAGTTAAGTGAGGATGGAATCTCTCTTTTTGGTGGCAGACTTTTTTGCTTTTCTAGGTGAGCACTTATTGATTATCTTTATTCTACTGGGTACTAGGAAGAGACCTTGGAGATGGTTTTCAGATCTTAAGAACACATGAAATGTTTTGACATTTTTGGCAATACCATGAAGTTTCATGAAAACTTAATCAGTTTTAGTACTGTCAGGTGGTGTTTTGTCAGACAACCAGTTTCCCAAGAATCTTAGGCTTTTTGTAATGGACCAAATGCATATGTCGACTTCCGTACCTCCTTGCATGCTTCCTTTGGCTCATGGTGAAATTGAAAAGCAAAACAGGGTACAGGAACAATAACAAAATAGCGTGCATCAGAATGATGATGGAGAATGCTTAGATATTTATGAGGCATATATTGAAAGACCTCCAAGAACAAAAAGAGCCACTTATTGTAAAAGCTTAAGCTTCTAAGAAATGACAAACTGATGTATATTAATATGTCATACGTTGATTTGTTGCGATAGCTACTTTTTTAGGAAAAAAATGTCAAGGGAAGCTAAATTTAAGGAAAATTTATTGCCATTTGGTGTTAGCTGGTCAACTTGTGAGTGCCTGCAAAGAAGCTACAGCTTTATTTTTTGCTGTTGTTATAGCTTTGACATTCCTCTCTCTCTCTCTCTCTCTCTCTCTCTCTCTAATGGCTTCTTCTTTTATTAAGCAAAGGACTAGTGTTTCCATAACTTGTTAGTTTTGAGGTTGGTTGGCTAAGCCCTATTGATTCTTGAACTCTTGGTATTGTTGTTCTGTTGTGATGCCAACTTATACAGAATCACAGCAACTGGGAGGAGTTTTGTTTGCCTACAGTGATGACGTGATTTTCTACCTTCTATCCCAGGGTATCTAGAATGCATGTTTTTCTAATGTTTAAAATGGTATGCAATAAGGATATCTTGCAAATAATTCAGTTGGTTTTGAGATACAACTATGAAGTCATTTATAAAGCAATAAAAATAAAAAGGGCATGACTTGATGTAGGTGCATCTTAAAAATGGGCTGCATCTGATTTTACGAGAATGCTGCTATATCCATGTTACTATATTTTGCATTTTGAGGGTGAGCTTTGGTAGCAATGCGTAAGGTTGCTCCTTCTTAACCATAAGATCACAGGTTCACGTTGTAGAAATGTCTTTGAAAAAAGAGCAAGAGTAAGGCTGTGTATAAAAGAAAGGAGCCTCATGTTGGAGATGCCCTTTTCTTTAACTATATTTTACATTTTGTTTTATGCTGAATTGCTGATAATGCTCCCTATTTGAATATTTGATAAAATGTTTTGTGCTGATGATGAAATATAAGTGTGCTTATTCTAAATGGGGTTCAACTGTGGAAAAAACTCCCATCTATTTTCATCCTCATATATGCAGTTAATAAACTCGATACATTATGTTTGGAACTGTACCCTAGCATCTAAGTTCTTATTTTTATTTGTGATTGCTCTTCCGTTGACTGTTGACTGATATATGTCTTGTGAATTGTGCTCTTGCAATTAGGTCTGTACCATACAAGTGGCTGTTTCAAAGATGTGCTGCTGCAGTTCATCATGGGGGCAGGTGAGAGTTGATTTTCTGTTTTCCTTATTTCTCTATAGAAAAATACACACACTGCCATGGTGGTAATATATGTTTTCATTGCACTCACAGTGGATCTACTGCTGCGGCATTGCATGCAGGAATTCCGCAGGTTCATTTCGTGACTGATGTGCTTGTTTTTTTTGGCTTCATTCCTATATTTGTCTTCCAAAGTTTTTAAGTTCATTTCACAACATACTCAATGCTATTGTTCTCTGTTCTCACTCTCTTGGGAATGTGAATATAGTGTTTTTCTTTTTTTCTTTTTTTTGTGAACTGAGGATTAGGAGGAAAAAAAGAAGCTACAGTGGAAGAAGTGGGAACCGTTTCGGCTTTCTTGACTAGCTACTTGAGATTTAATTGTCAGTAAAACATATGCTTTCATGACCAGCTACTTAGAGATTTAATAAAACATATGCTTTCTGTACGCAGGGGACAAAACTTTCATCCATTTCCATTGGATCAGTTGAACCTTATTGTTTTCTAGAAGACCAAAACATAGTCAAATCATGAAATTCAAGAATATATTGTAATTCTTGAAAAAATGAAAAAGAATATATCTGATCAGTGGAGGATTTTAACACAAAATTAAGATTAATCACATATGTTTTTATAATTTTGATGAGAACAACTATTGAGGACTTCAGAATAGGGTAATACTTCACTACTGTTATCAAATACAACTTCAGACCTTATTTTCTCATGATCTTCACACAGTTATGGAATCATGTAGACTTCTTTGTATAAATTCCAGTTTTCTGGTTTAGATAAGAATATTGGTAATAATATTGAATTTTTTCTGCTCTATATATGTTCTTTGACACGAATGGGTATATATAAACTGAATATGTATAATTACTTGTGATTGAAGCTTTTGTCAATTTAAATATAATTGAATTCATAATTTCCAATCAGTTCACTACAATTTCATTTCTTTACCTCTTTCAAATTGTTCCCTGACAGCTTGTTCAAAAATTTTTCCCAGTTGGAACTATATACCGAAATGAAATTTTGATCCTTGGATGCATGTGTGAAAGAGATGAATGTTGCTGTAATAAACCATGATAAAGACTGCACACGAGATGGTGCAATTATACATTTATATCTATTATTTATTTGATAAATAACAGTCAGTAATCCTATTTGCATGGGTTGTCAACCTATTGTTGTGAACCCTCTTTTGATTTGCACCTGCAAGCAGTAATATGTTTCAATTGATGCAGTGGTAATCTGGACGTATCAGTTTATTTTATGCTGTTAGTTTGACTAAGTTGTGAAAACCAAATGTATGCTATCATCAGAATATAAGTTATATTGAATTGTCTGAGTTCCTTAAGTAGAATTGCTTTTATTCTTCTTCTCTGTCAACTAATCAGATGACGTGCAGGTAGTTTGCCCTTTCATGCTGGATCAATTTTATTGGGCTGAGAGGATGTTTTGGCTTGGAGTTGCTCCAGAACCATTAAAAAAAGACCACCTGCTTCCAGATGAAAATGATGAGATGCGCGTGAGGGAAGGTGCAAACATGGTAGCAGGGGCCATAAATTATGCATTATCTCCTGAAGTGAAAGCCCATGCAACAGAGATTGCTGAAAGGCTTTCTCTTGAGGTAATTGTTTCTAAGAGGTTTATTTGCCAGTATGCAAAGTAGGGAACCAACTTTAACATTGTTACAAAATTTTTGATTTTGATCAAGAATCACTAATTCTGTGGAAATTGACATTTTTATAAAGGATGGAGTGTCGGAAGCTTTAAAAATCCTCAAGGAAGAGATCAATTGTTCTAACTCTACAAAGCACTAACATTTGTCTCTTGGGAGCAAAAACCCATCAGATGTAATTTCTTGTTCCAGGTTTGCAAATATTTGTTCTACTATTTGTCTAATTTCCTTTTCAAATTATGTTTGTTCATGTAGTTTGATAGACATATTGAACAATAATAGTTTTGATTAATAATGATTGTGTCACTTTGTGTGTGTGTTTGTGTTAGATCAAATCGCACGCTTGCTTTTGAGAACTGATACAACAGTAATTTGGAGATTATAGGACATGAATTATGTCAGGTAGGTGATATTTAACTTTGCAATGGAGGCCTCACGATGGCGAGTTATTTATTTATTTATTCTTTTTGGTTAAATAAATTGGGTAAGAAAATGGCCACCAGCGTATTGTTGTGTACCAAGGCACCACTTACACTACGTGTATCGGAACTTTTTGCAAATACTCAAAAAGAGTTATCAATGATATAGGGGACGTTTGACAGAGTTTTCACTTTTCAAAATTTTCATCTTTTATTTTTGTGTTAATTTTTTTGGTTTCATTTAAAAATATGAATACTTGATATTTTAATTTTTTCTTTTCATTTTTGATTTGTGGGTTGACTGTCACAAGATCCAATCTTCTTTGTGGTCTTATTGTCTCACTTATGATATCTTGTGTGTGTGCGTGCGTGTGTGTGTGTGTGTGTGTGTGTGTGTGTGTGAGAGAGAGAGAGAGAGAGAGAGAGAGATCAATTGATATTAGCTGTGGAGTTGTTAGCATTTCCTTTGAGATGGGGTAAAATCGTAAAATGCTTGAGTTGCAACTTTTGAGAATTAAGATGTGAAAATGGTCGAGTTGCACTTTCTGTATGGCACAGCGGTGTTTGGCTGGGAGACAAATAAGTCTTCTGATAACAAGTGAGAAATTTGCAACCCTGATAGTGGTGGTAGGAGTTATCACAAACCATGTGGTCCTGGGTTTACCTACCGAACTTGTAAAAATTACTAAAAAAATAAATAGAAAGACTTTAGTTATTATCTGGGAACAAAACTTCAAAGTGTAAATGAGATAAAGCTTCTGTTGCTGTTGGAAACAAACCTAACAAGTTCCAGTAAAATAGTGAAAATAACCCAAAAGTCCAAATTGCCGACGAAATGGGCAGGTGATTGATGGTGTGTCGTCGGTTTCACTTTAATGATCTCTGTTAATGCTTTAAACCATAACCTTGTCTTTTGCCCTTGAATTTCTCGTTTGGAAGGGTCAATTCTGATCCATCCTTTCCCTAGAGGAACAAGCATTCATTTATGGCTCATTAAATTTGCAATAGCTGGGACCCCACCAACCACTCACCACGCCTGTGTCCAAACATCCGACCCAGAAAACCTCTATAAATGGCATTGACATGCATTTTCAACCTCTATAAGCAGTGTCTAGTTTTCATTCTTTTGCCCGTGACTGCCGTTGAGAGTGATAGGATGTCTCAGGGAAGAGGTAGTGCAATGGGTGCTGCAGCCGCTGTGCTGGGGCTGTTGTTTTTTATGCTTAGCTGTGAGGTGGCTCAGGCAGCCACCTACAACGTTGGTGGTGCCGGGGGCTGGACCTTTAACGTGGTTGGCTGGCCCAAGGGCAAGCGCTTTAAGGCTGGTGACACACTTGGTATGGCCTCTCAGTGTTTTTCAAAGGGTCATGTTAGAGTCGTTTTTATATATAACCTTATTCTTACTCGAACGTGTAACTGTACTCTGGCTACAAATGTTATGATCTCTCTCCTAACCAGTGCCAAACTCTTAAATAATTTTAAGTCTTCTCTACCTCTTATGTAATTTTTGGTTGCAGTGTTCAACTATAACCCACAGGCCCACAATGTGGTAGTTGTGAACAACGCTGGTTACAACAGCTGCAATGCCCCGCCTGGATCTAAGGTATACTCCTCCGGCAAGGATCAAATCAAGCTTAGGAAGGGACAGAACTTCTTCATCTGCAGTTTTCCTGGCCATTGTCAGTCTGCAATGAAGATTGCTGTGGTTGCAGCCTAACACTTTGCAGCATTCATGTCAATCAAGCTTCATGGCCCTAAAGAGGAACATGTATCAGTATCGTATAATAAGGACCTAGATGTAAGTTGGTTTGAATAAAAGCTATACAACCCTTTGTATGAAAAACCCGAGTTATCAGGACAGTGTACTACCACTGTCTTCTAACTCGATGCCGGTTAGCACACTGGGTCAAGGCCTTCATTGCAGCTTGGTCTTTGAATGGGGTCTGTTAGTGTCCTTAACCACATAATCGATAGCTTTCCGCAGCTTCTCTCCCAGTTGGTTTGATTGATTATGTTTACTAGTGGTAATGGATTGTGGGGCCTTTGCTCGGCTGTGATATTGTTTTTTAAGGAATTCTCAAGGGTCTGGTGGTTTAAATGTCACTTTTTCTATATTAAAGGGCAATCTTTCTTCACTCGTGATGCAATAGTTTGGGGAAAATAGATGACAGGACATTCAATTGTACTGTCGGAAGGTCCATACCCTATTCAAGTCTGGGGAGATGGAGAGATGGGCTGTTAGATATTTGTTTTATGAAAATATTATTTTGATACTTAATTATGATATTTAAATGTTAATATATTGTATATTTATATTAATATAACATGAAATATAATATATTAATATGAGTATTATAAAAATATTTTACTTAAATATTTTACCAGAGAGGATATTGTTGTTTTTAGAGTGGATTTATATTTCTCGATTAAAATGTCATTTTGTGTATTATAAAGTTATCCGTTAAGATATATTTAATATATTTTATTTTTATTTTAAAATATTTTTATTAATTAATAATTAATACATTATACACAAAGGTGTATCAATAGTATTATTTTAAAAATACAAATATTTCGTGTAGTTTAAAATTGATGTGATGTAAAAAATAAGGGAAAGGATATAATATTTATAATATAATAAAAAAAATAAAGTAGAGCAGATGTTGTTGCGTGGACGCCTTCTAACGTGGTGATGTTCACGTGGATGTTAAACTAACTTTTAGGGGCAAAAGCATATTTATGTTTTTAAAATTTTGTTTTTTTTTTTACGAAATTTTAAAGTTTTTATGATTTCACTATATCTTTAAATTTAGGCAAAAAATATGCTTATGTCCATAAATTTTTTGTGGTTTTAAATATGTTCTTAAATTATGCAAAATTATTCATTTAAAGACTTGACCAGTAAGTAATATATACATGTGTTAACGTGGCAGTTTTTTTGTGATGTCTTCTCAAATTTTTTTTTCTAACGTCTCCTCAACTCTTTCTCTCTCTTATTGCGTCTTCTCTCTTTTCGGTGTCTCTTATGTTTCATTTAGTTGGGCTATGTAGTCAATGATCACTTTGCCGTTTGGGGGGATCAAAGATAAGGCCAATTTGAGGGTAGTATTCTTTGCAAGAGATGCAAGAGACGTCGGAAAGAGATGATACATAGCCGAATAGAGAGAAAGTTGAGGAGATGTCGAAGAAAGAGATAGAGATGAAAAGATGTTGAAGAAAGAAGGGGGGGAGAGTTAAGAAGATGCTTGAGAAAAAAACGAATTGAGGAGATGTTGAAAAATTGGCACATCGACCTATGTATCTATTAATTGCTAACTAGATGTTTAAATAAGTGATTTTGCACAATTCAGGGGACATATTTAAAATCGTGAAAATTTTAGGGTTTAAAAAAAAAAACCCACAAAAGTTTAAAGGCATAGATATAATTTTGACTAAGTTTACAGGTACATTTAGAACTAAGAAAAGTTTAAAATTTTACAAAAAAAAAAAAAAGCTATAATTCAGGCACATAAACATGCTTTTGGCCAAGAATATCTTTTAATTTTATAAATATAGAAAAATCGATCTTTTATACAAGGATAATAGTTAAGAAATAATAAATATATATTTTTAAATAAATTATATTTATTATATTTTACTTTTAATCTCTAACTAATTTTATTAATTAATAATAAATGTATGGTATTTTAAATTACATAACTAATTAATAAAATTATCTAAAATTAAAAATAAAATATAGTAAATATATTTAAAAAATATATATTTATTATTACTGAACCACTATAATTTTTTAAAAAAATGAGGAATTTGAGAGAACCAAAATGATAAGCTAAAGGGTGTGAGAGAGATAAAAGGTGAATAAATGAATCTCTTCAATCATAAAATTTAAGCTGTATTCTTTTTGATTTTTAATTTTTGAATTTTTTATTTTAGTAGTTTGTTTTCAATAAACATAAAATGCATTTTATTTGTTATTTTGAAAAATTATTTCTCAAAACAGAAAACTAAAAAATGCGTTCTGTTTGAAATTTTGAAAATAATTTTTTAATGACATTTTATCTAATAAATTTGATTATTCAATAAATTAGAACTATTTAATATTAATATATTATTAAAAAATATATACATTTTAGAGTTAGTAAATTTTGTAAGTTACAAGAATAAAATATAAATAAATAAATAAATTGTCCTCTTTTTTTCGTGTTTTGGCTAAAAATAGTTAAAATAATTTTTTGTTATTTTGAGTTTTATTTATAAATTTTTTTCTTATTTTTAAAAATACGTTTTTGAAAATAATAAAGTAAACACATTTTTACTATTTTAAAAAATTAAAAACTAAAAATAACTTAAAAATAGTAATGAAAATGAGCCCTTAATATTTATTTATATAATAGTTTAGATATATATAGATGTCAGTGGATCAAAGGAGAGTGAAACACTCTTCCCCTGTATTTTATATGGGTAATGTTAATTATTGTTTTTAAGAGTAATAGTTAAAGGGTAAAAAGTGTATATTAAATAATGTATATTTATTATATCTTATTTTTCACATTTACCTAATATGATTTGTTGATAATAAATATATCAAACTCTGAAACATTTAATGAACTAATTAAATTATTTAGATGCTAAAAATAAGGTATACTGAATACAATTTATGTAAAAATAAAATATATTTATTATTCTTTTAACCATTGTCTCAAGAGCAAATTAATGAGCAATGGTTAACATTATCCATTTTCTATATAAGACCCTCAATAATATGCAATTGGTTGTGGGTTCGATTTTTTTTTTGTGTGAAATTGCACGATCGATTGTGTTTATTTACAAGGTCAAACTCTTAAGATTTAATTTGCGACGAATTTATTCATTTACCTAAAATTATAGAGTAGACATATCATGAGTTTTAGAGAGTATGAGATAGATCTAAGCCGAATGTTAACTATGATAGAGACTTTTCAAATTTTTCACGTTATAAAAAATAATAATAATAATATACAATAAATGTATCTTATTATTAAATAATATTCAATTATTATACCTTAATTTCATCTACAAACTACTTTTGGTGATTGATAAAATATTATAAAATACAATACATTTATTATCGACCAATATAAATATTCTATACCTAAAAACAAAATATAATAAAATAAAATGCATTTACTACTATAACCGTTGTCCTTTCATCATCACCCTTCTATACATATATATGATAAGATTTAGCATCAATTAATGTCCGAGATTGCATATATCTTGGCAATGGCAGATATATGAACATGTTTTGGTAACTGAATCACCCATCCATCATCTACTACCAAAACAACCAACAGCCACTTACCACCTGCCTATGTGTCCAAACATCCGACCCAGAAAACCTTTATAAATGGCATTGACATGCGTTTTCAACCTCCATAACCAGTGCCTAGTTTTCATTCTTTTGCCTGTGACTCTTGATTACATGTGAGAGGATGATGTCTCTGGGAAGAGGCAGTGCAATGGGTACTGCAGCCGCGGTGCTGGGGCTGGGGCTGTTGTTTTTGATGTTGAGCTGTGAGGTGGCTCAGGCAGCCACCTACACCGTTGGAGATGCCGGTGGCTGGGCCTTTAACATGGTTGGCTGGCCCAATGGCAAGTCCTTTAAGGCCGGTGACACACTTGGTATGGACGCCCAGTGCTTTTCGAAGGGTCCTTTTTATATGTAACCTTATTCTTAGTGTTCATTACTCGAACCTGTGACTGTACTCTTGGCTACAACCTAACAGTGCCAAACTGTTTAAACACTGTGACTCTACTCTTTACCTTTGATGTAATTTTTGTTGGTTTCAGTGTTCAACTACGACCCAAAGGCCCACAATGTGGTAGCTGTGGACAAGGCTGGTTACGACAGCTGCAATGCCCCACCAGGATCTAAGGTATACTCATCCGGCCAGGATCAGATAATGCTTAAGAAGGGGCAGAATTTCTTCATCTGCAGTTTTCCCGGCCATTGTCAGGCAGCAATGAAGATTGCTGTGGCTGCAGCCTAACATTTTGCAGCATTCATGTGATGTCAATCAAGAAGACTCATGGCCCCCCCAAAGAGGAACATATATCATGTAATAAGTACCTATTAGATGTAAGTTGGTTTTTGAGTAAAAGCCATATAACCCTTTATATGAAAAACCCTAGTTATCAGGAGCCTTTATTGTAGCATGGTCTTTCAATGGGGTCTGTTACTGTCCTTGACCAATATAATTGAAAGTTTTGGTTGGATTGATTATGTTTACTAGTGGTAACGGATTGTGGGGCCTTAATTTGCTTGGCTGTGAAATTATTATTATTTTTTGAGAATTCTCAAGGGTTTGGTGATTTATTAAGTTGCATGAAAATAAAAACAAAAATTATAAAATGAATACTAATGGAAAAGGAGAAATGTCTTTTTTTTAAAAAGTAAAAAATAGAAATGGAGGAAAAATGTGTAAATAAAAAATATGAGGGCCTTTTTGTAAATATAATTTTTAATAAAAAAATTATAAAAAATAATTATTTAATTAAAAAATAAACATAAATTCCACAATATGTTCAAACAAATATAAACATATGTTCTATCATTCACGAATCATGATTTACTAATTAAAAATAAATAATAAATTTAAAAAATAAAATAAAATAATCTAACATAATACAAACAATAAATATATAAAAATTTTGAATTAGAAACGAAAAATATTCTGACAAAATTCTTTCCATTTTTAATCTTTTCGTAAATAAAAATATGTTTTGATGAAAATATCTCTAATCTCTTCGTGAATGAAACATTTTAAAATTACAAAAAAAGTTTAATTTTTTTTTTTACTTTTTTGATATTTTGAAAACGAAAACGTTTCAAAAACCCTAAAATAGGACTCCCGAGATATTTTCGCACATGATAGGTGATTTAAATGCTGTTTTTATTTATTTATTAACTTTACTCTTTTTTTTTAACCAAAAACTTACAAAAACGAGTGGGGGCGGTGCCCATTAAAGGGCAGTGTTTATTAAGTGAGGATGCAATCAATAGTGTTTGTGGGGGGTGGGGGGCAGGACATTCAATTGTACTGTTGAAAGGGCCATACCCTATTCAAGCCTAGGGAGATGGAGAGATGGGTGTTCCTTAATTATATTTATTAAATTATTTTTATAATATATTTATAATAAATTATATTTATTTTATTTTATTTTTATTCTATAAATAATTTTATTAATTAATAATAAATATATCATATTTTGAACGACTTACTTCAGTAATAAAATTGTTTAAAATTAAAAATATAATACAATAAATATATATTATTTAAAAATAAAATATATTTATTATCACTAAACCATTATAATTTAAAAAGAGAGAGATTTGAGAGAACCAAAGCGATAAGTTAAAGGGTGTGAGAGATATAAAACATAAATAAATTATCTGGACTTTGTCTCGCAACGAATTTGTCTGTATATCTAGATTCGGTCAAGACGGATTGTGAGTTTTAAAAAAGACGGAATGATCTAGACTAATGACTATATGTGATCAAGGATCTCTTGAGTTTCTTATGTTGAAAAAAATAAATAAATAAATATATTAAGAGACTTCACATAAATGATGATATCGTTGTCAATCATAATTCTTAGTATTATTCATTTTATATGGGTAATGTTAATTATTTATTTTAAGAGTAACAGTTAAAGAGTAATAAGTGTATATTAGATAATATGTATTTATTGCATCTTATTTTTAACATTTAAATAATATAATTTGTTAATAATAAATATATCACATTTTGAAATATTTAATAAACTAATTAAATTATTTGGATGCTGAAAAAAGAAACAATAAATACATTTTATTTATAAAAAAATAAATTTATTGTTCTTTAACCATTGTCCCTGAAGGAAATGAACAATGGTTAACATTACCCATTTTCTGTATAGGATAATGCAAACTATTGCCCTCAATAATATGTAATTAACTGTGGATTTGATTCTATCTTCATGCGAGGCTACACAATCGATTGTGTTTATAGGGCTAGGCCTTAGGCTTCAACTTACAAAAAAATTGTCCGTTCACTTAAGACTGTAGAGTAGGAGGACCGTGGATTTTAGAGATGATGAAATAAGTTTGAACCGGAGGCTAACTGTGATCTATAGACCTCTTAAGTTTTTCATATTACAAAAAATAATAATAATTACAATAAATATATCCTTTTTAGATAATATTAATTTATTACACCTTATTTTCATCTACAAAATATTTTTATTGATTGATAAAATATTATAAAATACAATATATTTATTATCCACCAATATAAATATTTTATACCTAAAAACAAAATATAATAAATAAATATGAATAATGCTATTCATCTCTAGTAAAGATGAATATGTAATGTAACAATCCATGTAAAAGTGTTTAATTGATATTACACATCTATTTAGGTGATATTTGTTAACCAATATATAGACCGAAAAAAATAGGATATGAAAAGTATTCTGAACAAAAATATTTTTCATTGTGTTTGTTATATTTATTTAAAAAAAAAGTCATGTGACTTTTTATCTTAAACTTTTCAGATAAATTTATTTCTCTCCCCCTTTCGAATAAGTTATCTTAGGATCATACAGATAAATTATCTTGATATAATCTTAATTTACTTATTCTAATAAACACTACCTTAAAGAATGTAAAAAATAAAATTTAT
The DNA here is from genome assembly GCF_014633365.1 of Diospyros lotus. Classification (NCBI taxonomy): domain Eukaryota; kingdom Viridiplantae; phylum Streptophyta; class Magnoliopsida; order Ericales; family Ebenaceae; genus Diospyros; species Diospyros lotus. The sequence goes on along the minus strand of NC_068342.1, from coordinate 944,873 downwards.
TGGGTGTTCTTTCATCTTTTCCAGGCAAATACTTCTACATGGATTGTCACATCATTGTTGTTCATCTTTACTGAAATTGAATAACATTACTCCATAAATATTATCTAAAAATAAAATACATTTATTACAACCATTATCCTTATATCATCACCCTTACATACATACATACGTGTATATATGTATATATATACACGACAAGATTTAACATCAATTAATGTCCAAGATTGCATATATCTTGGCAATGGCAGATACATGAACATGTTTTGGTAACTGAATCACCATCCATCATCTACTAGCCATACAACAACTATACATACATACATACCTATGGATCACCTCTCCTTTGAAGTTAATCCACAAGGCACAAAAAGAGAGTCTGTACGACAGTCTACAATCAATGTCCCTCCAGGGAAGAGGAGGTGGATTTGTTGCCGCCATGGCACTGGTGGTGGCGGCGGCGGCGGCGCTCCGCCTGGAGGTGGCTGAAACCACCACCTTCGTTGTAGGAGATGCTAAAGGTTGGGACCTTACGGTAGAGGGCTGGCCCAAAGGGAAGAAATTCAAGGCCGGTGACATCCTTGGTAAGCACCAATCATAGGAATTGAGATTTAAGAGTTTTAGGCGGAAAAGGAAATAATAAATATTTATTTTATTTATTTTTAATATAAAGTATTTATAATTATTTTAATATAAATTTTAATCTCTTGTGTCTAACAAAAATGAACACAAGTCTAAAGCAGACCTAAGAGAAGAAGCTCAAAGAGAGAAGCTCAAGAGACCTTTCACGGGCAAGCCATGTGCGTGCCTGGGTCGGGCCTTGGGTTGTTCCCTGCCTTGTAATGGGCCTAGACTCCCTTGGACCGGCCCGGCCCGTTAACTATAATAAAATTAGACACGGCCCATTAATCAACTGATGTAGCTGTGATAGTTATACAAATTAATTATATAATTATCATAGTAGATAATGTTTTTTTATTGATTTCCAATAAATTAATAAAATGAAAATGAAATCTATCATTTCTTCAAGTAGTTTTTGTAAGAAAAGAGAACAGTTGTGGAGTAGTTTATATTATCTTCTACTTGTATCAATCTCATTGAATAGTCTTTAAGAATGAGCGATAAGTCCATTGTAAGCATAAAAATTAAGTCAATTAAATCAACCTAATCATATTAATTTGAGTTAATTCTTAAGATGGGAGAATATTCAAAATGGTGAAATCATTAAATTATTCTTAAAAATCAATTAATCTTGCCTCGTCACGTGTTCTTATTGTTAAGTAGCGTATCCTTATTGTCAAGTAATAAAGAGATGACGTGCATTCTTTTACATAGTTAATTACTAGAATTTAACTCTCAGATCTTAGTTTTAGAAAACTAAACCTTTATTGGCACAACTTGAGATAATTGGAATGAAATTGAGATAACAATTTCAACTCGACATATTCTATCAAATTGAGATAACTAAGTTTATTTACACTGATGAATTTTTCGTCGAGATAACTGAGCATGAGAATATTGAAAATAACTCCCAATATTTCAACTCACTTCATTTTAGAGAATTCAAGCCTAACGTTATCTCTATCTGATCCAACAGATTCACCTCTAGTTTAAGATAACCAACCTAACCTAACAATCTCGATGATAATTCTAAGTATCATAACTTACTTCCAGAGGGGCAGAGTTAGGGGGGAGGGGGAGGCAAGGGCTGCAGCCCTCTCTCATATTTACCTTACAAATTTGACCCATTCGAGAGAAAAATGATTGAAATGACCTATGAATTTGAGGGTCAATCCTTCTCCATATTCGCACAGTCCTTTTTCATATTTACCTTGTAAATTTGACCCATTTGAGAGGAAGAGAGTTGAAATGACCTATGAATTTGAGGGTCAATCCTCCTCCATATTTGCTCCTAAATCTTCCCTTACTTGATCTATATAAAAACTAGAATTCCATAAAAAAAATCAAAGAAAACAAATCTGATGTATCTTATAGATACTTGTGAGTAACCAGACTTAGAAAAGGGATCCATCTTCAATACTAGCTAGCTAACAAAATTTAACGACAATAAACGATGCCACCTGTTGTTGATATAGTAGTTGGAGGAATCCAATGCGAAGCTGCGAAGCCCAAAGTGCCAAAAGCCAAAAAGGAGGAGAGTACTCTTCCAGCTGCCTGTAGCAATCATCACAAATGCTTTAAATATGTAATAAAAGCCACATTCTCTCACTATCACTGCACACCGAGGAGGGGAAAAAGCTTTCAAATTTTAACCTACAAAACCAGACAAAAGATGGGAAAAGTTCATGCAATTCTGCAGCTTTCAAATCCATTTACAAGGTTGACTTTCCTTGCATCAAAAAGAATTTATGCATGCCAAAGAGACTTTTAAGTATATACGTACGTACTATTAGTCATTTCCTGTATATATATATATATATATATATGAAAATGTTATTTCACGTATTGATTTTGAAGGTTGAAGTCACTCAGTGCGGTCAAAGTTAGAAGTTTCCTTGTAAGCATAATATAAACGAATTTTTAAATGTTTATTTAGTGTCACGACTGAGAGGAATCTCATGCATCACCCCATCCGGTGACAAAGCTAAAATACAAAAAAAAAAAAAAAAGGCATTAGAATCAACACGACAGCATTAACAATAGTTAGGGGAGATCACCTTTGACTTTCGGTTGGCCCTGAGCATATCGGGGAGTCATATATAATCCATATATCATTCAAAAACTTTCATATAAGGCTATATATATGCAGGCCATCCATCGGTGGGATAACTTTTGTTTTCCATGTATATGATGGAAGGTTGTGGCTTCTCAAGGGATATTTCATCTCAGAAGGGTTTCTCAGAGAAAACTTTACAGAGCTAGTTTGACATACTGGCCGCCTCCAAAGATTATGGTTCATAACTTAGTTAGCATGAATGGAGGTGGACAGAATGCCAAAATGACTCTGCAACAAGGCCCTTGAGAAACCCAAGAGAGAGATAGAAAGAGTCGTAAGAAGAGAAAAGGGTTGAATATGGAGAGAGAGAGAGAGAGAGAGATGTAAGAAGAAAATAAGGATTGAATATGGACAGAGAGTTGGAGGTGCTAGTCTTGGAGTTATATATAAAGAAAGAGTTGAAATCTCCTCCTTTCTTTTGCTGCTTCTTCGTCTTGTGAAAGTAAGAAAGTGACTTTATCTAGAAAGAGGGGGGCATGAGCGTGCATGGTGTTTGTATGATATGGTGGGCGCTCCTAATTCAATTCTCTTTAACTCTCATTCATTCCTCCTTTTTCAATATCACTTGCTCTTTTTTTTTTTTTTTTTTTTTTGCTAATTTGGGAATTAAAGGCAAAGGTCAAGAAAAGATATATGAACTGGGAAGGCTCGACCCATACAAATAAGTTAAAGAAAAACCATGAGATCGGGGCATAAGAAACAATAACATCTAAAGCCAAAAGTCGGGAGATTGGGGGGGGCATGTTAGAGTGAAATCCTACCATGGACAGAGGGGCTTTAAGCTAGTATACATAACCAATACATCAAATAAAAGAGCCCAAAACACAAAAATTAATAGATCCAAGGAAGCAAATTAACATCAAATAAAAATAAATAAGCCCTACAATTGGAACCAAACGTTCAACCACCCAGCATGGGAGCATAAACAAAAATGAGAAATCAAATCATTTCAGTAGAGTTAGAAATAGGATGGGGCTGACGAGGGCAGAACATGATAGCATCCACCAATTGTTGGAATAGAGAAGAAGGGTCAAGAGCTTATGGATTAATTCTACTTGAATCCCTTGGCCAAGTTAGCAATGAAACCCCTACATGGATGTTGTTTGTTTGCATCGAGTTTAGCCCTTGAAAAAAATCAGAGGAGTCCAAGTTAGTTTCAAGCAGCAGATTAGTTAGTCAAGGTTTGTTCAAACGATAACAACTTGTGTGTAGGGGCATATTAGGTATTGTAATGTCTTTTATAATCTCGATTTTCATTTGTACTCTTGAGGGACTCCAAAGATTGGAGGGAAGGAAGATTGATGTTGACGAGGGATAAATTAGATTGACTCCAAAGATTGGAGGCGTTGCAACTAGTTGAGTAGTCCACTAGAGAGAAATCTCTCATACTACTCTAAGAGAGAGAGAGAGAGATTATATATCACTTGCATTTACAATGTTATTTAAGGGCTAAATTGTAAAAATAAGTCTTTGAATTTTACACTAAGGTACAAAAATGTTATTGAATTTTAATTTGTAACAAAAATGTCACTAAATTTTTTATTAAGATGCAAAAAAGTTACTGAACTTCAATTTTATATACAAGTACATAACTACCGTGAGTTGTTAAAATAAGCTAACGAAACTCTAACGTAGCTAATAACATGGACTCATATATAATATTAAAATGTTACGTCATTTAAACATGACTCGAGAAATAAACTCGACCTAACAATTAAACAATCACTAAACTTTGTACTAAGTATATAAAAGTTATTGAATTTTGTACTGAAATACAGAAAAATAAATGAATTTTACATTAAAATACAAAAATATCACTGATCTTTTTATAACTTAATATTTTAATATTATATATGAATCCACGTCGTTAGCCACGTCAACATTCTGTTAACTTTTTTTTAATGACAACTAACGGTAATTATAAAATTGTATACAAAATTGAAATTTAATGATTTTTTTGTATCTCAATAAAAAATTCAATAACTTTTTTATACCTTAATGCAAAGTTCAGTGACTATTATTGTAATTTAATCATACTTTTAAGTGAATGTGTAAGTTTTTCTATATAAATTTTACATTTCTACCCATCTCTATTTATTGGTGTTGCCATAGCACAAAAAAAAAAATTACTGTATTTCTTGAATTTATTCTCTATATAACAAAATGGAGGAAAATATATAATGAGAGAAGTTGGTAAAAGCCAATATTGACCAATGGGGATCACGTTATCCTTGCACTTGATGCATACTTTTTGACTTGCTGCAAAAGGGGGTTGCAAAATGGGCTGCTGTTGTCTCCCACTTATCAGTCTTAGTCTACAATTGCAGTGTCAACTCTCATGCTCATGCCAAAGCCCAGTTCAAACCCTTTCAAAAAAGGAGCCAAAGATTTCACTATTTTCTTCAATTAAATGTGAAATATTGATGGATGCCTTTTAAGCCTAGTGCCCACCTTTGTGAATTGTGTGACAACTAAGAGATAGAAAATAATTAAACTAAATTACGAGGTTTAGAGGTGTGCGAACACTTGTTAAAGATAATTGAAGTTTCTCTCACAAACAAATGAAAGAACCTATGATAACATTATCCTTGGGATTCAACTAAGTTCACATTGAATGTTCACGAATTGAAGGTTTAATTAGAGAGACTAACTTAGATTCCCTTCTATAAACCTTAAAAGTAAGCCAAAGATTGAAGGTTTAGTTGAAACAAATACAAGATAGTACATAAATCTAGAAATTTAATACTGTATCTACATCATAATTATAGCAGAAATCAATGAAATGCAATGTTGACTAAACTCACTATAGAAAACCATATGCGTGGATTCATTGCATCATTTCTTCAAAATACAATGAACTTGAATTGTTTGTTTGCAATTGAAAAGCCATTTTTAATTAATTCTTAAATCATATTCCAAAAAATCATACAATAACAATAATAGGAGTCTGTGACACAAATCATACATTGAAGCTGTCTTACAAATACGAATAAGGATAATTGGGCCAAACATTTAAACCAAATTGTGCGGTCGAATGGCATTTTAAAATGGTAGAACAAAAAAAAAAGCCATTTGGACGCACAAGTCAGCTTGATATTTGGACCATTTATCCGTAGGGAGAATGACATTGGAGAATATATAGTCTCATGGTAATCAAATATAAAAAAATTACATTCATATACTCTCATGGTAATTGAATATATGAACGCAATTGTTACCATGAGAATAATATGAACGCAATTATTACCATGAGAATAATTGCAATTATTCTTATATTTGATTACCATGAGACTATATATTCTCCATTAATGTCCTTGTTCAATGAAGCAACCATGTAATTTTGAAAGCTTCCTGTTCTTGCAGGCGGCCAATAACCATAAACACCCTAAAAGAGAGTTCTAAAGTGCTCAAGTTTAGCAGTTTACAGGGTCCGATGCCCGGATAATCCGATAAAACTGTGGTTGCACAACACAGCATCTGCAATGAACTAAGAGCTCTGTGCCAAAGAACAGCAATGAAAGTAGAAGGCAGGCATGCAACAGAGCGTATCTAGACCAGCAGCAACATCAAAAAGCAAAATCCACTATTTGACCCACCTATGCCAAGTAAAAGAACAGCATAATTGAGACAAACTCAAGTGAAAGAGATATCCATGTTTGTCGTGTCATCAAATTGATTCCTAGTTGCCAGCCCAACGACAAGCAGGGTCTAAACCTGAAATAAAACCCAAATTTGACCGACAAAAGAATATGTATCACAGTTAAAGAATTCACACTACCATTGTAGAGATTTGTAGTTTGTAGCCAAGACATTGCGGTTAAAGTAGCCACAGGCTTGCAAAGGCTATTTTGTACTGATAATAGCCAAATGGCTAAAAGTTATGAGGAAAAGATATTTACCAGGATCCAAGATGGCCATTGAGTTATAGTAAGTTGGTATGAGCTTCTCCAACTCTAGGAGGCTATCTGTTATAGTTTTTTTTAAGGGAGCTGAATGATTCTTGTCAAGAAAGGGGTTAGCTCATCAAATAAAAACATGTGAAGTTTTCATGCAGCCTGGCCCAGTTCCTTTGATGCTCATTTACTCATGTTGTTGTCATAAGGTGACCATTTTAGGGGCTCCAGCAGCACTATCTAGAGACAATACATTGATGGGAACGTATTATTACAGGCAACCATTATCTAGAAGCATGGAACAAAATGCCATAATAAGAAGTTTAACAGTCTGTAGGATTGATAATTATGCCAAGCCCATCTGAGCCTCAACCATATAAGCCCAGTAACATATGCATGATGGGGAAGGCCAAGCAACAAAATAAAAAAGGAGAGGACCAAATACCAGTTCTGGCGAAGTTGTGAATCAACCTGGTCCTTTTCACATCAATAGAACAATTTGATCAGCAACAGGAAACTTTGAACCCGACTTGCCTACATGACATGACTACAATTCTATAAAAAGACAGGGAACGCCTAAATCAACATGAGTTGGTACTTCCATTTTCAAGCAGATATTAACACCATAATAGAATATCTTTCTAATTAGTGATAATTTAAAATGTCACAAGGAAAGACCATGTAAACAGAGCAGGAAAATCACCTAATTCAGCTGACCCTAAAGAAAGATGCATGACTTTGGTCTCATACCCTTATATCCCCCGATTTAACAATGCTGATGAGAATTCAAATTTAAATTACTAACCATAATTGAAGAGTTTGGGATTGAGATTGCACAGGTGAAAGACTTAAAATGTTTTGGATTGCTGTTTAACCAAACTTAATCCGTGGAGATTACATTTTTTTTTTTTTTTGAACAGGTCTGAATGTCCACACAAGTAAGATAGAGAGTGCTAAAAAAAGAAAAAATCAAAGAAGAGACTTTCTAATAGAGACCAGATCTCACATTTGAACTCTCTAGTATGCTTCCCAATTAACAAATCTCGATCTAGTGCTTAGCTGCTGCCAACCTTCGCAACGTGGGAAGCCTTGTGCACTGGAGACACCTTTGTAAAACAATTTGCCAAGAATGTTGTGCTCCTTGATCTTTTCAAGCTCAGATCACAGCGGAAGTAGACATGCACAGGTGGTTGTATACGTCTAAGCAAAAGTTTCTCCAATATGGATTTGAAACTAGCTATAATTTAGGATTCAATTCTTTTATTGGTTGTCTTCCATCATGGATTAGGATAGTAATCTCAAGGATATTCAGCCTTAATTGACTTCTGAAAACAGTTGTGTACAAATTCTCATAAAGATCAGGTTCTAATTTTGTACAAACTCTCTCACACCATGGCGTCAGTCATTCTATGATGGCCACTACCTAGCTATTGTTTACATGGTCTTCCCACACCTTGGCAATGATGGCTATTGGAATTAGACTGCCTTGCATATTGTGGGCATGGTCTTCCCATGCCCTGCCTCTTGTGCCTACTAGATGTCAATGTTTCATCTTCTTACAGTGCAGAGCATACGGTGGGCATGGTGCTTCCTCCTTTTTACATATGGCAACTTGCAGAAGATCACAAATTAGGCTTCAAACAACTTACACAATTACTTAGACCATTCTTAGCCAAATATCAAAGCAAGATACCAGCATAGCCTTAAAAACAATGGCTAAAAACAAACCTGTTTAGTCATGGAAATATGCCTACAATAAGAACACAGTCTTTGGAACTTTAGACTAACATCCAATTAGGTGCAGAGATAAACCAAATTTATTCAATTGCCAACACTCTTTAATAATAAATGAACACTTTCAAAAATTGTCAAATCATCAGATCAATGCAAAGAGACATAAGAGTTTAACAAAAAGAGGAGGTTCAGTTTGTTCTTTCTGTTTGGGTTTAGGTTTGGTTGGTGGAATGTGATTTGTTAAATAAGATAAGTAAAGGGTATTAGTGTAATTAACTTTAAATACTTGTATATATACTCTTGTATTGTATACTTAGTGATATACACAGATTATTTTATTCTCATAACATAACATGATATCAGAGCCACAAACCCTAGTCAAACCCTAGACCCAGCCGTCGCCGCCGCCGTCCGATGCCACTTCCACAACCAACCGCCGCCGCCTCCAATCGCACAGCTGTCTCCCAGATTGCATGGCCAGATCTCGCGCGCTGCCCAGATCTGTCGTCGCCCAGATCACACAGCCGCAACCCAAATCCGCCACCGCCCAGCTCGCACGGCTTCACGCTACCCAGATCCGTCGTCGCCCAGATCGAGCCCAGATCTGCGGCGCCCAGTCTTCTCCTCACGGCCTCTTCTTCTTCCGGCTGGCTCTCACGGTGGTTTCTCTGATCACCGGTCATCGTCGCCTTGCTGCTCCAAATCCGACCATCCTCTTCCCGGCCAACCCCAGATCCAGCTACTGTTGTTCCAAATCTGTTCCAGATCTGTTATGCCTTCTCCTCGAACGTACAACCCGACTTGCTTCGAATCTGTTGTGTTTTCTGCACAATGTTTTCATCTCCAACACACTCTTCATCCACAAGCCGCTCCACCATGTCCACACCTATAACCATTTCCCATTTTTCGGGCACACCAATTATTACCACGAAGAAGTTGAGTGGACAGAATTATTCCGCTTGGTCATCTGCAGTTGAGATTTGGTTTCTTGGACATGATCTTGAGGATCATTTATCAAAGACTATTTCAACTATTCCTGAAGGAGATCAACCTCTTTGGTGGAAGATGAATGCCCAGTTACTGAGTTTAGACTATTGAGCCGACTTTGATGCCGATATTTCGACCTCTTCGGGAGTGTAGTGCGCAATGGACTCGGGCTCGTGAGTTATATACGAGTGACATCACTTGTATTTATGATGTGATTGGTGCTTTATTCAATCTACGACAGGCTTATTTGGATATGACCACGTATTTCGGTAAACTCCAAGCTTCTATTACTGATTTTAATGAGATGATGCCATTTGATACAGATATCAAGAAACAACAGCAACAGCGTGATCACATGTTTATTGTCCTTTGTCTTCATGGAATTCGCCCGGATCTCGAATCCGTTAAGACACAGATTCTCGGCAGTGCTTCTCTCCCACCTTTGATAGAGGTATTTGTCAGGCTACTTAGAGCCTCTTCTGTTATTGCTGATTGTGGCGTGTCCGTACCTGGAGATCACTCCGCCCTTGTTATGACCCTGACTGATCGTGGTCGTCGTCGTCGTCCTCGGCCCCAGTGCTCCTATTGTAATCGTCTTGGTCACACTAGAGAGACCTGCTATCGCCTACATGGTCGTCCACCTCAGGCAGCCAGTACTGCTAATATGGTTGTTGGTACTTCAGGGGGTTAGACATCTCTCACACCTAGTGATTCCTCACCAATGACTATCTCCGAGGGGGAGTATGCTCAATTCCTTCAGTTCGGACAGCACAACAGGCTACTTCACCTATCACATCCCTTGCTGATACCGGTAACCCTACTACTTGTTTTACTAAGTCCTCCTCATCTTCTCTTGGCCCATGGATCTTCGACTCTGATGCTACTAATCACATGTCTGGTCATCGTTCTCTCTTATCTCATATTCAACCTCTACAATCTCTACCTCCTGTTACATTAGCTGATGGCTCTCAAGCTTCAGTCACAATTATTGGCACAGCATCACCTCTCCCTACTTTACCATTGTCATCTGTTTTCCACTTACCCCAATGTTTCTTTAATTTTCTCTCTGTCAGTCAACTCACTCGTAATCTTAATTGCTCTATAACTTTTTTGTCTGATTCTGTTCTTGTGCAGGATCAAAGGACCGGACGGACGATTGGCACGGGGCTTGAGTCTCATGGCCTCTACTATCTATCTTTCCCTACTTCCTCAGTGGCGTGCACGATGATTACTTCCCCACTACAGGTCCATTGTCGACTGGGGCACCCATCTCTTCCCAATCTCAAGAAAATGGTTCCCAATCTTTCTCGTATTTATTCCTTAGAGTGTGAGTCTTGTCAACTTGGGAAACATAGTCGTAGTTTTTTCCCAAGTACAGTCAATAAACGTATTAGTTCTCCTTTTTTAGTAGTCCATTCAGATGTATGGGGTCCCAGTCGTGTTAGTTCAAAAGACGATTTTCGATATTTTGTAACATTTATTGATGATTTCTCTCGCACTACATGGCTATATTTAATGAAAATGCGTTCAGAATTATTTTCAATATTCACTACATTTAGTGCTGAAATTAGAACTCAATTTAATTTGCCTATCTGCATTCTTCGTAGTGATAATGCTCTTGAATATTTGTCTCTCTCATTTAAATCTTATATGGCATCTAATGGGATTCTTCACCAAACTTCGTGTCCTGGAACCCCACAACAAAATGGGGTGGCTAAAAGCAAGAATCGTCATTTAATTGAGACAGCTCGCATGCTTCTTCATATGCATGTTCCAATTTAATTTTGGGGTGATGATGTCTTAATTGCATGTTATTTAGTTAACCACATGCCACCTTTTGTCCTTAATGACCAGATTCCTCATTCTATTCTTTTTCCTCAAGTTTACTTATATTCTCTCCCCCCTCGTGTCTTTGGGAGTACTTGCTCTGTTCACCATCTTGCCCCCGATCGTGATAAGCTCTCTGCTCATTCCATCAAATGTGTCTTTCTAGGTTATTCTCGCCTTCAGAAGGGGTATCATTGCTACTCTCCTCAATTCACTCAATATTTTGTTTCAGCAGATGTTACCTTCTTTGAGTCATATCCTTATTTTCCCTCTTCGTCTGAGGTCTCCGAGTCCGTGTCTGTTGGCTTACCTTTGCCTGTTCCTTTTCTTGACCTTTCATTATCTCCATCTCCACCGCCCGTTACCTCTCGCCTTGATTGCCCCGATCTTCAGGTTTATCAACAGCGTCCACAACCTGTGGCCCAACCAGCACTATCTGTCATCACTAGTCCAAGGGAGCCGTCTCCTGACTCATCCTCTGTGCCGATTAGTTCTTCCTCCTTTGGTTCATCGCCTTCGGCTTCTAATCTTGACTTACCTATAGCTCTTCGTAAAGGTACTTGTCATCGCACCATTTTCCATCCCATTTCACACTTTGTTAGTTATGATTCTTTGTCCCCTGGATATTCTGTTTTCGTTTTGTCTTTATCTTCTGTTTCTCTACCTAAATCTGTTCCTGAAGCTCTTTCCCATCCAGGGTGGCGAGCTGCTATGGTTGAAGAAATGTCTGCTTTACATTCCACCGAGACTTGGGACTTGGTATCTCTTCCCAATGGTAAATCTATTGTTGGTTGTCACTGGGTTTACACTGTTAAAGTTGGCCCTGACAGCCGGATTGATCGTCTTAAGGCCCGGCTTGTTGCCAAAGGCTACACTCAAGTTTTTGGTCTTGATTATGGCGATACATTTTCTCTTGTTGCTAAGATCTCCTCTATTCGCCTTTTCTTATCTCTTGCTGCTATGTTTCACTGGCCCCTTCATCAATTAGACATAAAAAATGCCTTCCTTCATGGCGATTTATAGGAAGAGGTGTATGTGGAGCAACCTCCTGGCTTTGTTGCTCAGGGAGAGTCTGGGCTAGTGTGTCGTCTTCGGAAATCTCTATATGGTTTAAAACAGTCTCATCGAGCCTGGTTTGGTCGATTCAGTTCAGCTGTTCTTAAGTTTGGGTTAACTCGAGTGAAGTTAATCATTATGTGTTTTATCGTTCTCAGTCTGGCAGCCACATTCTTCTAGTGGTATATGTTGATGATATAGTACTTACAGGGGATGATGATATTGGTACCACTGAATTGAAGGACACATCTTCACCAACAATTTCAGACTAAGGATCTGGATCCTTTGAAATATTTTTTGAGCATTGAGGTAGCTCGGTCAAAGCAAGACATCTATATTTCTCAAAGGAAGTACGCCTTAGATGTGCTAGAGGAGATAGGATTGCTTGGATGTAAGCCCACAGATACCCCTATGGATCCAAATATCAAGCTGTTACCGAGACAAGGGGAGCCTCTCTCTGATCCTGGGCGTTACCGTCGACTAATTGGAAAACTTAATTACCTCACAGTCACTCATCCTGATATTTCATTTGCTATGAGTGTGGTAAATCAGTTCTTGGATTCACTTTGTGATAGCCACTAGGATGCAGTGATTCGTATTCTTCGATATATTAAGGTTGCCCCTAGTCAGGGTGTATTGTAACAAAATCATGGACACAGCCAGATTGTGGGATATACGGATGCTGATTGGGCAGGATCACCTAGTGACAAACGATCCACATCTGGATATTGTGCATTTGTGGGTGGAAACTTAGTCTCTTGGAACAGTAAAAAGCAAATTATTGTCGCCAGATCCAGTGCAGAAGCTGAATATAAGGCAATCTGTGTTTCACGAGAGAACCAAGCATATTGAAATTGATTGCCATTTTGTTAGAGAAAATGTGCTCTCTAGAGATATAGTTACAACATATGTGAGTTCAAACGATAAATTGGCCAATTTACTCACCAAGTCGCTTAGAGGTTCTTGTGTGAATTATATTTGTACCAAACTGGGCATGCTTAATATATATGCTCTAGCTTGAGCGGGAGTGTTAAATAAAATAAATAAAGGGTATTAGTGTAATTAACTTTAAATACTTGTATATATACTCTTGTATTGTACATTTAGTGATATACACAGATTATTTTATTCTCATAACATAACAGTCTATATATCACACTAGTGGACCACAAGAAAGAATTAACTAGGAATGGCAGCAGAGCAGGACAGGATTGGATTTTCTCACCCCATCCCTAAACTGCCCCGTTCTTTACCCTGTGCTCTCCTCAAGGTAAAACTCCATTACCATCCCCAACGGATAATGGGGATCCTCAAACCATTCTGTTGCCCCAAATTTGTCCCCAAACTTAAATTTAATGAGATCTTATAAAATAAAAAATAAAAATAAATACTTGACAAACACTAGCAAGAAAAACTAGCACTAACAGTGTGTGTGTGTGTGTGTGTGTGTGTGTGTGTGTGAGGTACATATGTACTACTCCGGGTAAGGCAGGTTTCTGGGCCCTCATGCAACAGGCCATATGTCATCATGTAATAATGCAAAAGTTCAAGATCTAGTTAGTCCTTAGCATGATCCAACCCATTAATTAACTAAGGCCACTCAAGCAATAGACCCGATGTCATATAATAATGCAATTCCCTTTAGCATTGAAATCAATGCTAACAAATTATTTAAAGAGGGACAAAACAAGAAAGATGAAAACATATGCAATTCCCTTTAGCATTAGTTGGAACAGCAAGGTTGCTTCTTTGTGACTGGAAGATCACAGGTTCAAGTTATGGAAACATTTTTGCAAAGCAAGGTTAAGGTTGTTCAAGAGACAACTCTGTCCTACAGATGGCAACTGCCAACTGGGCGGGGCAGGGTCGGGTCAGGTTTGCCCTTCCTGCCCCCACCCCCGACTCCCCATCATAGCCACCAACAAGGCACAGGGATCCCTGAACCTGCCCTGTTCCTGAAAGAATAATTAATAAAATATTTATAGTGAATTTTTTGACAACAATAAACAAAAAAATTATGAGCCACACACAGAACAGCAAGCATTTGCTGTTTAAATAATGCTGCCTTGCTACCCACAGCAGAACATTGCATTTAGTTTAAGAAGTATTTAAACAATGCATTTCAGTTTCTTAAGTATCTAAACGTTGGGTGTTTAGTATTTAGTAGCTTTAGTTTGTGTGCATTGAGCATTCAGGCTCCATTTGTTTCAATGTAAAAAAATTTCTGTTGAAAAATAATTATAATTTACATGTGAAAATATTTTACAGAAAAATTCATTTTTTATCTTATTTTCCAGTGTTTGGTTTACATGTAAAAATATTTTCTACTATTTAGCATGATTAGGTACATGTATGGTAATGTGGTTATATATATATATGAATATACATATGTTTATACAAACATATTCACATATGTGTATCAATATCTATGTCTATGAAAATGTTTGCTTGTGTACATAGATGTATATGTACATGTATATTATGTATGTATGTAAATATAAATCTATGTTTATATATGTGTATACATACTGTATATATCATTCGTTTTGATGAAAGGAAAAATGATCTATTAGTTTTAGTGTGAAAATGACTCATAAAATTGAATTGTTAAGTCATCTGCCCCCTAAACCCCTTTTGAGGGAAAATATTTAAATATTTTCCATATTTTTTTTCATCCAAACACCAGAAAAAGATTTATTTGGAAACAAACAAAGCATTAGTTTGTTAAAACTTTTTTATTAAGGAAAAGAAAATTATAATTATTAGAAATTTTTTATTTAAACCTTGACAAAACAATATGGTAACGATATTTTTATAACTGTAAACAATTTAGACCTTTTTTTTTTTTTTTTTGCTAATGTACTTTTTTTATATCATAAAATGTAGTTATATAAGTATAATTTAAAATTTTGAATACTATGTATAGATGTGGGCCACGTCAGGGGTGGGGTAGATAAATTCCATCCCTCCCCACCCCCAACACTCCCCCCCCCCCCCCCCCCCCCCCCCAAAAAAGAAAAAAAAACTGGAGATTCCCAATCCCCACCTCAACCTCAACTGCAATGACCCCATCAAGGAGGGGGTAAATTCTGATCTCTACTCTCTCCACACCCCCACAAAAAAAAAAAAACCTCATGAACTAGATATGCCCCTTTTTAGTACTATCTGGACATTAAATGAGATGATTTTCTTAAATGGTTATTTAACATATCTAATAGTGAACGTCATAAGCAAGGAAATTCTAATTAAATTGGCTAGATAATTCTCGAGTAATAATCAGAATTTTTCAAAATTAGGCAAGTTTTTTTAGACTTAGTTTCCATTTATTAAAAAATTGTGATGATCTCCCAATTATAGTTTTGCATAATAAATCATGGAAAATCATTATGACAATAGCAAATTTTACTATTAAATATTTATTGCTCCCTCTAAAGATATAATGTGGAAAATTCAAAAATCAGTAAGAGCTTCAAGACTCTCAAGCACTTAACTAAGAAACATAGAGCGCTCAGATGAGGGGCTTTTCAAGGAAAGAATTCAAATTTTTTTAAACCAATGACAGCAAAGAACTTAATAGGCAGCTCCATCTTTTCTCGTGCTTTTAGATTCCATATAGGGACATCATTCATTTCTCAAATTTTGCCAATAAATCTTCATTACTTGCTATGTTGGCCAATCTGTAGGGTTACTATTGTGCTAGGGAGAAGGTCTTTCAAAATCAAACTCGATACGCTCTTACAATAGTTTGCTTCCCTTCTTTGTATATGAGGTCCTTCTGTTGGATTTTTACATGGCTTAAATTCTTTCGCTGAAGAGGAAAACTGCAGCACGAAATTGAGAAGGGACGCAAAAGGTATGTATGCAAAGCACAAGAATTACACATCACAAACATAGGGTTTAAATCAAAATGTTCTAAGAATACAAAATGCCTCTTCTTTTTTGTTTTGGTACTCTAATCCATCTGGGGGATCTACAAATTTTAAATGCTCACTATATTCCTGGTTTCTCTTTATGATTACAGAAATCTATTCTTTACAATTTTGTGGAACTTCAGTTTTCCCTTATATCTTGTATGCGCCAAAGGTCTTTTGTATTTGATTCTATTTTTTCACAATGAGTGTGCTTAGGCACCCATATTAGATTCTCAAAGGTAGCATAAAAGAATTATATTTTGCAGTTGTTGCTGGTGGAAGACTTTGAGTGCTATCAATTTCATGGGCAAGGGTAGAAGAGGACCATGCTCCCATTGTGGAACAACACGTGAGTATTTTAACGTATCCTCCAACTAGCATGTCTTTTTTTGACTCACTTTAAATGGCAGAATGTACATTTCTTACTGTTAAATCATCTCTAAATTAGTTGCATAAATTGGTGCTCAAAAATGCATCTAGGGTTTAACTAAGATTTAAAGCTATGTGCGCGCAAAATTTTCTCATATTTAATTTTTCCATATAAACTTATAGGGTTAACCAAACTGCAGGGATAACTTATGTTAAAATGCCTCTTTTACCACTGATGTTACTAAGCATTGGTGTCTTAGTTGTTTAGAATGAAGCTTCTCAAAATGTCAATGTAAATATTGATTATTAAATTTACGAGGATACCAAATATTAATATTCTTAGTAGGATTCGATTTTCTTCTATAAGTAGCAACAGAAGCTCCCTAGGATTTTAAGTGTCAGTTCACGACCTCCCTAGAAGGCAAAACACTCTTCTTATTAAGAAATAAAAGCTGTTTCTCAGAGTGGTGATACCCCCTCTCCCCCCCAACCAAAACACACACATACAAACAACAAAAAATGTATGGGCGATCAAAGGAAAGAGCTTTATATTCATGTTTTTGTGTTTATATTGTCTTTTAAAATAAAATTACAAAAGTTTCCTTCATCTTTTAATAAGAAGGCGTTCATTACTTTCTTAAACGTCAATTGGTATTTTGGCGGTACGAGTTTAAATATCACCTAGTGAATCAGGATAAAGTATCTTTATCCTTTATTTTTGGTGTTTGTATATTCTACATTTAGACTTTCCAACTGGGACCTTTTGGGGAATGGCTCTTGAGATTTGTGAGAGAGAACAGTTTGTGAAATGGTGATTCAACATGCACAAGCTTTAGGAAATGGAGAATTGGATGTATAGAGAGATCATTTGTGGAAAGGGACACAAAGATTTATGGAGGATCACTATTCATAGAATGGGGTGATTTGATGAAATTATGGCATAGAGGATGGAGGTCTAGAGAGGCGAGGCTCCCTCAATGAGTTTGTCTGGAAGGGATCCAAAAGGGGTGGGAAAATTTCTTTAGCAAAGTTAGTTTTTCTATAGTAAATGGTAGATTTAGGCATTATGTCGGGAATAAGGATATTCCTCTTTCCCAGGCTTCCCAGATTTATACGTCATCATAAAAATGCTTGGGTGTCCAATGAGGGATGTAAATGGGTCCCAATCCCATTTAACATAAAACAATAAAGTGAGGATATAACCATATAGGTATAAGGCTCTTTGGAAAATTTATTAAAATAAGTATGTAAATGGGTTAATTGGAGCCTATTTACATCCATATGCCCAATTACATGAGTGTCACAGAAGCAGTAACTGATCAGGGCAAAAATAACAGAGATCATAGAATAGAATTGAGGATTGCTTGGAGGCTTTATTAAGTCAGGATTGGTAATTAGAAGCTGTTAAATAACTTTTGTGAAGACCCGTGAAATGTAAAGACTACTAGTAGGGCAGAGGACAAAACAACTTAACAGTTCTTTTTGTGGAAAGGACTAGGAAAGGCTTTTAGAAAGATTGTTTTTCCATTTTGTAAGCATTTCATGTTCTCATATCAGAAAATTCAGTGAAAAGATACAAGCTTCTTAATAGATGTTTCAATTGCCAAAGAGCAGAGCGATCTATTAATCATTTTCTTCTACATTCTGATGTGGACTGGCAATTATGAGGTCTTTCATTGCTGTTCTTAGTTAACATAAGGAGGCCAGGCTGCTTGCCCCATCCTCCATGATGTGCTGTCTGGATAAAGGAACATGGGACTTCTGAGGACATTGAGCTGCCCGTCAATAGATCAATATCTATTTATTGAATATAATCGCTTACTGTTTGTTAGGGAAATTTTGTGACTCCTCTTTTGCTTTAATAGAATATATAGGAAATTCAGCAGGTGACAAAAGGTGCATTCCCTTTTGGCATCCTTTTGTGAATGATATTTGACTTTTTTTGCTAATACAAATGATACTTTACTTTACTAGTCAAAAAAGTTCAGTTAATCATTTCCATAACACCGTAAGTCCTCATTTAAAAGTCAAGACTTCCTTAACAGACTACCAACGTGAGATTAGGACTTGAGAGATTCCCATCCTTTAATTCTCAACATCATTGCCATGCTAGAAATCTCAAATCTCAATCTTATCCAAGTTCATTTCAAATGCTTTCCTGGCCAGAACAACGGTGAATCTAGGTTGACCCTAATACCACTTGTAACACCATGGGACCTTACCCAAAAGTGTGTTAATTAAAAATTATACTTTGGTTTATAAGACCAAGTTATATACCCAAGACCTCTCTAGTAGATTACTGATGTGAGATTAGGTCATGATAATTTCCTTTTATGCAAAACTTTGATATGGTAAAAACAAACAATCATATCATCAAGTGAACAAACATAAATTTCCAATTAAGGTAAAGAAAAAAATATCTATAAGAAACTTTATGCTTGTTAAACATTTCTCAATCATCCACAATGGCCTACTTTGAGGAGGTGAATGATTTTTTGGGTTCAAATTCTGAAGCTAATGGTTACTAGGATTAATAGCTAATCTTGTTCGAGATCTTCCATAGCATTCTGATAATATCACACCTTGTATCAGGATGCATAAGCTCATGCCCCAACACCATTAGAAATCCAAATGTTAGCTCTACTAATAGCTAGGCATTATAAGCCTCATCTCATTTTAAACTAATCAAATTGTTTTTTTTTTTTTCCTTTAACGTAGGAATCGGAGGAAGTCCGATACATAAGCCTTTGGCAGAGACCGACACCTTCTCTCCTATAACCTATTGGCACCGACCCAACCGGGCAAAGTAAATCCGGGTCAAAGACTCGTGCCCATGGCCCCCCTGTAGCAAATGTGATATCTATTGCGTTGCCCAGGATTCGAACAAGCAACCTTGGCATACCCAGCACCTGAATCCCACGCAGTCGACCGCTTAAGCTATCTCGAGGGGTTAAACTAATCAAATTGTTAAAACTACAAATTTCATTAATCAAAGTACATCAGAGAATTCATTGTCTATGGAGTACACGTGTTACATGCAATAGAAAAGAAGACATGAATTACCAACTTGAATATCTATTAACAATACTTCATCAAGAAGAGTACCCAAGAAAGGAAAAACTATGTAAGTCCTTGAGGCAGAGTCCATAGGGTATCTTTCTGACTCTTTTAGTATATGAATACCAAAAGATGAATTGATATACCCGCATCTGTGAAGCTAATAGTGATGAAGACAACTTGTGGGGGATAATTTGGCTTCTTTATTTACCAAACACTCTTATCAGTGGATAACCCATGAACTGGAGTTCATCTATTATTGACCCTGACATAATTGGGGTTGATTCCAAATTTATTTGAGCTCTTCAAAATTTAGCATTTCCAAACTACAAGTTCATTTTTGACCCACATTTTTATTGTTCAATCAAACCCTAAACTATATCTAGCTTTAACATTAGCATCAGTTTTAGTTTGTACTAATGGACTTGTTATATCATGGATACTCAATACAGAAACACCATCTAATAGTTTAATATTTTATTTTCATGATTCATCAGTTTCCAGGATCTGCAAGTATATGATAGTTTAATCTTGTACTATCTCTTGGTTTACTACATCTTATTTGACAGTTCCACTCTTCCATTTAACTAGTTTGAACATTAATTCCATTCTTCCATATCACTCTTTTGTTGCATGATGAAAGTCTACTTGGTAAAGATAGCCCAGCCACTTGAAGTTCCTATCTTCTTTCCATGTAAATATGATTAAAGAAATTGTTGGTGTGCATATCAATTCTACCCAATGACACACCTCGCACCTCCACGTCATGATTCATGAATAACCATCAAAAGCGACTCCATGTGCAGCCTCTTGAGGTGTCATATGGACAATAATGCACACCTCCATGGTCTCTTCCTCTAGGAATCGAGTTAAATAGGTAATAGTAGAGCTAAAGGTGCCTTTACTATAATGTTGATGGAGGACTTCACAGCAGCCTCTAAAGACACATAAGAAGCACCTTAAAACCAGTTCTACTTCCAGACCTTATTTCAGACCCCAAATTTCATCCTTTCAGCCATATTTTACCTCTAAATTGCTTATCAACCCATTACATAACCCTAGCCTTTTCAACAGTTTTCCGTAGCCTTCTAACACTAAGTGAGCCTCCAACCAGTTAGTATTCTCAGAAAACCAGGCCCGTCCTACATCAAATGTAGGACCAGTCTGGCATGCTTCTCACCACCTCGGTTATCAGCTAATTTCTACCAACAGAGTCCCAGATCAAAAGAAGAGGCCACATGTCTTTAGAGAGATAGAGACGAGGCCATTGGGAAAAGCTTAGACCCTCTCTCTGTTGCCACTACCCTCTCCCTTTTCATCTCTGGCAATCCCATCCCATCTCAATGCCTAATATCATATCCTGCAAGGACACTACTAACCTGATAACCTTCTAAATATCCAGAAAAGCATGCTAGCTAGGAACTCTAGCTTGTGATACTTCAAGAGAAAAGCTGGCATTAGACTAAATAACGTTTATTTCTTATGATATCTAAATCTGATTTTCTAATGCATGAATGTTTCCAAGTAAGTGATGGGTTACAAAGAGCACACCATGGACTGCAATCCATGAACAGACATAATGGAAACATACATGTCCCTATTTCATAGAAAATGGCATATTTTTTACATATCAAAGACATTATTAATTCCAAAGTTACCTTGATGCCTAACTAAGCCAAAAGGTGTTCAGTTAAGCTAATTGCAATTACAGTTCTGTTTTGAATTTATTGACATCCTTAGATGCTAAGGCTTTAAAAGATGCATTCCTATCATTTCTTGCATGCTAATGTTTGTGTTAGTAAACGAGGTCAAGACATATTGAGTTCAACAACTCAGTATTGCCCTCTCCATCAAGCCATTCTAGCTTCAGAAATTACCATAGTTACCCTAGAAATCGATTTTACTTCATTGTTTTCTTGATGGGTCAGTGATGTGTTGTAGAATTAATTTATTGTCATTCATGTTCACATAGAATTAAACATTCTCGTGTATATTAAAAATGTAAAGGACTTGGTTATTCAGGTATTCAGCATATATTATAACATTTCTACAAATTCATGTAGCATCCTAGCCTCAATGAGAGCAATATAAGTGATCAATCTGTGTAGGTGAACAAGTAGTTGGGTTTTTTGTTTTGAATGCTAATAGATTCACATATTAAACAGACACACCAATGTGGAGGAATGGACCACCTCACAAGCCAATTTTGTGCAATGCATGTGGATCAAGGTGGAGGATATGGGGGAATCTAACAGACTATGTACCCAAACATGCAAATGCTTCCATGATTAATCGTATTAAGAATGCTCAAAGAAGTCAACAAGGTAACTTACTTCTATCCATTCAAGACTCTGAAGATCGAAAGCCAAAAGTTAGAGACAATATCGCAAGTTCTTCAGCTGGCCTTAAGGATGACGCAAGCAATGGGTCTGCACCAGAATCAGCAGTGTCCCCCAACGGGCACATTCAACTGGAAACTACAAATGGAAAGGAAGATTCAGGTTAAATAAGTCTCTTCAATGCTTTTTAGTCTGTTTAAGTTGAAACTTTAAAATTTAATGCAAGTTTTGTTATCATTAATGTATATCCATTGCTCCTTTCGTGTTTATTTTTGTTCAAAGAAATTCAAGAGAAAACAAGCTGGTAAAATTTATTTATGCATGACATGGAAACTAAATTGGTCCTCTCAGCTTCTTATGACAACATTAATCTTAATTTTATCTTCAACGACAGGATTGTTAACAAAAGAAAACAAAGAAACAGAATATTCAACTGTTTCTTTACATTACATGACTGAATTTTATTTTCTTTTTTAAGAAAAAGCAAGATAAGGGTTCATGTGAAAGTTTGGAGATGGGCCAAACAGATGATACAGCAACAGCTATGAAGTTGCCAGAGTTAGTTACTGTGTCGTTTATGATTTTGAATTCCTAAGCTTCCTTTTGCTACATCTACATATCAAAAGAAGACTTTAGTAATTTTTCGATTTATTGTTCCAATTTAAATATCATACAACAAAAATATTTGAATATTTAAGAAGTCTGATGGAGGGCATTGGCAGCAGCCTCTAGAAGACATATTAAGAGGCATCCTACAACTAGTTGCGGGCCCAAGCATTGATTTGGAATGTTTTGGATAAAGAAGTGCCCTCCTGGGAACTTTGTTAGACTTAGTTTGGATGTTTTATGAATTAGGCTATCTTTTCCCTAGGCTCTTTTAGTAACTCTAATTATGTATTTAGGTTTTATTTATGGTCTTTCGTAGTTTTATTATTAGTAGTTCCAATTTTTGTTTAGTTTTCCTAATAGGAAAAGGATTTTCCTAAACCTAGTAAGAATAACATTACCAAAGTTATATAAGTACCATTGTAATCTCTCTTTTTGGTAATGAATGGGATATTAATTATCTACAATTTTCCCTAAGCATGCTATGCTTTCTTTGAGTTGTGTGATGCAATTCTAACCCTATTTGTTATTCGTATGAAACCCTAGGTGTGATGCCTAGGAGCTATTTCTTTCTCTCTTCCCTAATCTTCATTTTCATATTATTATTTTCATAACCCTTCTTCCATACCCGTTTTCAGCCTTCTTTTGTCTCTAAATTGCCCCCCAACCCATTACATATCTAAACCCTAGCCTTCTAACCCAAAATAAGCCTCTAATCAGTAGGTATTCTCAGAATAACCGATCTGTCCTACATCAAAGTCATAGCCTTCAAAAACCTTCTTCCATCTACTTGCATTGACTTGAATTATTAGTTAAGGACTCTGGACCATGTTAGGATCTCCACGAATGTAATATCTCTTGTCATAAGCTCCAATCCAAGCACCCATAATGCTCCACTAACTGTTACTTATCTAAACCTTTTTTTTTGTGTGTGTGTGTGTGAGTGTTGTTCTTTTTTTTTTTTTTTTTTTTTTTTTTTTGGGGGGGGGGTGGGGGGGGGTGTATCTCCCTAGACCCATCAAACATCCACTAAATGAGACTTGTAAACAAAAAGGTGCTTCCTTGAATGTATTAGAAACCACAAGAGTATAGTTAAATGTCAGATTCCTCATACAGTCTGACCAAAACTCTTTGTTAATCAATCCTAAGGAGAAATTATTTAGGTACATAGATGATAGATGACACTTGAAGTAATTTGGCAATTGGATAAACCGTAATAACAAACAACAGAATATGCCATTGATGTCATGACCAAATCCTGTCCCCTTCCCCTTTGGGTAATGAGTACTTAGTAAGTGCTCATATCCGATAAATTTCATACAAAAAATAACTAAAAAAGTTATTTTTGTTAGTTAAATAGTTTCCTAACAAATTTTAGGCTACCTTTTAATTTCACTCATTAGTTACATGAAAACTGAAAACAATCAAAACATATAAAATTATTCATCATTCTTGCAAAATAACATAACAATTTTATTTTATCAATTTGCGTACTTCTGTTTTCCATTTTTTTCTCTCTTGCCAATCACGAAAGAAACCAAATCAGCTTGCTGTGAACGGACAACATAACTATTGAACTGTACAAGTGAGGGTATTAATGTAATTAGTGTATAATATACTTGTATATATACTTTGGTATTCTATGTTAGAAAGTGAAAATACACAATATTTTATTATTTTACAAGGTATCAGAGTCACCTACCAAAACCAAAACCCTAACTAGTACCACCGTTGTTGTCAACCTTGTCGGCATTGCTCACCAGTTGTGCATCTCAAAGGCAACAAGTCAAGCCTTGAGGTGATCAACCTAGCCATTTGAACTAACCTTTACAATATAAACCTAACGGCATCCAACAGTAGACTTACCCTTTGGAAAAGGTACCAAGTCCCATTGGGATGTAAGATAGACATTTTCTCGACCATTGTACCCTACCAGGGATGGGAAAGGGCTTTTGTAACAATCTTAGGAAGAGAGATAGAAGACAAAGAAGAGACAAGGATGCTTGGACATAAGTCAATAGATAGCCCTATGGATTCAAATATTAAATTGTTACTGAGACAAAGAGAGCCTATTTCTAACCCTAGGCGCTACCATCAGCTGGTTGGCAAGCTTAATTACTTTATAGTCACCCATCCTGAAATCTCAAGTTTGATAAGTCAGTTTGCTAGATTCATCTTGTGACAATCACTAGGATGTAGTGATTCATATTCTTTGATATATTAAAGGTGCCCCTAGTCAAGGTGTATTGTATCAAATCATGGACATAGTCGAATTGTGGGATATACAAAAATGCTGATTGGGCAGGGATCTTCTAGTAATAGATGATCCACATCTAGATATTATGTATTTGTTGATGGCAACTTAGTCTCATGGAAGAGTAAGAAACAAAGTGTTGTTGCCAAGTCCAGTGAAAAAGCCGAATATAGGGGAATGGCCTTAATAACATGTGAGTTAATGTGATTGAAACAATTACTTGAGGAGTTAGGGTCATTCATGTCAAGTCTACGCAGTTGACTTGTGACAATTAGGCAGCCATGCATATTCCTTCTAATCTTGTGTTCCACAAGAGAACCAAGCACATTGAGATTAATTGCTACTTTGTCAGAGAAAAGGTGCTTTATAGGGATGATGTTACAACATTTGTGGGCTCCACTATTCAGTTGGTTGATTTATTCACTAAGTCACTTAAAGGCCCTTGTTTGAGTTACATTTGTACAAAGCTAAGCATGCACAATATATATGCTTCAGCTTAAGAAGACAACTGGTAGCGCATTAAATCAATGATTCTTCTGATATACACGGGACACATCCAACATAAGCAACTATCTAGACACGATCGCTATGAGTAGACAACTTATATTGCGATGACGGTTTTAATCATCCTCTTGTCAATTATCATGCATGAATAATTTCTCTTTGCATCAATTAAAAGTTTGCAACACTTTTGCAAAAAGAAAAATAAAAGCTTTTTAAACTCTTTTTATTCTTTATATGCAAAATTATTAATTTCAAGAATTCTAGGGCCTTTTATTTTGCTCAATGATTAATTGATGTTTCTATGGATTTGATTGCAAAATGCATCAGATTATTTGTTACCAATTAAATTGTCAAGTATGGTTAATTGATTTGTTGTGAATGAAATTTTTAATACCTTTGATTGACACATGGATTTCTGTAATAATTAAATGTTTTGGGAGGATCTTTGACAGAATACTGTAAGTTAATGGCAGTAAACATTAGCCCTGGTGCACCTTGACTTGAACCTAGTAACTAGGGGTGATGCCAACCCCGTGTGTAGTGAACAAACCAGGATCTGTTATTTACTTTGGCATGGGTGCGGCCAATGACTGAACTATTATTTAGATTCATTCTTAGCATATTCCCATGAAATGAACACATTGGTATTTTGATCAGTTATGGGAAAAATGAAAATTTTCTTGGAAAAAGTGTCTTAATATTTCATGAGAAAAAATTTCTTGCATAACACTCGTGCATATTGCTAGTCCCAATTCTCCCATTATATACGTTGTTCTCTTGACTGAGTTTCAACTCACACAGATGCTTAAAAAAAATTTCCAGATCACAGTTTAGCAGTGGTACTAACGTTGTAGACAGTTCAAGAAAGTCAAGTGCAATTTAGTTTCAATTAACTTAAGTCATTCTATTTGGTATGTCCCACTTTTGTTCTTGTGGACATTACATTTATACTTTTAGTAGTTTCCTCCAATTATTATAGACATGGATTGTATAAACAAGTAGTCATTTATCTATGGAATTGATTTTGTTATGATTCAGTTATTGGTATTGTTGTGATTGCCATGATATATATACAAAGACTTGCTTAATCCTAATAGGCCTACGGTTCATTAAGGATTAGGTGTTAGTCATGTGCCTCCTCTAGGATCATGATATTTCCCCAAACCCCTGCCCCCATGCCGCCGCGGGGGGGGGGGGGGGGGGGGTTTGCAGGTACCCACCAGGGCATGTCCACATTTCCATCCCTAATTCTGTGGGAAACATCATCATTAGTCACCCCATCTTTGGATGATTAATCCCAAATATCTAAACTGATCCTTCTTGGTATGACTTGATCATTTATCATAACATCACACTTATATTTTTACTATATTTGCACTATCCATATATTCAGTTTTTCCTCCACTTAAAACTTTTAGATTTTAAGTGTTACTCTATATCTCAAGCTTAGTATTCATACCTTCTTTTGTCTCATCCACCAGCTTAGTGTCATTTGCAAATAATATACACCACGACACCCCTGTCTAGATATGATTAGTGAGCTCATTATTACCAGGGATAACAGGTAAGGGCTTAATGCAGATCCTTAAAATAAATAAAATTTAGATGATAATCAAGATTCCAATCTTTTATGCATGTGAAAGACTTTCTTACTGTCAAATTTGTGCTTGATACCCCCCAAATATCAATTAAAATTTATCTAATTTGAGCATTGATGAACTACACGTATCCTATGCCATACTCTGGCCACATTCAATGGACATGCAGGAGGGAAGGGAATAGAGTAATG
The DNA here is from genome assembly GCF_014633365.1 of Diospyros lotus. Classification (NCBI taxonomy): domain Eukaryota; kingdom Viridiplantae; phylum Streptophyta; class Magnoliopsida; order Ericales; family Ebenaceae; genus Diospyros; species Diospyros lotus. Next base: position 917,813 of record NC_068342.1, on the reverse strand, counting down.
ATCTTTCAACATTGAATAGATTTATTTGATAATTTTCAAGAAACACTACTTTCACCAGCATTCTTTTTCTCTATGCCTGTATGTGCACCATCTAGTATATCAGTTCTGTAATCTTTACTCTTTCTAGCTATCTAAAATGCATGCTACACAGTTTTTTTTCTTTTTTTTTTAAACTAGATTCCTCTGTTAGAATTGATACAATGATCTATGCAACAATCAGAATTTCTTCACCCTTGAATGTCATTACTGCAGCTATATAAGTTGAAGTGTCAACTTCCAGAAAAAACCAGGAAAGCTTTTGTTCATATTTGCATCTAACTGTTCCAAATGTGATATATAAGTTGCAGGTTCTGTCCAACAAAGCTTTTGGAACCCCTGCATTCCAAGAAAAAAGAGGTCAGGGCTCCAACAATGCACGCAATCACCTGTTGAAAGCTTTCGCAGGCAACTTTACAATATTCTCCAAAAACCAGAATTCTCCAAGATATTGTCAGAGGAAGATGACATGCTAATTTTTCAGAACAGCCAAACATCTGCTAATGAGATCGGTCTCGGATGTGTGCTACTTAAATCAACAGCTTCCGAATAAGAGGATTAAGAGTCACTCTTTCATACAGAAGAATGGGACTTCTGGTTTACATGATACACCTATAAGATCCTCTTATTTGTAAAAACCAGAATAGCCTTCTTTCATATGCACATGTTATGATATCTATCAGATTTGAAATAACATAGTTGAGCTCTTATTTATGGCATGGACAAAAACTCTCAATATTTGGTATTGTTGCATATAAACATCAAAGTTGTTCTGCAACTGAGCTAAGTTATGTGGATGGAATTCATATATCTGTTATTCAGCTTTACATGGATAATGATTATGGGATATCTATTTATCATGACAAATGTCTTACATGTTTCTTCAAGGAAAAGTCCATCTACTTGACTATTTTGTAGTTGAAGTTATACTATCAACACCTCCATACAAGATGAAGCCATGAAGGGACTGTGGATGGAAACATCCCATACTACTTTTGCTTCACATCAAAGTCCTGGGGGTTCTTCTGTCCCTTTATAAAGGTTGCTTTCATATGATCTAGATCAAATTCCACTATGTTTCCCTTCTCTGTCTTCACTGTGCCAATTCCATGAGGCAGCTTAAGTTTAAATATGTAGATGGGATATCTCTCGAATTCCATGAGGATTTTCCACCTTTTTTTCTTTCTTTTTTGGTGTTCCTCCACCTCTTTTGCATAAACATTTTCCATTCTATCCACTCTCCTCATAGGTGACAAATACCATAGAAAATACATCATAGAATTTTGATCATTTATGATGTTATTCACAAAAGACAGCATAGAATTTAATCATTTATCATGCCTTGTTGTCAAGTTCATAGGGTTTTAGTAGGGTGTAGTAGTTTATTTTTGTATGTTAGCCGTAGCAGATTATTTCTGTAGAGGATCAGTTACAACCTGTAATTGATGTTGATTGGTTAGCTATATATAAAGCTAACCAATCTGTTTAGGGAAGTCAATCAAGACTTGAATTCAGTTTCTCATTTCTCTCTGAATTCTCTCTCAATTTTCTCTCTGTTTCTCCCTAATTTCTCTCTGTTCTCTCCCTCTTCTTTCCCTTTCTCTCTTTCATTCTACATTCTTTCTTCATCAAACCCTAGGTCAGGCCAAGACCCTGACAATTGGTGTCAGAGTAGTCAATTCTTGGACTGCTAATTAGATAGCTTGACTCGGTTAGAGATGGCAGATGGCACCAAAATGAAGCTATTGGAGTCTCAGGTTAACCAAGTTAATTCCTTGGTGAATAATCTGCAAACTTGAGGGAAGCTTTGGAAGTAGAATCGAGTAAGCATCACGAAAGCATTCGATCATTGGAGAACAAGTTGGATGCTTCAATAGATGGATTGGCTAAAAGACTCGATGGGATCTTGCAGATGTTTTCCAGAGTTCCACAAATCAGCTTTCTGGTAGACTTTCCACCAAAGGAGAATGCTGATTCCATTCTGGACGGGAAGATTTTTGCCCAAAAGTCATCTTATGATTCCGACTCCACTTCTTCTACAGATGCTGTATTTGAGAAAGTACTGCTTCCTGGTGTCATGAGCAATGGCTTTTCATCTACAGCCGATCAATTGGAAGTTGCTGAAACAGTTTTAGGATTTTCCCAGATTTTACCTGATATAGATAGTATCAAGATGGAGGATGACAGTGAGATAGAAGATAATGATGATGTACAAACACCCAGTGGTTACCAAGAGGTTGCTAGCAAGCAAGATTCTGTTTCTTCTCCTACTGAAGGGAAAGATGTTATAGTTGCAAATATGGAAAAATCTATTGCTTCATGTGATATAAACATGGAAAAGGATCTTGTTTGGCAAAGATGTATTCCTTTCCTTCACACCGGGAAAAGGATATATGAAATAGATCCACTTATGAGAAGTCACAATGAGCACCTTGATTATAGATATGCACAGTACAGAAGAATGCATGAGGCAATTGACAAGCATGAAGGTGGTCTAGAAGTGTTTTCTCGTGGGTATGAGAAGTTTGGTTTCACCTGCAGTGATGAGGGATTACATATAGAGAGTGGGCACCTGGAGCTAAGTCTGCAGCCTTGATTGGAGATTTCAACAATTGGAATCCTAATGCAGACGTCATGACTCAGAATGAGTTTGGAGTGTGGGAGATCTTTTTGCCTAACAATGCAGATGGTTTTCCACCAAAACCTAATGGTTCAAGAGTGAATATCAGCTTTGAACTCCTGATGATCTTAAGTCATTGACAGATAGAGCCCATGAGTTAGGTCTGCTTGTTCTCGTGGATATGGTGCACAGCCATGCTTCAAATAATACGTTGGATGGGCTGAACATGTTTGATGGAACCAATAGTCACTACTTCCACTCTGGATCAAGAGGTTAACACTGGAGGTGGGATTTTCATTTTTTTAACTATGGACATTGGGAGGTACTAAGATTTCTTCTTTCAAATGCAAGATGGTAGCTGGAGGGATACAAGTTTGATGGGTTCAGATTTGATGGTGTTACTTCCATGATGTATACTCACCGTGGTTTACAGGTAGCATTTACCGGAAACTACAATGAGTATTTTGGGTTTGCTACTGATGTTGATGATGTTGTTTATCTGATGCTGGTTAGTGATCTTATTCACGGGCTCTTCCCTGAAAGTATTATTGTTGGTGAAAATGTAAGTGGAATGCCAACATTATGTATTCCTGTTCAAGATGGTGAGGTTGGATTCAACTATCATCTGCACATGGCAATAGCAGATAATGGATAGAGAATCTCGAGAAAAGGGATGAAGACTGGAGAGTGGGTGATATTGTTTTCACGCTCACCAATAGAAGGTGGTCAGAGAAATGCATTGCTTCCCTACAGCTGGAAATTTCAAGGTGGAACCTTCTGTCATTTTAGATAAGAGAGTGATTTACAAGAACAATCTACCTCTTATACAAGCATTGGTTCAATGGTCTCATTTACAACCGGAAAATAATTCTTGGGAATATTTTCCAGATTTGCTCAACCAATTTCTGCATGCTGCTCAGCTTATTTGTTTTTCTTGAGGACAAGAAAATTTTCAAGGGCTGGAAAATGTCAAGTTCATAGGGTTTCAATAGGGTGTGGCAGTTTATTTTGTATGTTAGTTGTAGCAGATTATTTCTGTAGAAGATCAGTTACAACCTATAACTGATTTGTAACTGTTGATTGGTTAGTTATATATAAAGCTAAACAATCTGTTTAGGGAAATCAATCGAGACTTGAATTCAATTTCTCATTTCTCTCTCTGTTTCTCCCTAATTTCTCTCTGTTTTCTCTCTATTCTTTCCCCTTCTCTCTCTCATTCTAGATTCTGTTCTTTATCAAACCCTAGATCAGGCCAGGATCCTGACACTTGTGAATAGCATTCTTCCCAGTCATTTATCCTTTCTATGTGCTTGGCCACCTGCAAAGTACAAATTTTAGAAATTTATTTCACATGTGATAGATACAAAATACAAGTTTTATTTGAATTTTATAACCTTTTAGCAATGGTGTTGAGCGAACTGGACTGGACTAGCCAGTTTGACTAGGAAAACCAATAACCAGTCAATAGACCAGTTCAATTGGCAACAAAAAACCGGCTCAGTTCAACCAACCAGATATTTTATTTTATTTTTACTTTTACATTTTATTTTTAGATGTTAAAAAAATAATAATAATTTGGGATATCTAGGAGGAGTTGATGTTGATTCTTCAGATACATACCATCTATACTTTTGGTGATTCAAAATCCTATTCAAAATAGACGACAAACATAATGAAAACATTTATGATGATTTTTAATTCAGATATTGTTGATGCATGGACAAATTTCCGGTACTACTGATTTATTTATTTTGCTGGGCTGTAACTGCTGAATTATAATTTATTTTTTGGCTCAGAATATTTAATTATAATTCAAATAATTTTAATTTTAATTATTTCCATCCTAAATTTGTGTTAATATTGTCATATGGACTTTTTCTAATTGTAGGAGAATGATACTTAATACATTTTAAATCTATTATGGTATTATGTGATGGATTTTAATTTTTTTTACTTTTTAGACCTAAGTTCTAATTATGATCATGTATTTATGTATTTAATAAAAATAAGAGCAAACGACCAAAAAAATACCAAAATTGGGTCACTTTTTCCAATTTATTCCAAACATTAATTCTTGTCACAATTTGTTTTATTGTCATCAAAACATTAAGGGTAAATTGCACAAGGCAACCCTGAGGTCTAGCACAAAGTCACGCACACCTTTGACATTTGAGAAATGACAACAACCTCTCTTGTCATTAATCTGTTGTGTAAATTGACCATTTTACCCTCATATTTAAACTCTGTATGCGCGTGCACACTGTACACCAAGGTTGTCGAGAAGGTGAGAACCCCAATGGGGTTCTTTGCAATCCCAACCCCATTGCAAGGTTGTTGCAGAATCCCATTTGGAAAAGGTTTTGTAACAACCCCACAGTGGGGTTTTGGATTTACCCCACTAGGTAACCCCATCTCATCAGAAGCAAGAGAGGGAGAGAGGGAGAGAGATGAACCTCATCATAGTGGTTGCAACAATTCTCATTTGCAGCGGCAGTGGAAATTTCCCTCCCTCCCCCCCTTCCCCGTGGGTTCCTATGATGGAGGAAATTTTGGGTTGAATCTGGGTTCCTACAATGGAGGAACCTAGATTCAGGGTCCTCATACGACGACAATGGCAAGGTGACTTTTTTTTTTTCTAATTTTGTTTATACAGATGAGAGGATGAGAGAGGAAAGAGAAAGGATATTTTGGGTATTTACAAAAAAATAACTATAGTTTCTCATGGCAGAGAGGAAGCTGATGCATGATCAATAACCTCAAGGGAGGTCTCTATCATTTCTTAGATGTTGGGGGTGCCTTGTGTCTCTTTAACAAATCTCAATGGTGCTAAGTGTAATTTACCCAAACATTAAATACTTTTCAGGATCGTTAAAAATACACATTTGGCATATAGATACAACTTAAAAATGCTGAGTGTACAAGACAATGGCTGATGTAGAAATGACTTTACTGGTATGGAAGTTGAGTGTACAAGAATGGGAAGGGAAATTTAGGAGAGGGGGGGGGGGGGGGGGGATATGACAAAAGAAACCCTAATACATCCATCTATATATGATTATATATAAAGACCCTAGCACTTACTGAATGCAATGTACAAGAAAGAGAGGGGAAATCAAAAATAGGGAAAAGGAACAAAACAAAAAAAAAAAACAAAAACTAATACATATGTATGATTATATATATATATATATATTAATATATCTGAACCTTAATGTGTTGATATGGAGATTGAGTGTACAAGAAAGGAAGAAGAAATCAATAAAAGGGGAAAGGGAAGGAAGAGCTAAAAAATCCTAATACGTATTTATATGAAGAAATCCTAATTCTTTCTCAATATACATAATACACATATTTATACATGATCATATGCAAAGTTGTTTTGTATCTATATTCGGGAAAAGAAAAAAACAGAAAAATGTATTGTTTTGAACCAGATAGAACAGCATGTGAATTATCATTTCTGTAAGCATTCTGCACCTTCTCTCATTCTTTGTCTCTCCTCTCTCCTTTCCTTCTTTCCCTCTACTCCTCTCCTCCACAATGCAAATCACATGCCACCTTTGGTACCCCTTGCACACTCAGCATACCAAATGAGTGTTTTTAAAGGTCATGCAAATTATTTACAGTTTTGGTGATGGCTGAACATATCTGTAACAAAAACTGAAGTTCTAAAGGGGTTTTGATAAAAAAATAAAGTTTAGAATAAATTTGAAGAAGTGGCCAAAGTTTGGCATTTTTTTGTCATTTACCCTAGAAATAAATCTTTATACCCTTGACCCTCTCCAATTTCTAGTTTGATACCCAGTCCAAGCTTCAAAAACATTGGTTATATTAATTGGAGAGAAGAAAATGTTCTCACTTGCATCCATATTTGATGCAAACCTGTACAAAGTTTTATTTTCTTGTGTTTTCTCTAATTGGGTAGGGGTATTTTGGTAATTTTCATCTTTTGGGGTATATTTTGGTGTAAGTTAATTTTGCGGTGTCTTTTTGTAAGATCAAGTATTTTGTTGGGGTTCCTAAAAATTAGTGACTTTTAGGGGGAGTTATTTGCAAAATGGGAGTTGGCTTCTCTTGGAAGCTTGAAGAGATAGAAGCTGGCTTCCCTTGGAAGCTTGAGGTCTGGTATAAATAAAGGGTCTCCCAGCCACTTGGGTTTTGAGGAGTCAACCCTGCAGCGCTTACCAATTCCTCCACCGCTACCATAGGCGCGAGAGGCTAGCAAGAAGCCGCTGCTACTCGGCTGTTCTAGGACTGAAGAGGTGTGATCTCAGTTATTTAAGTGTATTATTTGTTGTCCATTGTTTCAACACTACATCCTTGTTGTGTTTGTGCTATATTTTTGCTGTCCCCATTTGCATCAATATATAAGGCAAATAATGTTTCAGTAGAATTTCAAACGACAGCTTTGTCTTCTTTCCTCTCATTTCTCAATTGAAATGTTTTCTTTCGCCTTTCCAACAATATGTTGAAAACTGATTCTTATATTCAATCACTCAGAGCAGGGGAGAGTTTTCAATTATTTTGGTATGCTATGGAGTAATTTGGAAACTGAAATGATTTAACCAGTTTATATATAAACAAACCAAACTGAAACGAAATCTTAAGAGAAAAAACAATTTAACCAAAATAACAAAAAATGACTGAAAAAAAATCAAAATAACCAAAATGACTGAAATTAATCAAAATAATTGAATTTTATTCAAAATAACCAATATTAAGAACGTTTAGTCAGAATTTGAGGCATTTTAGTAAATGTACTTATTGTGATAGACTCAACTTAGGTTTACTGTAGTGGCAATTTTGTAAACAACCTAAAACTTAGTGGTATTTTTTTAAAATAATCATATATTTTGATCAACTCGATTTACTAGTTAAAAACCAAAATACTAGTGTTAAACCAAACAGAAAATAGACTTTTTGTATATCAAATATTCAAAATTGGACCAAATCAAATTTAGTAAAAAATTGAACCAAATTAATGGGTTCAATTTGAAAGTTCAATTTTAACCAAATAATACTCGCCCTTAATTGTGGTTCCCATATGATGTTCCAAGTACAGACCTTGTCAACAACAATGCTTTCAAACAATAAACTAGTTTTATGCCATCACCCAAAAAGATGGGGACATTAATGAGGATGTTACCCATAGAAGTAAGACGTGGTGATTAAAATGAAAAGTTGTGTATAAAGTGTTATGTGATGATAAGATTCCATTAAAGCTAAACGGAAAATTTTATAAGATAGCTATAAAAACAGCTTTGTTGTGTGGTGCAGCATGTTGGGTAGTAAAGCACAAACATGTGCAAAACATTACCATAATGGAAATCAGGATGTTAAAACGAATGTGCAGAGATACAAGAAACGATAAAATTAGACATGATGTTAGTTGTAAAAAGATGGAATGCCTCCTTTGAAGATGTGTCAGATTGTTGAATCTGACAAGGATATTTGGGGAGAGATCAACGGGAATTAAGAGAAAAGAGGGAAAGAGATAGAGAGAAAAGAGAGAGAGGAAGAAGATAAGTGAGAAGAGAGGAAGAAGATAGGAGAGAATAAGGAAATGTTCGTCAATTCATTCATGCCTCCAACGTAGGTTGTGGCTCAATTTATATAAAGCCCACAGCATATAACAACCTTAGCTATAGGACAAAATATCCGAACAGAATGAGAGACACAATTACATAGCTACCTTGGTCACAATTACATAGCTACCCTTGGTTATGTGACAATTTCCCCCCCTTTAACACATTCTCCCCAAGAAATCATAGGAGTTGTGAGACCCGAGGAAATTGATTAAGAAGGTTTGAGAGGTATTCCGAGGTAGTATGATCGGGATGTAGATGGGCCCATTGCACCAAAACATGAGTCAATGGTAGGGAGTGTCGACAAATCACTCTTCTTTCCAATATGGCCAGGGGTTCTATATTAGCCTCCACCTCTTCCAATGGTGACGGAATGTCCACAGAGGTACTGTCCGTTTGTCCAATGACTCTCTTCAACAAAGAAACATGAAAAATCAGGTGGATGGATATGCCCTCCGGAAGCTATAATCTATAGGCCACCTCCCCTACTTTTGCTACTATGGGAAAGGGGCCATGGTATTTGGGGTTCAGTTTGGAGGGACGACTGTTAGAAAAGAGATGTTGCTAGAACCTCTTGACTTTTAAGTACACCTTATCCCCCAATTCAAATGACCTCACTTCTCCTCTTGTCAACCATCTACTTCATTCAATTTTTGGCGATCATTAGTTCCTTCTTAATTACATGAAGAGCTTCCTATCGCTACTGTAAATAATGGTCCGCTACCAACTCTACATTCAAATACTACATAACAGCAGGAAGAATAGGGGGTTTGTAGTCGAATAAGGCTTCAAATGGGGTTCGTTTCAGTGAACTGTGGAAGTTGGTGTTGTACCACCATTGGGCTAGGGGCAGCCATTTGTTCCAGCTCTTAGGTTTAGTAAAACAAACACACTGAAGGTAGGATTCCAAGCATTGATTCACTCTTTCCGTTTGTCTGTCCATTTCCAGGTGATAGGCGATCGACATGTGTAATTTCAGCCCTAAACTCTTGAATAATTCCTGCCAAAAGTTGCTAGTGAAGATCTTATCTCTGTCGAAAATAATGGATATAGGCAGCCCATGTAATTTAATAACTGAATCTAGCAGCACCCAAGCAACCTCTGAAGCTGTGAATGGGTGTGCCAAGGCCAAGAAGTGACCAAACTTGGTCAATCTATCTACCACCACAAGGATCACATTCCTCCCCTCCGATTTGGATAACCCTTCCACGAAATCCATGGAAATTTGTTCCCATGTTGGCTCAAGTACACTAAGTGGCTGCAGCAGTCCCGGGTAAGGAATCTGCTCATGCTTGCAGCGCTGGCAAGTGGAGCACTTCAAGACATAAGCGGTCACATGCCCTGGCCAATAAAACAGCTGCCTTACCCTATTGTATGTAGCATTATGTCAGGCTCGATCTAACAGTAGGTTTCCTTCCGTAAATTTGGAAGGAGATGATGTAGGCGAGAAAGATTGAGAGAGAGAGAGAAATTGAGAATTAGAACAAGAGAAGAGAGAATTGAGAAATGAGAAGGAAAGGAATTTGTGGTATAATCCTCACATAATTCCCCATCCTCATCCTTCTGGTATTTATAGGGAAGAAATACAAGCTAGCGCGGCAGTTAGTTACTGCCCAAGCGCGCCTGAAAGGAATTTGAATTATTCCTTTACTATTTTATTACATCACTGCCACTATATGATTCTAATTACCATTACACCCTTGGTCTGTGACAATTTTCCCCCCCTTAAAACATTTCTTGCCCCCAAGAAATTAAAGTAGGCTAGTGATTCTGGGAAACCGTTGCAGGAGGTCAGGGAGATACTCCCATGTTGTGTTGTCCGAATGTAGATGAGACCATTGCACGAGTACTTGGGTCAACGGAGCAATGTCGTTGTAGATCGCTCATTTGTCAAGCACTGCCAAGGGTTCACCTATCTCTTCTATGGCTTCCAGTGGTGCTTGCAGTGTTCTACTAGCTACTCTGTTGGGCCAATAGATTTCTTCAGAAGAGAAACGTGAAAAACTGGGTGAAGTCCCACTCCCTCAGGCAGCTGTAGACAGTAAGCCATGGGTCCCACCTTAGCTAGAATTTTGAATGGCCCATAGAACTTGGGACTGAGCTTAGATATTGGGCCCTTGCAGAACAGGTGTTGTTGGAACCTTCTGACTTTCAGATAAACCTCCTCTCCTTCTTCAAACTGCCTTTCTGTTCTGTGTTTATCTGCCAGCTGCTATGCTTTCCATGAACAAAAGCGACCTTGATTCACTTGCTAATGAACTACAGAAGTACCAGAATCTCAACATTTCTTGCCAATGAACAAACTCCATGCCCATGGGACATTAGAACCTGGTTGTTGTCTACCAGATGCTTAACTGGTTGACAAGACATCATCAACTACCAAATTCTTTAACTTAAACAAGGAATTTCACATGGCTACATGACCATTACCAAGTACTTTCATTTTCATTGTTTACCTTCCATTCTTGGTGCTAATTCACCTTAGTTTCAGTTAGTTAGAGCTGTTACCATTTTCCATTTGTACTTTGCAAGGTGCCATGGTGTATGCTATTTGCAGATGACATAGTGTTGGTGGATGAAACAAAAGAGGGAGTAAACACTAAACTTGAGTTGTGGAGAAACAATTTAGAATCTAAGGGATTTAAATTAACAGAATATATGGAATGAAAATTTAGTAAGAATGCAAGAGTGGAGGATGTTATAATAAAATTGGAAGACCAAATTTTACAAAGAAAAGACCATTTTCGATATCTGGGATCAGTGATTCAAAAAGATAGAGAAATTCACGAGGATGTCACGCATAGAATTAAGGCAGGTTGGCAAAAATAGAGAAATGCTTCATGGGTGTTATGTGATGGTAAAATCCCATTAAAACTAAAAGGAAAATTCTATAGGACAGCTATAAGACCAGTCTTGTTATATGGCTCAGAATGTTGGGCAGTCAAATACCAACAAGAGCACAAGACGAGCGTAGCGGAGATGAAGATGCTAAGATGGATGTGCGGCCATACAAGAAAAGATAAAATTAGAAATAAGATTATTTGTAATAAGGTAGGAGTAGTGCCAATCAAGGAGAAGATGAAAGAGATTAGACTAAAATGGTTTGGTCATGTGAGAAGGAGACCAAGAGACGGTCATGTGAAGAGAGTTAATGAAATGGAACAATTAGTCAAAAAAAAAATAGAGACAGATCCAAGAAGACTTTAGGAGAGACATTAAAGTTTGATATGAAGTGTATGGGCCTAAATAAAAATATGACAAAAGACATACATAGAAGTCTAGAATTCATATAGCCGACCCCACATAGTGGGATAAAGGCTGGATATGTTGTTGTTGTTGTTTACTTTTCAAGGTTTCTCATTACCGTAGTTCCAACAATTCAAACCACCAAATAAGGAAATAGATATGCTACTGGGTTCTGACCAAATCTCTATCAAGATTTCCCTTTCACATTAATTTATTTGATTTTTTGGGAAAGATTATTTGCATTGTAGCTTTTTGACTATGTCATAGAAACTTCAATGTTGGTACTAAAATAGCATAACTTTTTTTTTTTTTTGCTAGCTTTGGAACGTGGAAATGCCTCATTAGTTACAAAATGGGACAGTGCAATATTCAGACTTAGGCACAGGTACAAGATTTTCATCACCTTTCTAGTGTTCAAGCCTTCAAGGTTGAATCAGTTAAATCCATGGTCATAGATTTGTAAAATATCTGCTGTAGTCTTGATCAAAACACTGCTTGCTTTAGTTTGGGAGGGCTATTTCAATGTAGTTGCGCAAAACATGATTGGCATACAATTGTTAGCTGTTGGAAACTTGGGAAAGTGAAAACTGCCAGCAATGATTTAGATTTCTTGCATCTATTGGTTAGGTAGAACATTTAGAAACTCCAAGGATATCTATGAGTTAACACTTAGCCCATCTCAAGTATTATCATGAAAGAGAAGAGAGATTCTCTTCATTTTTCTTTTGCCAATTCCAGTCACTAAATGTGGGGTATAAACAAAAATTTTCAAGGTTTTAAAATTTGAAATGATTTGAATATTTGTAGACTGCTCAAATCAGTTAATTTTTCTAATGTCTTGAGTAAACTATAACACCATAACTTTTATCAGGATAATAGATAAAACCAGTTTCCTTATGCTTGACTGTGCCATATATTTGATAAGCGTGCAGTTGCATCCCATAACTTCAACTTTTCTTTTTTGTGGTTTTGATTGACACATAGGAGGAATGTAGGAAGGTTCTTGTGGGCATCTGGAGTAGTAATTGAAAGTCATATTTTTATTATACTCATGAAATCATCAATCTATTGGGTCTAGTCTCCTGCTACATACTTCATGATTGAAGCACAATGAGTTCCCACACTCATATGCCTGGTAATTCCCCTGAGTTCCATCCATCAATGACTGCCATAAGTCTAATCAAAGATTAACCAACCATGAATAAGATTTATGGAGCTAATCCACTTGAATAGTTGTAGAGTACCTCATCATGTAAATAGAAATGACTCAACAGGCCATATTGGAATTTTGTCATTTCAAATAATTTGTCAGGATTACCCTTTCCTGCCTGGATTGGGTTTAACCTTCTCATCCCCATTAAGAACTCCTGGATCTGTCCTGTAATGGGTGGTGAAATTTGACCTCTCTTTATACACACTAAAAAATGATCATGTACTCCTTTTTCTTTTGTTTATTATTTGATGGTTATAGTTAAGAACAAGAAACGGTATGGAAAGATCTAAAGAAGTTTCATGCACCTGCCCAATATTTGTTTTGCCGATAGAATGAGGAAGCTCAGTATAATCCCTCAAATTGTTAATCTCATCTCCCTTGACACTATCTAAGCCAATGTGTTAATTACAAGAGTCCCTTCTGAATTGTTTATCATGAGTTCAACCAAATGTGAAATGAATAGTAACACAAAATCTCTAGTCCAGTTTCATTGCTTATCTCATGAAACATGTGGCCATAAAAAATACGATTATAACATTATATCTTGCTAAAGTTCTAGTCTCCTGATCTCAACTCTCTCAAGATTAAATCCTACTAACTTTCTAGTCTTTGATAATGGTGAAGTATTATCTTCTCACAAAAAAACAAAAACAAAAAAAGAGTTCTGAATGGCATCGTGCCTTAAAACAGTTTCAATGTCTTCCTGCTCAAAGTACCAATCTTCAGTCCAACCCTAACTTACATGCCATTTGGTAAACGAAATCCTGGTTTTCAGTTATTATGCGACTGACAGCAAGACCATGCCAAAATCTAAGAAAGCATTTGAGAGGACCTTGTTTTCTGTTTTCAACTTTCAGTTTTTGTTTTCTTTCTCTTTTTTTTTTTTTTTTTTTTTTGGGTGGGGGGGATTGGTTCGGTTTTCGCCTTGATTTAAAACTTACATATTAGTTCATGAAACAGAAAACTCGAATGAATCTAACTTTTGCAACTTCAATATCGCTCAATTTCACTTAAAGATTCTCCAATAAAAGGAATAGCAATAAACAAATTAAATTGCAAATTTCTCACTGCAAATCGACATTTTTTCCATGAACATTCAAGGAAATAAATTCCGACGGAGTTCAAAATTCACAAAATTTGATAGCAAAAAATATCTTGAAGTTCAATCGAAAAACTTACAACGCGCCTAGCGTGATCCTCTCCCTCTTGTCGCTTCTCCAACGTCCCTCGCCCGTTACGGGAAACCTGTGGATCATCACGCCGCTAACCGACACGGAATAACGACCCTCAGAAACCCTCGAAGCACAGTGCATACAGCTCAATCTTCTCAACTCCTCGAGGCATTAACGACACTCTCAGAACACTCCACAATGTGGTCTACCGCATTCCTCTCGCGTTTTCCTTTTTCTCTTCACCATTGCCTTCTCTTCATCCACGGAAGCCTTCGGCAATGGAGCTGATCTGGAAGAGACAATGGCGATTGACAAACCGACAATTCGTTTGTTTTTCCGAATTACAGAAACCTCCCCCCTCGAGTTCACAAATTACGCTAATCTCCCATCCGCAAAAAGTCGGTTTTAGATGTGAAAATAAATGTATTTAGTGGAAAATTAATAGCTACTTTGAGTTATGCTTGTTGCTTAAATATCCCATCGTTCTTTATCCAAAAAAATGAATTTATTATAAACGAAAATTTATTTTTTGGGTGGCATTAATAATTTTTTTTTTAAATATTATTTTCATTTATTTAGTCGTTAGTATAATTTTTTTTGGTTTTTAGTAAAATACTATTTTTATTTTGGGGTGTTGACAAAAACTTTTTTTTTTGGCACTAATGAAATAATATTTTTATTTTGGGTTTTAATCAATTTATTATTTTTGGGTATTATTAAAATATTAATTTATTTTATTGGATGTTAATAAACTTTTTTTACAAGTTAACAAAACATTCTTTTATTTTTGGGTGTCATTAAAATATTTTTTATATTAATACAAATATTTTTTCTTGTGTTATAATCATTTATTTTTGTGTTAATAAAACATTAATTTTATTTTATGAGTGTTAACAACAAAAGTATTTGAATTGCTATGCATTAATAAAATAATATATCATTTTTCGAAATGTCAGTAAATTTTCTATTCTAATTGTGAGAGATGTTTTGTAAATTTTAAAGAAATTGAAGATAAAAAATGAATTAAATGGGGATGATAGAGAATGGTCATTCACATCCTAGAGTTGAAATATTAATTATAATAACAGAAAATTACTATTTATTCACTTTTTTTCTCTTATTTATATTTACTAAAATTATCGATATTAATTTTATTTTCATAATAGCTTAGTAGAAACTAAATCGAAAATAAATTTTATGAATCCAGATAAATACTTACTCCCGATTTCATTTATCTCTCAACTTTCATTATATTTTCTATTTATATAGTAATGAATTTTTTCTTTATTTATTTTGCATCATCACTTACTTTCTCTCTTTTTATTTTGAGGTAGTTGGGTTGAACCTAATTAATTCAAATTGTGAATTGGTGGTGGTGAATTGGGGATAACTCCTTTTTTTTTTTTTAAATAATTTCAATTATCCACAATTATTTTATTTTAAGTTATTTATTATCAACTGTGATATTTCTCTTATTAGTGTATATGATTAGTGTTCATGAAATGAATAATAGAGTTATTTCTTATTTTGCTCAAAAAGATTATAATTTACATGCTTATTATACATGAGTATTCGATCAATTTGGAAACTACTCAAATCAAATAATTCAAATTCATGTCAAAAACTAAATCGAGCTAGCAAAGTATATACTTAGACCAAACAACAAATTAGGAAAAAAATGAATTGACTGGAAAAAAAATTGGAAAAAAACCAAAAAGTTGAAAGTGTGATAAAAAAATGACATTATTTTTGACATTTTTATCGGTTTGGCTATTTTTTTTTTTTTCAATATAGAAATCGAAACAAATCAAAATAATCAAAATTGTCAAGATTTAAAACTAAATCGAACCGATCTTGTTGGTTCAATTTGATTATTTCAATTTGATTTAAATATTGCTCACACCTACTACTAATCATGTTAGGTAAGATTATTTTTCATCTAATATTCTCTCATTTGCTTTTCCTCATATTTCTTTTTATTATTTAATAAGTTTTATTTATATTAAAAAAATGCCAATAATTTATTAGGGACGTTTAAATTTTAATTTAAATCAAAAAATTATATCGGACCAAACCAAAAAACCTAGTATAGTCCACGATCGAATAAGTTCGACAATATTTATTATTGGCAAACAATAAATAATAATATTGTTGTATTATTGCTATATATACATAGTTGTATAATATAACAGTATATATTTTTATATTAATAACAAAAATACAATAATACATATTGTTGTATTGTTATAAATACAACATGTTATATATATGATACATACGATGCATATACATATAGATTTAATAAAAATAAATTAAATCGAATCGATCTGATCTAATTTAGTTAAGTTATTATATTATCTAATACGATTTGATTTGTTCTCATTTTTTTACAAATTATAATTACAATGAGTGTGCAAAAATTAAGTTTAATCGAAATAACAGAGTTAAATAGTTAAAAATTATCAATTTGGTTCAGTTTTAGCTCAGAGTTAATTTGATTTAGTTATCAAATTTGATAATTTTAATTATTTTAATTTAATTAATTTTTGTATTAAAAAAAATAAATGACAAAAAAAATTATTTTTAAAATTTGTTAGTTTGTTCGTTTGAGTTTTTCAGTTTGTTTTGTTCGTTTTTTTATTGTTGGTTTGTTAGTTTTTTTTTTTTTCATTTTGTGGGTTTTTTTTTCAATTTGTTGATTGGTTAAAATTTTATATTTATTTAATTTTTTTAATTTATTTGATGGATTCAATTTAATTACGTACATAATTTTAATTTATTCAATTTTAATACTTTAATATATTTAACAACTGAACCGACCCATTCATTATTAATCCTTAATTCCATCCGGCCTTAATTGAGAACCTCAGAATCCACAATTTCCTAAATTTTTATAAGAACATAAATTCGCGATTCTGTTGAACCATCGACTCGAGCGCGTTGTGCACGGACCCGCGGGTAACGCGATTAAGCGGCGAGTGGACTGAAGCTCTCGAAGCGATGGAGGCCCCGCAACTACTCACTTGTCGGCGTAGCTTGTCTTCGCTTCGCGCACACTCCTCTCACTGACACGGCAACAACACTTCCGTCGAATTCGCCGATCTCTCATCTCTCGCTCCATCTCACTCCCTCTAAAATTGCCGTTGTGTGGCCATGGATTTCATTCCCTGCGGACTCATTATTGCTCTGCTTATAGCCGCCACTGGATCAGCTGAGGCGTCGATCCACGTCTACGACGGAGATCAATTCAGAGAAGTCGGCAATGCCTACCTTCTCTCCGGCGGCAGCGAAGGCATCGTCGCTTCTCGCACCGAGACTCCTCTCGCCGACAATGCAATCCACTCTTCGATCCACGACGGCCGCTCTTATATCCGGTACTCTTTCCCCTCCCTTGTGTATGCAAATATATTATGCATATCATCGCTAGATTTGAGCCACGGTTGGCGCCATGGAGTCGGATCTGTTGCTTTTTGCAGCATGCGTGGATTTCTTTAGGCAAAGCATGTTTGAATTCCTGAATCTGTGTTTGGTTTCGGGAAACTTGAAGTGAAGGAACAAGAAAATAAATCAGTTTCCAATATCGTGAATTGAAATTTAGAGAACTTAACAGACGGTTGCATCTAATATCTATTTCCCGGTTTGCATTTCAACAGATTTTTCTTGGCAAGGGAACCGGTAATTAAAGCAACTTCTCACTTTAGAGAGTACTGTATCCATCGATGACGAGGTTACAGTTATATTTAGTTCGGGTTTAAAACCGTAGCGAAATGAGCTGGTATAATTGCAGAACTAGGTCTTTGTTTCCTTGACGTGTCTTTAATTTAAACATCCTTCAACAATAAACAGTTGAAATATAAACACTGCATTGTGCTGAGCTCTGGTCTTTAAGCACTTGGTGATTATTGAACTGGAAATGATAGTAATTAAGTGTTAAATCAGAATTCCATTTCATAATTCCTTTTCTAAAAGCAAAAATTTCCCATTCAAGCAATTGATTTATTGATAATCTACTTATTGGGTTTCATATTGCATTCAGCACATTTTTGTGGCAAGAGAACTAGCAGTGGTTTATATACTCCTTACACTAAAATTGTATTGTATCTGCTATTATTGAAGATTCAGTTTCAAGCCAGAGTTAGGAATTTGAAGCACTGTTGAGTTTTGCCTGGTTTCTTTTCAGATTTAGGTGATTGTTTACCAACATCTTCAACATTAACATGAGTAATGCTATCTATTAGATTTAATTCAAATTTAAGCACTTTGTTGTTCTAAGTTGAAGTTTTTTTAGCCAAGGGAAAATTATCGAGCTGGAGATTGTAGTTAAATGCTTTCAGTGAAGTTTTGAGCTAGAGTTGTGAGAATAAGTTGCATTACCAGTTAGTGGAGAAGCATTGATGCCTAGGACTACTAGAGTATGGAAGTGTCCTTCAATTGGTTTTGATAAAGAAGTAGGGCCATGGGGAGCAGGTATTATTCATTCAATATGTTGGATGATCAGGGGGATCTCCAGTAAGTGATGCAATAGCTGTAGTGATGAGGGAAACTCTCTCTCTCTCTCTCTCTCTCTCTCTCTCTCTCTGTGTTCCTTTTGCATACGGGTGGCAAACCTTGATGATTTTTCTATAATTTACATTTTTTTGGTGTGTGGAAATATTAAACAGTTTAACCTTGTTTGAATCTATTTACCTGACAATTAAAATTGGACTAGATTTGAGAATGTCACATTTTGGAGGAGTAAAGAAGCTGCGGACCAGCATTCAGAAATGGAACACAGTACCGGATTGATACAAGTTATAATATTTGAGGCTGCTGATCGTGATAATATTGGTGGCTCAGCTTATGGTGGTCAGAGGTCTATTTGCTGCACCCCCGATCTTGCTAAGCTTGAAGGTTGTAAACAAGGCGAAGTTATTAGGATACCTTCTGCAACCAATATTAACTGGCCTATTATCTTAAATGTACACTTCAGTGGAAACTCCCACTCCACACAAATGGATGGTACAGTTGTTTACATTGGAAAGACTGGGATGTACAACTTGTTCTTTATATCATGTGATCCGAAACTCCAGGGACTGACAATGCATGGCAAGACATTTTGGAAAAATCCAGATGGATATTTGCCTGGTAGAATGGCCCCCCTAATGCAGTTCTATGTAACAATGTCTATCACGTATGCATTGCTCAGTCTCATCTGGTTCTCTCAGTACCTGAAATTTTGGAAGGATGTATTGCAACTTCAGCACTGCATCACTGTTGTTATTGCCCTTGGGTTATTTGAGATGATCCTTTGGTATTTCGAGTATGCACACTTCAATAATACAGGAACAAGGCCAGTTGGAATCACAACTTGGGTTGTGACAGTTGGGGCTATAAGGAAAACCCTTTCACGCATTCTTATACTCTGTGTTTCAATGGGATATGGTGTTGTACGTCCTACTCTTGGTGGCCTTACCCTGAAGGTGCTGCTTCTTGGTATAACTTATTTCTTGGCATCTGAATTGCTGAATATCACAGAGTACGTGGGAACCATAAATGATGTAGCAGGAAGAGCAAGGGTCTTTCTAGTCCTTCCTGATGCATTCTTGGATGCATTTTTAATACTATGGATTTTCACCTCTCTGTCAAGGACATTAGAGCAGCTACAGGTACTGTTTCTATCCTTTTTACCATTCAGATTTTTTCTTTTTTAATAATAAAGCAGCTGCAGACACTACCTTTATCCTTGCTAACAATTCAAATCTGTTTTTCTTTTTTTTTTCTTTCCCTTAGCATGATTTGACTTATTTGCACCAAGCTGGCAATTCTGTACCTCCTCCGTTATTCTTTTCTTTCTCCCACAGTCTGCATTCACATACTAATTCTCTGTATCCAGGCAAAAAGGAGTTCTGCCAAGTTGGACATTTATAGGAAGTTCTCAAATGCATTAGCAGTAACTGTTATTGCTTCAGTGGCTTGGATAGGATATGAGGTATGCTTCTAATGAGTAGAATGCAGTTATTTCTGTGATTACAATAGCAATAATACTAGTCTAGTTTTTTTATGCATGGTATATTTGTTAATTGACATCAGTGAACTACTTGGTGATGCTTTTTCCAATTTTAATTCTTGTCCCATGCATGGAGCATACATTGTAACTGTGAATGAGAAATTAGTTTGACATGGGAGTGGGTCTATTGTCCCGCTGCACATGATATACCTCTCTATTAACTGCCATGCTGGTTTCCAGCCAAAAAAGGATAAATTTGTTAATTCTTTTAGCACTAGAAGTGTCAAGGGAATTACTCATTAATCAGGTGGAGTTTGCATGGGCGGAGTTAAAAAAAGGGATAAAAGAAAAAAGAAAAAGAAAAATGCAACTCCTATGCCATATCTTTACTGTTATTCTCAAATATAGGTAGCTATAAATATAGGTTGGGTTGGGGTCAGGCTGCATTACAGGAACCTTTTTTTTTAATGGTAATTACTATCTTTTTTATTTGCCAAGTACTGTGCCTTTTGGTGAGAGCTTACTGAAGCTTGTTGGTGGGATTGCACAAAAACCAGCCTGAGATTGATTATTTGGATTTTCAAGCTCCCTCTATTGGTTTCAATAATTTTGGTGCTTTGCCTGAGCTCAAATCAAGCTGAGAAATGCTAGAGCTTGGGTCTGAAACTACTCAGCACCCAGCAAACTCTCTAGCCTGCTTTTTAGGCCTAGATATATTTAACAAGCTTAATTCCTGATTGCGTGCATGCCAGTTCTTCATATGTGATTGAACATTTTACTTAAAATTGTGTCCTAACTTTGATGAACCTGGTATCATTATCCTACACACAACCCTTGCTAATATTGATGCACTGAAAATTGTACTTCTCTCCATAATATATACTTGTAGATGTGTGGGAACCATCTTTTCATTAGTGATGCTGAATGACCTCTGTTTTTAAAGTACTTCCCAAAATTCCCAGTGAATATGATCAAGAGCTTTTTGAGCCAATGCAAGATAAGGCTTATTTATTTGATGAGTCACCTCAAGAGGAGCTCAAGGCTCAAACTCGGCCTATTTCCTAACTGAACAAGCTTGAACAAACCAAATCTATGTCTTTTCTGTGCACCTCCTTTTTTTTTTTTTTTTTTTGTAGCCCTACTAGGTTGTAATTATGTCACAAAAGTTTAGTACATTCTGAATAGCTTTACTTTGCAAGAAATATAAAGTATCTGATGTAGTGTAAAATATAATAGAGTGATAAGTGAGATGAACTATGCGGTTGAGATGGGTAAATATGGAATGAAAGACGGGCAACTTGAGAGAGTCACTTGTCACGACCTAAGAAAGCTACTTGTCACAGTCATGACGATAATGGCACCTATATATGTATATGATGGTACAGTAACTAATCTTAATGGAACCAAAGTATCACTCACAGAAACTCTAAGTAAGTACACAGTATACATTTTGAATATATTGTTACTTGCATTCACAGAAAATATGATTTCATTTTTGTTAGCAGATACTGCAACCCCTTGCCAAGTGGAGTGTCTTTCATTATAAAAATCAATTTAACAAGTAACCTGCGAATGTCTTTCAAAGTGCTATTCAAACAATCAGATGAGGCCAAACTAATCTTTGATATGAAAATGGTTGTTTCAAGGCTTTCTGAGCATGTATGGGGGACACTATTTATTTATAGCCACAAATTATGTAGTCAGAAGTTACTGATTTACTACTATGTACGACTCAATGTTAGAATTCCTCTTTTTCAGTACGAAGATAGAGCGCCTTGACTGGGCAGCATTTAAATATTCCCGTTGAAAATTTGAAACAAATTTACTTCACCTTTTTTCTTTTTTGGTTTGGGGTGAATTTGAGATATATAAGTATAAAATGAGGTTTGTCAAAAGATAAAATATATTATCATTAGGACTATTAATGGTTATCTAGAAAAGAGATATAGAAAGACCTAGAAAAATGTGGTGGGAGACAGTATGATATTAGTTATAAGGCCATAGATAGAATTTACTGGTGAGCTACAATTCAGGTAGCCAACATATAGCAGGATAAGGGCATGGTACTCTGTTGTTCTTGTAGGACTATTAAATGGTTGTGGATTATTATTTGATATGTTTTCCCGTACAGGTCTACTTTAAAGCAACAGATCCATTCAATGAGAGGTGGCAGGATGCTTGGATGATCACTGCCTTTTGGGATATTCTGGCTTATGTATTGCTATGTGTTATCTGCTGTCTATGGGCTCCATCCCAGAGTTCTCAACGGTATGACATTAAGTTTTTCCAGCCAAAGGTGCACTTGTACTTATTTTTAGGCTTTTAGCACATCTCTTAAGAGGGTTTGACATGACTCTTTACTGCCACCCCACTCTTCCTAAGTTCCTGCATCTTAAGTACATACTGACCGAACCTTACTCTGACTGGTTATGGGTATTCCCTAGCAGTTCATGGATGCTCAGCAGGTGTGAATGGTTCTAAGGGTATCCTGTATATGCAATCCCTGCATATCTTTCTGATGGCAAAGAATGGTTCCTTTTTATTTATCTCAGGATTAAAAAGAAAATAATAGAAAAGAAAGGAGATATCATTGTTGGAATTTGATTAACTTCTAGCGAAGGATTTTTACTTTCTATTTTGTTTCTTTTTAACAGTAAAGAATATTCACCACAATCTGTCTTTGGCATTGAGCCTTTTTTGTACCTTCTAAGCTGAATGATCTGTCAGTTCTGATGTCCTTTATGGGCTGGACCAGGATAGTTTCTGAATTTAGACAAGCCACAACTTATCAGGAGATGACATGATGGTGATATCGCATTTGGTGCTCGCATAATAAAGCGAACCAGCTAACTGCCCGAACATTAATACATTTCTTTGAAATCCAAGTGTCATAAACTGGGAGATTAAACTATTTGTCTTGAGTATCAATTTGCTTTTCTAATCACCAGAAAGAACTATTTGCGGGAAAACACTGACATGCTTTGCTCACTTGTAAAATTTGTGCAGTTATGCCTATTCAGAGGGAGGGGGAGATGATTCAGATGATGAAGAAGCTGAGTCCCTATGCCGGGGAACTCCCAAACCCGAACTCAGTCTAGTCAAACAGGAGAAGAACGGTGAGAAGGCCGATGCCTTCAGTCTGGAAGATGATGCAGAGGAGGATAAGAGGGAATGATCGCTGAGAATCCATGAGTAGCCAAGAAGCCTTGCTCGTTTGTGAGCTTATTGCAAATAGGAATGGCATTGTTGCTTGCAGGAAATGAAAAAGATAGAATACCATCCTCATGTCTCTGTATTTTCTTCACATGCTGATTTTGTGTATGTCAATAACGTTTATAATCAATTAATTCTCTCCCGTTCAAAACA
Organism: Diospyros lotus; assembly: GCF_014633365.1. Classification (NCBI taxonomy): domain Eukaryota; kingdom Viridiplantae; phylum Streptophyta; class Magnoliopsida; order Ericales; family Ebenaceae; genus Diospyros; species Diospyros lotus. Next base: position 894,589 of record NC_068342.1, on the reverse strand, counting down.
GTTCCACCCCTCATATGTCTTGGTTGGCTTGGCCATTAGAACTTCTTGGTATTATGCCTACCCAATTGTAGTAGTTAAATGTCACCCCACCTCTAGGACGTAATGATTGAGAGTCATCGTTAAAGTTTTGCACTATAGGTTTTGTTGTTGTATTGGTTAAAGTTTTGCATTATAGGTTTTGTTGTTTGTTAGATACAATAATAAATTTATTTGTAGTAGGAGAGGGTCTCAATCGAAGTCTTCAAGAGACTTGCAAGGAATAAAATTGGTCAAGGACATGGGTGATCCTTTCATGCGGACCCTCTAATATTTAAATCAGTCTCCTTATTTAAGTATAAAATATAGAATAAGTATAATTATAGTTAGTATTGAGTTTTAAACATACTTCAAGTGGAGTAGAATTCCCTATTTATAGAGATGATTTTTTTGGAAAGGAAATTGCTACTAGTATGCATTCATTCACACACAGGTTGATGCATAGAAGATATAATGACGAAAATACCTCTCATTCCTATCCAAAATTTTAGTCTCTCTCTCTCTCTCCACCTCTGGCTTGCATCTCCTTCACCTCCGACCGTTTGTCAGTCCTTTACTAGCAGCAGCCTTGGTCCTTCGACATCTCCTCAACCAGTAGGATTGTTCGAGGAGCTGTTGGCAATTCTTGGTCGCGCCAGCCGCCCGTCCTACCTTCCCTATTCATGGAAAGAGAAATTTTGGCTTTAGGATAAATTTTCCCATTCTTGCAAACCCCAATTTTCTTTCTCTCTTTTCCAGTCGATGTTCGATTACTAGAGTCCCTTCCACCTTACTTTTCTATATGGAGTGAAGCTTTTACTTTTAAGTTTATCAGTCTAAGTGATTTAAAACTCGAATTATCTGTTTAAGTTCCATTGTCATGGCCACGATGCAAATTAATTGTGTTAGTTTCATGATTGTGGTACGAAAGATTATAGTTGTAAATTTTGGGTCGTTTTATTTTATTTGGACAGGTCATTTTTTTTCCTCCAGCTTCGCATCATCCTCACATTTATAGCAACGGGCATATTTGTTTAGATTTGTCTTAAGTATCTTCAAACTCATTTTCAAGTCTTGATAAATTGAGTTGCTATATGTTTCTTTTTGCATTGATTTTGCGGCATATTTTATGTGTTGGTTAATTCATGGGCCAAAGTGTTGACGAGGCACAATTGCTGACTTTCCTATGTTATCTGTTGAATAAGCGTTGTATTTGCTAGACATAAGTATCCAGACTTACTATCCCAAGCATTCCACCTGTGTGGAAGCATGACTATATGAATTTGTTTGGAAGGGAATTTGTATTTGCATAGCCATAACTTGACTTTTTCAAATAATATGTGATGGGAAAATGGATAATGTTTTGCCTTACTGAAATTTTTGTCAACTTTTCTTCTATTTGGTTGCCTATTCTTATAAACTCCAAGCCCTTGCTGGAAATAGGAAATCAGCCCACTTAATCTAAGAGGCTTCATAAGTACCTTATCCACTAAATCATCAAGATTAAACTATTTACTAATACATATTTCAAAAATAAAATGCATTCAATTGATTATCCTCCTTAAGTCATCAATTTTATCATAAATAATACGGAAACATCACTAAAATTTCAATGACAAACGAGTACCTAAATCAACTTAAGCAAAAGAAAGGACTATAATTGGTATTTATGGAGATTAGGTTATATAATTGATATTTATGAGCAAACAATAAAAAGGACTATCTCCTAGACATTTTTATTGGAAGTACACCATGCAAAGAACAATTTATACATAACAAATTCATGTCAGAGGTGGATGACATGCCGGAGGTGTTGGGGATGCACGCTAGAGCTATACTAGCCTCTAAGTGCATCTGATTCGCAACTTGAAAATATCAAATATCGTCGTTGGCGACAGTGGGAGATGAAGCCAATAAGGGCCTCCAATTTATGAGAGTGTGTGTTCTTGTTTCAGAGATAGATAGAGAGAGAGAATACATTAATGTACATCATCCTATCGCCGCGCGCAATGGGAGATAAAAGCAATTGAGGCATCTGATCATCTGGAATAGTGAATTTTTGTAGACAAGTGAGATAGAGAAATAGAACGCACACAAAAGTGCATTGTGTGACCCAATTTTTAGATAGAAAGTGTCTTACATCTCCTTCACACGATAATTTGACAATGAAAATATTATAGCATTTTCATTGTCAAATTATCGCGATTTCTCTTGTGCGTCAATATGTGCATGAATGAATGCAAGCAAGTAGCAAAATTCTATTGGAAAAGCCACATTATTTAACAAGCATATCAAATGATATTCCATATTTGTAGGCGAGCACATTGGAGGTAGGCTTAATTCGTTTTTTATGGTCTCGTATAAATAATATCCGGAGATCAGATCTTTCACAGTTTATAATCTCATGAAATAATTTATCAAATTATTGAAAAATAGGCTTTTGGGTCTAAGTAATTCAGGAGACTTTCTTAAATAATGATTTTTTTGTGACCAAGTGACCTATGAAGCTCTTTTGCAATGGTTCTTTAGAGAAGTGGAGGGAGAGATTTCTGAAAGATGTTACTCGGGCCTCTTGG